>NC_133538.1:440041452-440383238 GCF_048544455.1 Silene latifolia | reverse complement strand
CGTCTGTTTAGGCATCACTATGCCAAAGTCGACACTCGAGTCTAAGTTCAATGTCATGCACCAAAAGTTCAAACACAAGAGGTCATTCACAATCTTTAATGAACTCATAACCTACTCTCACTGTTGCGTCTTCACGACATAATTGCCCTTTAACATATGTGTCGTACTTGACATTGTTCGTGCAATCCCTTGCCAAGACAAGTTATGTAACACCCCTAATTTCCATAATATAATTCTTTAATTTTATTTTCCCATATTTCATATTTTATTTTCCGGGAAAATATCCGTCTCTTTTCTTTTTACCCCGGTGGGTTCGAAAACGGTGAAGACCCGCTCTTTCCTTGGGTCTCACATGATTCTTGGTGTAGATGGGTGAGTTTTGGGCCTAAGCTTTGAAATAAACCCATGAGCTTCTCTATAAATAAGAAGGGAAACTAAACCCTTGCTTTTCTTTTCTCAAAACCCTAAAGATAATTCACTCCTCCTCCTTCCTCCCTTGGTGCCGTGAGATCCCGTCCTCCCTAGCGTTTCGTGTCGTGCCTCTTTCCTCCTCCCTTCATCATATTTCGTGCTTAGATCGATCGTACTCCTTGGATGTATCTATCTTCTTCATAAGTTTTTATGTTTCGCGTAGTTTTTATAGTTTATATATATATATATATATATATATATATATATATATATATATATATATTCACCCTCCAATCTAGACAGATGGTAACACTTCTCTAAAATGGATGAACCACACCAATGGTAACATACCATATTTGGCATGAAAAATGTCTAAATTACCCTTACATCCACTACCTATTTACAACTTTACTATCCATTCAGCCACTCACCAACTACTTATTTAATCCACTTAATACCATTTGGCCCCAATCAAAGTTTCCTACATTACCCTTCACTTTTCCACCTTTTCTTAAATAACCACTTTTTCCCTATGTTACCATTTGTCCGGATCGGAGGGAGTATATATATATATATATATATATATATATATATATATATATATATATATATATTAGTATTTATTAGATTCGTTATCTTTGGCACGTGGATGATTCAATAAAGGCGTGGACACTGTCGCCTGGAGAAGACATTTATATCGTGGAAGACGATCTCTAGGGTTTAATTGCTTAACAAGGTTACTAGGTGTTTCTCTTTTAATTCTGTTTATGCCAATTGATGTAATTAATGTGATTTAATGATTGATTTGTATAATTGGTACATGTTTGCTTATTTATTATCATGTTAGTTATGTTTTCGCATGTTTGTATATGTTCTAATGCTTTAATTATATATCATATGTTGATTATATGTTTATTATGGGTCTCATGAGCGTAATTAGGGTTTACGAGTGCACCGTAATGGCGGCATGATAGGCGGCCAAGAGTGCTCTCCAAAGTTATAGCTAAAGCTAGTATAAACTTGATGATGATTCAAGTGTTATAGGTGAAGTTAGTACAACTTTGGGTTGTTGCTCTAGTTATGGCTGTTTGAGTTATAACCTTGGAAATATGAATTCAAGGTTATAGCTGAATCTACTATAACATTGAAGTGCGAGTTAAGGTTATAGTTGGAACTAATGTACCCTGAGATTTATGGCTCAAGGTTATGATTGGAACTAGTATAACTTTGAGTTTTGTGTCAAGGTTATAGTTGAGGTAAGTATAACTTCAAGTTATATATGTTGAAGTAATAGTTGAGGTTACTATAACCTCGCATCCATAGTTCATGTTATGAACTAAGGTTACTATAACCTTGGTTGTTTATACTTGCTTCACATGTTGTGTTGTGTTCAGTTGTTATATGACAATGTGTGCATGTGTCGTTGGTTACTCTTGTTCATATGTTTGTAGGACAGTTAGATAAACTATTCTACTGTGTTGAGTCGTGATGTTATTCACGCATGAGCTGTACAGTCAGTTAAACTGTGCATTTGCATGAGTTGGACAGTCAGTTAAAATGTTCTTCTGAGTTGAGTCGTGATGTGGTTCACGCATGTCGTGTGCAGTCAGTTAAACTGTGCATTTATTTGTTGGCCGGTCTAATAGATGACAGGAGTATCAGTGAAATACTATTAGAATGAATCAAGAGCTACTCTTCAGAGGTTTATTGGTCTATGTTCGGGGTGGCCAGATTCGTCAGTTAAACATTCTGGGTCCCGAGTGTCGTTCGATGTACAGTTAATGCATCGAGAGGTCTGGCCAGGTCTTAGGCGTATAGGCAGTGGTGATACGCTATACATAGTACCGTGGAGTATCAGTTAAATACTTCACAACTGATGGTTCGTCAGGTAAACATTCCATCTACTAGTTCATTAGTTAAATGTCCGAGCGGCGCTCGCTCTATTCACTATGCTTTGTTGCTAGCTTTGTGGCTTATGTGCTGTGGATCGTGTCTACTATGGTTTGTAGTTATCCATGGTCTAGTGGTTGCATATGGTCTAAGTTCATATAGTCTCATTCGTCTAGTGTTAATAATATCATGAGTAGTAAATCTGGGTCTGATTTTCATGAGTGTAGATGATCTCGCATGTTTACTGGTTTTGCATTTTAATTGTTAATTATTGTTGGTTATATTCAATTGTTGTAAACATGACTGGGAGAGCATCTAGTTACTCCCGACTGATTGTCGACCCCTATTCTCAGGTTGAATGCTAGTCGTTGTTTGGAAGATGCTTGGGATGCATCGAGGGGAGAGACGAATAATAAATTAGGAGTTTGTTTTTATGTTTTGAGAACCTTTAATAATGTATTAGTTTGGTTTTGGATTTAGTAGCAAACCAGATTGGTTAGGTGTTTCCGCCACCTAGACTCATTTGTTATCACATACTCTGATAATATCTTTATATCATATGTTTTTCCTTTGTGTTATAATCCGGGTTATTACAAGTTATAATGCCTATCGTTATGTCAAAGAGTAATTCCTTGTGTGCCATCAATCGCCAACAAGAAACTTAAGAAGCCAACAACATGGTACTTCGACTCCTAGCTACCGTGGAAAACTTGAGTACTCGTCTCTCCCAAGTTGAGGACATAATGATAACCGGGAATTTTCCCTCTTCTGAAATTGAGCAAAGGGTTAAGCTCCTTGAAAGCCGACTACTTGCCAACGACAAAACCAATCCTTATTGGAAGGCTACCAAAACTTCCAAAGCCAATTCCTTAGGTGCTCCACTAACTAGAACCAGACGACCTCATAGGTCATTCCCTGATTTGGGTATGCCATATGCCACAGCCTTGGAAAGGCTAATCTCCTTAGGAAAGCTCAAACCGATTGGTCCAACTCCAGACCCTCTACCGAACAAGTAAGGACATAGGTGGGACGGAAAACTGTTTTGTCAATATAACCAAGGTCGCGGACATGATACTGAAATGTGTCTCCCACTAAAAGGTGTCATCCATGATATGATTGAAAAGGGCGAATTACCACAACCTCGCTCTGCAAACAACGAGAATAACCCTCCCGAACACTTTATCGAACACACTAAGAAATCCTCCTTGGATTGCTCTCATATGATCCCTCCCGACGATGACAAAATTCGTGCAATTGATGAAGATGGACTTGTGACACTCCCATACTCCAAGTGCCTTACCAGGACCACTCAGGTATAAAGATGTCACCATCTCGGTTTCCTGAGGCAATGATAATCAAAAGACAATGAAGAAACAACATTTAAATAGCATAATGTTTAAGTGAGTAAATACAATCCAAAACCAACTGCCAAAATATGGTTTACATGATCTTAAAACAACAGCGGAAGACTCTATCATCCGATGGCGACACATCCCAGCTATCCCTTGTATCTCGACTCATACTTGCTCAACAACTACTCACCATCCCCGAATGGATCACCATAATTTTTAAAACAATTAAGTGGGGTTAGTACTCAACAAAACAACACACAACACAGCTCAGTCGTCACAGATATACTCCGAACTCTATCTCCAACTCCATAATATTGACTACACACTAAAGTGTGTAGCCCTGCCAGAGTACCCATCGCAATAGGTTACTCCTTGCCGCCAGTGGGGGACCGCAGCCGTTCCCACCTAAGCCCCGCTCATCTCCATCGAGCGATAAACCCAAATCCATTAATATGCACATCCCTTCTGTGGCGGGTTCCACAGAAGGCGAATAATGGGCGTGAAGTCACTCTCGCAAGTGACTCCACTCAGCCAGGGACGCACCCCGAAGAACACAGACAGATACAATCAATCACAACTACTAATCAGTAAGCAAACCTAACAACCGTCACAATACTCGTACGATAATATTCAACAATCACAAATCACAACCAACACATCATGTGACTAATACTGAGTAAGGAAACCCTACCTGGAATGCAATACAATCAGACGGTCTCAACAGCTATTATCAAAACTCCTCTTCTACGAATCCTCCTCCTAACATATGATCATACAATTACTAACAATCATAAAAGACAACAAAACCCCCAAACCCCCACATTAGGGTTTAAACAAACTTAATAAAATACTATAAAATCGGTACGTAGATCTTACCCTCGACGCAAGGATCACAAGAATGTAGAGGATGATGAATTCCGACCTCTCAAGCTCCAGAATTTGTCAATAATGCGAAAGATGCGAAGTACGTAGGTTGAAATCTCTTTTGAAGTAATTAGGTTTGATAAAAGTGTTTAGTGTTGATGACGGAAAGCTTTATATACCTATTCGCATTATTAACAAAACCCGATAAAACATTACCCGTAAACCGAGCTACTCGATCGAGCAACTAACGTACTCGATCGAGTGTCCAGGCTACTCGATCGAGTACCCTACAGGCAGAACACTGTTTTAAAATTCAAAACACCCTTACTCGACATAGTAAGGCCCACTCGATAGAGTACCCAGATGCTCATAAAACCGTAGTATTACAGTCTTCCCTCCTTAAAAAGAACTTCGTCGCCGAAGTTCAAACCTCAACAAAGAAAAGACATACTATAACACTCCCGACACAACAACCCAAAACAAAACTCAACATAAAAGCATGCTACCAACAAAGCTCAACCCGACTCAAACCATTACTAACCATACCGACACAACACAAAAGATGTAAAAACTCTTAAAACTCTTTGTGATCATCTCCTACCCCCCTAAAAGAGACAAGGTTACGTCTTCGTAACCATACATACATGACCAAAAAGGAACGGTTGCGCTCTCTCATGGACTCCTCTGCCTCCCATGTAGCTTCCTCTACCTCATGATTAGACCAAAGGATCTTAAGTAAAACTGTCTCACCACTCCTAGTCTTCCTAACCTTCCGGTCAAGAATGTAACACTACGGATTTTCTTTGGCGACTAATCGACCGAGTAGTGCTGTTGTTGTGAGTTGTTTTGGTTCTGCCGATGAATACTCGGCCGAGTATAGTGAATACTCGACCGAGTAGAGGATACTCGGTCGAGTATAACGATACTCGACCGAGTATTCGGTCTGGCGAGTGTTATTTTGACGGTTTGATTAGGGAATGTTTAAGATTATTTTATATCCCGCGTCAGTTTTCAAAACATCATTTCAACTTCATCAGTTTCTACGTTACCCTAATTACACCCTAATCTTTCCCTTAATCATTCCGTAGCATCGTCGTGTGGGTAATCTTCGTGACTCTTGCGTATAAGTTCTCGTTGCACTGTTGGTAAGTCCTATCTTTATGATTAATTGTACTCTTTGGGGTTACTGTATATATATATGGAAATGGGATTTTGGGAAGTGTGCAATGTGTAATTGTGTTACATGATTATTGTATAGGAGAAGACTTCGTAGAGGAGCCTTTTTGATTGTCCGTGTTGCATACTACTGTTGGTTGCTAAGGTAGGGTTTCCTACTCAGTTACTGTTATTGTAAGACATGTTGTTGTGATTATTGTTATCTGTTGATCATCGGAGTATGGAGATTGTTGTAACTATGTTGGGGTAAGGGTGTTGAGATGGCTGTGTTGTATTGTTATTGTGATTGTGGTGGAGTCACTTGCGGGAGTGGCTTCACACCCTAGTTCGCCCTCCGTGGAACCCGCCACGGGAGGGGATGTGCACATTAAGGGACAGGGATTATTGTCGCTCATTGAGGAGCTGGACTAGGTGGGATCGGCTGCGGTCACCCACCGGCGGCGAGGATTACCTGTTGCGATGGGTAATGGGGTGGCTACACACTTCGGTGTGTAGTCGATTCTTGTGTGTGAATGGAGGATTGGGAATTGGCGATGATCAGTTGATTCCTCCATTTGTTTGTCTTAATGTTTGAGTAATACTGACCCCATGTTGTTTGTGGAATCTGCGGTGATCCATTCGGGGATGGTGAGCAGGCTTGACAGGTATTGCTAGTGTGAGCTTGGGGACTGTCTTGGGAGAAGTGCCATCACAAGTCATAGCATCACCGTCTGAGTCTTAGTTGGATTTCTTTTATTATCAGACTTTGAAGTTCTATTTTGTTAAAACAGTATTTCAGTTTGGTTGATGTAAACTTTACATTTTACAGTACTTTAATAAATGTGCTCAGTTCGGACGCTTTTTGATATGTACTAACCTCGGGCACCCGAGATGGTAACACACTTTCATGGTAGGGTGGTCCTGGTAAGGCACCTTGGTATGAGGGGGTGTTACAAAGTGGTATCAGAGCCGAAGATTCCGGCACCTAAACAAATGAATATAATGAACCTAGGGAGTCTAAATAAAATGAACCCGGGGAGAGTTGTTTGGAGCTACCGCAAAGACTCGGGAGACGTCCCGGAGTCGCAAATTGGCCCTCACTAACTCGAGCCGGTAACATGGGGAAGTGTGATGAGAGTTAGGTTTTGTATGTACATGTTTGTGAAGATGCATGTTTGTAAAAGTTGATAGTTGAAAGTATGTGTGTTGAAGTTCGTACATGTTGTGATGGGAGGAATGGTGGATGTGACGGGTTGTGAATGTTGGTCATGTTGGATTTAGCATATGCATGAATTGTATGCTGATATGTTTATAATGTGGCATTAAAGTTCTTGATATATGAATTGTATGCTGATGTGATTATAACATGGCATTTAAGTTCTTAATATTATGTGTTTGCTGCGGGGAATAGTGAGCATGATAGGGGAACCTTATACTGTATACCACTCTATTCTGTGACTCGGCCGAGCAGGGCAGGTACTCGACCGAGTAGGGAGCACTCGGCCGAGTAACCAAGAACTCGACCGAGTATTGAATTGCAGTGAGTAGCAGTAGCTACTGTATGTGATAACTCGACCGAGTAAGAAAGCGTACTCGACCGAGTAGAGGATACTCGGCCGAGTGTTGTTTTACTCGACCGAGTGATGTTTTTAAGTTTTTGACGTTCGCTTCTGGAGTCGAATACTAGACCGAGTATCTAAGATACTCGACCGAGTAGTCGTTACTCGACCGAGTGTGTTTCATACTCGGCCGAGTGTTCTTTTGGCGGAAGATTATTATGTTTTGAGTCGTAAACTTTTGTGTTTACGTTTCCGTCTTTCTTGTCAGTTCAGTATGCCGCCCAAAAGAACTCCCGCGCAGATTCAAGCTTCAGAGATGACTCTTGATGAGGTTGCTCGCATGATTGAGCAACAAGAGGCTCTCCTTGAAGCTCTCAAAAATGTGGGAAAAGGGAACGAGAAGTCGATGGATGCAACACAGCTCAGCATCAACATTGCTTGTTTCAACCCTCCCACATATGACAGGGTAGGTGAACCAAAGCTACTCGAGAAGTGGCACCGTGAGATTGAAGCTCTCATGGAAATGGTTAAGTGCCCCGAGGACATGATTGTTGAACAGGTAGTGTACTACCTAAGAGGTGAAGCTGCAGTTTGGTGGCAAAATGTCAAGGATGATGCTAGAGCTTACTACCAGGCAGAAGGAGCTATTCCTTAGTCTGGGTTGAAGAGTGCTATGAGAGAGCAGTTTGTGCCGGAGCATATCCGACACAAGATGAGATCAGACTTCAATTCCTTCACTATGACCGAGGAGATGACAGTCACAGATTACTATCATCGGTTTTTGGAGCTATCTCGTTATGTGGAAGACATGCAGCTAGGACAGAGGGGTTTGGCTCTCCATTTTGAGAGGGGTTTATCTGCTAAGATAGTGAGTCGTATGCCAGCTGGGTTTGCTACTGACCTCAAGGAAGTGTACCTGAGAGCGGGTCAAGCTGAGAGAATGGTAGATCTCTCAAAAGAGATCGATGGGAGGACTGCTGCAGAAAAGAGAAAGGCTGATGGGGGAAACAACAGTCAGCCGACCAACAAGAAAGGGAACTTCAACCATGCTAAGGCTTTTTCTCGTGGAGCTGGTTTCTCGGGAGGATCTCGTGGCTGGGGAAAGAATGGGGGTCGGGCTGTGAGTGACAACACCAACCTTACTTGCTTCAACTGTGGTGGGATAGGCCACAAAAGACGGGAATGCACGAGCTACAAGCCCGGCAATGGTTCAAGAGCTCGGTCAGGGAATTTTTCGCAGGGGCCGACTCAGAGTTTTGCTAGTAGCCAACCGGGAGGTTCATGGGGCAACAAAGGTGGACAGGGCAACCAGGGTGGTTAAAACCGCGGTGGTGGTGGATCTTATCAGTGCCAGAACAATAGCGTCACTCAGGATTCGGCAGCCAAGACAAGTACCTCCAATGCTTCAGTTCAGGGTGGAGGACAAAAAAACAGTGGAAAGATCTTCATGATGGACAAGCAGGAAGCACAGGATGATGCTCATGTAGTTACCGGTACCTTTCTTGTTCATAATGTACCGTCCTTTGTTTTGTTTGATTCCGGGGCTACACATTCTTTTGTGTCTAAGAGTCATGCTGTGTCTATGGGTTTGGGAAAGTTTGAGGTTGTAAAAGATGATGTATTCATACCTTCTGGGGAGTCTGTGTCATGTCTCAAGCTGTATAAGGGAGTATCCATGGTAGTTGGAGGGGTCGATTTACCAGTAGACCTGTTAGAATTTCCTATGGATGGGTTCGAGGTGATTGTCGGGATGGATTGGCTGGGTAAGTATGATGGCAGGATAGATTGTCGGCAAAAGAGGGTGTCCTTAAAGGGTCCCAAGGGTGTTAGAGTGTCCTATAGAGGGTTTGTGGTAAAGCCTAAGTGTAGGTTCATAGCTGTGATGACTTTAAAGTCATGTTTGAGGAAGAAGTGTCCCTTGATTCTTTGTCATGTGAGAGATCACCGAGTAGAGTCACCGCAGCTTCTGAGATATCTGTGGTGAGAGAGTTTGAAGATGTTTTTCCTGATGAAATACCAAGTTTGCCTCCCAAGAGGGATGTTGATTTCAGCGTGGAGCTTAAGCCGGGAACGGGTCCTATATCTAAAGCACCTTACCGTATGGCACCTAAGGAGTTGGCAGAGTTAAAAAAGCAGATACATGAGTTGCTAGGAAAGGGTTACATCAGGCCTAGTGTGTCACCGTGGGGAGCTCCAGTTCTTTTTGTAAAGAAGAAAGATGGAAGTATGCGATTGTGCATTGATTACAGAGAGCTCAATCGTGTCACAGTGAAGAACAAGTATTTGTTGCCGACGATTGATGACTTGTTTGATTAGCTAAGTGGAGGAGGTGTGTTTTCCAAGATTGATCTGAGGTCGGGGTATCACCAGTTGAGGATAGCAGATGAGGATATTCCCAAAACAGCGTTCCGATCTCGATATGGTCACTACGAGTACGTGGTGATGCCTTTTGGGTTGACCAATGCGCCAACAGCTTTTATGGACTTGCTGAATCGAATCTTTACACCGTTTTTGGATAGGTTTGTGGTTGTTTTCATCGATGATATCTTAGTCTATTCTAAGACTAAGGAAGAGCATGAGGAGCATTTGAGGATAGTCCTGCAGACTTTGAGAGATAATCAGCTTTATGCCAAGCTATCCAAGTGTGAGTTCTGGTTAGAGGAGGTGGCTTTTCTGGGCCATGTTATATCTAAAAAGGGGGTATCCGTTGATCCTAGTAAGATTGAGGCCGTTACCAAGTGGGAATCGCCGAAGAATGTTACTGAGATTCCGAGTTTCTTAGGACTTGCAGGCTACTACAGGAGATTTGTGAAAGATTTCTCTACCATAGCGCGGCCTATGACATCCTTGATGAGGAAGGAGGTCAGATTTGTTTGGGATGAGAGTTGTGAGACGGCGTTTCAGACCCTAAAGGAACGCTTGACCACAGCTCCTATCCTAGCCTTGCCAGAGGGTTGTGAGAACTTTGAGGTATATACCGACGCTTCAAAGAATGGTCTTGGTTGTGTTTTGATGCAGGGAGGGAAAGTCATAGCCTATGCTTCGAGACAGCTGAAGCAATATGAGGAGAACTACCCTACTCATGATCTGGAGCTGGGTGCAGTTGTGTTCGCTCTTAAGATTTGGAGACACTACATTTATGGGGCAACTTTTAAGGTGTTCTCTGATCATAAGAGTCTAAAGTATATCTACACTCAGAAGGAGCTTAAAATGCGATAGAGACGGTGGATGGAGCTGATTGGAGATTATGATATAGAGATCATCTATCACGAGGGTAAGGCTAATGTTGTTGCAGATGCATTGAGTAGGAAGAGCGTTCATTTGTTATGTACAGCTATGTCCTTGCTGAAGTTGAGGGATGAGATGTCTAGTTTGGGGATCTTTATAATTCGAGAAGGGGATACCATCGGGGATTTGACGGTCGAGCCAGTGTTGTATGAGAACATCAAAAGTAAGCAAGAGCTTGATCCTAAGATTCAGGAGTGGAAGTCAAAAGTAGAGAGTTGAACGGCTTCCAGGTTTTCTATCCATCTAGATGGGAGTGTTCGTTTTGACGGGAGATGGTGTGTTCCTGAGGATGCAGAGTTGCGGAGAGTGATCTTGACGGAGGCTCATTGCACTCCCTATTCAGTTCACCCAGGTGGTGACAAGCTTTATAGAGATCTTAAGAAGACTTTTTGGTGGCCAAACATGAAGAGAGATGTAGTGAGTTTGTAGCGGATGTTTGACTGTCAAAAGGTCAAGGGTGAACAAAGGGGACCACAAGGTAAGATCCAGTCTTTGGATGTACCAGAGTGGAAGTGGGAGTCGATCTCCATGGACTTCATTGTGGGGTTACCTAGGTCACAACAAGGTAACAACATGATTTGGGTGATTGTTGATCGGTTAACCAAGTCAGCCCATTTCGTTCCCATGAAGGATACTTGGTCTAAGATGCAGCTGACATTGGGTTACAGGAGGCATGTGGTTCGGTTACATGGTATACCTAAGGATGTCGTTTCTGATCGTGATGCGAGGTTCATATCCAAGTTTTGGCAAGAGCTGCAAGAGTTGATGGGTACGACTTTAAAGATGAGTACAGCCTTTCATCCGGCAACCGATGGTCAGACAGAGCGGACCATCAAGACCTTAGAAGACATGCTGAGGGCATGTGTTATGGACTTTGGGGGCAGTTGGGTAGACAGGCTTGATCTGATCGAATTTTCATACAATAACAGTTATCATACAAGCATTGGGATGGCACCTTCTTGAAGCTTTGTATGGCCGGAAATGCCGAAGTCGAGTTTGTTGGGATGATAGTTCTGAGACGGTGGTTTTAGGGCCACAGCTGGTTCAAGATATGGTTGAGCAAATCCAGTTGATTCGGCAAAAGATGAGAGTAGCTCAAGATCGTCAGAAGAGCTACGCCGACTTGGACCGCAAGGACATTGAGTTTATGGTAGGTGACAAAGTTCTTTTAAAAGTGTCACCTATGCGAGGTGTTATGAGGTTTGGGAAAAAGGGTAAGCTAAGCCAAAACTTTATAGGTCCTTATGAGGTTTTAGACCGTGTTGGCGAGGTGGCCTATAGATTAGCGTTACCACCAGCTTTGGATAGAGTACACAATGTTTTTCATGTATCTCAACTTCGGAAGTATGTGAGCGATCCGTCGCATATCCTTGAGATGGAGAACATCGAGCTTGATGAATCCTTGTCCTACGCCGAGATTCCTAAGGAGATTCTTGATCGCAAGGTTCATAAGACCCGGAATGGTGAGACGGTCTTACTCAAGGTCCTTTGGTCTAATCATAATGTGGAGGAAGCCACATGGGAACCCGAGGAAGCTATGCGAGAACGTTTTCCTAACCTTTTCGATCAGGTATGTTTGGTTACGGGGACGAATCGTTGTCCTTTAGGGGGTAGGAGATGGTCGCGGTCGTGTTTTGTTTTGTTTGTTGTTTTGCTCTGAGTCAGGGTAATGACTTTTGTAGTGACTTATATAGTTCCTTGGGGTTGTTATATGTGGTTAGTATAGTCTTGTGGTGTAGTGTTGTGTTTTGTTTTATAGTACAGTGTGAACTTCGGGACGAAGTTCTTTTTAAGGGGGGAAGATGGTAACACTAAGGATTTTCTTTGGCGACTAATCGACCGAGTAGAGCCTACTCGGCCGAGTAGTGCTGTTGTTGTGAGTTGTTTTGGTTCTGCCGATGAATACTCGGCCGAGTATAGTGAATACTCGACCGAGTAGAGGATACTCGGTCGAGTATAACGATACTCGACCGAGTATTCGGTCTGGCGAGTGTTATTTTGACGGTTTGATTAGGGAATGTTTAAGATTATTTTATATCCCGCGTCAGTTTTCAAAACATCATTTCAACTTCATCAGTTTCTACGTTACCCTAATTACACCCTAATCATTCCCTAATCTTTCCCTTAATCATTCCGTAGCATCGTCGTGTGGGTAATCTTCGTGACTCTTGCGTATAAGTTCTCGTTGCACTGTTGGTAAGTCCTATCTTTATGATTAATTGTACTCTTTGGGGTTACTGTATATATATATGGAAATGGGATTTTGGGAAGTGTGCAATGTGTAATTGTGTTACATGATTATTGTATAGGAGAAGACTTCGTAGAGGAGCATTTTTTATTGTCCGTGTTGCATACTACTGTTGGTTGCTAAGGTAGGGTTTCCTACTCAGTTTACTGTTATTGTAAGACATGTTGTTGTGATTATTGTTATCTGTTGATCATCGAAGTATGGAGATTGTTGTAACTATGTTGGTGTAAGGGTGTTGAGATAGCTGTGTTGTATTGTGATTGTGATTGTGGTGGAGTCACTTGCGGGAGTGGCTTCACACCCTAGTTCGCTCTCCGTGGAACCCGCCACGGGAGGGGATGTGCACATTAAGGGACAGGGATTATTGTCGCTCGTTGAGGAGATGGACTAGGTGGGATCGGCTGCGGTCACCCACTGGCGGCGAGGATTACCTGTTGCGATGGGTAATCTGGCAGGGCTACACACTTCAGTGTGTAGTCGGTTACTGTGTGTGAATGGAGGATTGGGAATTGGCGATGATCAGTTGATTCCTCCATTTGTTTGTCTTAATGTTTGAGTAATACTGACCTCGTGTTGTTTATGGAATCTGTGGTGATCCATTCGGGGATGGTGAGCAGGCTTGACAGGAATTGCTAGTGTGAGCTTGGGGACTGTCTTGGGAGAAGTGCCATCACAAGTCATAGCATCACCGTCTGAGTCTTAGTTGGATTTCTTTTATTATCAGACTTTGAAGTTCTATTTTGTTAAAACAGTATTTCAGTTTGGTTGATGTAAACTTTACATTTTACAGTACTTTAATAAATGTGCTTAGTTCGGACGCTTTTTGATATGTACTAACCTCGGGCAACCGAGATGGTAACACACTTTCATGGTAGGGTGGTCCTGGTAAGGCACCTTGGTATGAGGGGGTATTACAAAGAATCTGGTTAGGCACCTAAAGATAAGACAAAGACTCATCCAGCTCTATGCTCTCTGCCTCTAACACATGTAACGGATCACTCACATACTTCCGCAGCTGAGATACATGAAGCACATTATGCACTCTCTCTATCGCAGCTGGTAAAGCCAAATGATAAGCAACCTTTCCAACGCGGTCTAAGATCTCATAAGGTCCTATGAACTTCTGACTCAACTTGCCTTTCTTCCCAAATCTCATAACCCCGCGCATAGGAGACACTTTCAGAAGAACCTTGTCCCCAACCTGAAACTCTATATCCCGGCGATGTAGATCTGCATAACTCTTTAGCCTATCCTGAGCCGCTCTCATCCTTTCCCTGATCATCTTAATCTGCTCGACCATCTCATGTACCATCTCTGGTCTTAGAACCACTGCCTCAACACTGTCATCCCAACAAATCGGACTTCGACATCTCCTCCCATATAAAGCCTCAAACGGTGCCATGCCAATACTGGTGTGATAGTTGTTGTTGTAAGAAAACTCAATCAAATCTAATCTCTGCTCCCAGCTACCACCAAAATCCATCACACAAGCTCGTAACATATCAACAAGAGTCTTGATTGTTCTCTTAGTCTGACCGTCTGTCGCAGGATAAAATGTTGTACTCATCTTCAATGTTGTTCCCAAAGATTCCTGCAACTCTTTCCAAAACCTTGAGATAAATCTCGCATCTCTGTCAGATACTGTGTCCTTAGGCACTCCATGCAATCTCAACACATGTTTCCGATAAGCCAAAGCTAATTGTGCCTTGGTCCATGTATCTTTCATTGGCACAAAATGAGCTGACTTGGTCAGTCGATCCACTATTACGCATATCATGTTGTTACCCTGTTGACTCTTTGGCAAACCCACGATAAAATCCATAGAAATAGATTCTCACTTCCACTCAGGTACCTCTAAAGACTAAATCTTACCTTGTGTCGTCGTTGTTCCCCTTTAACTCTCTGGCATGTCAAACAACGGGCCATAACTCAGCTGTCTCTTTCTTTATCCTCGACCCCTAAAACGTGTTCTTTAAATCCTTGTATAGCTTGTCACCACCTGGATGCACTGAATATGGTGTACAATGTGCCTCTGTCATGATTGTCTTTTTCAGCTCCTCATCATTAGGTACACACCACCTCCCATCAAACCTCAAACTACCATCTGAATGAATAGAGAATCTAGACACTGTCCCTTTCTCTACTCCAGTTCTCCTGTCCACCATCTTAGGGTCTAAAGCCTGTTTACCTCGAATATCATCATAAAGATCAGGCTGCACTATCAAATCTCCCATGGCATCCCCTCTCTGCATCATATGTATCCCAAACTTTCCCACCTCGTCTCTCAACCTCATCAAAGATAAAGCTGTACACAAACAATGTACACTCTTCCTGCTCAAGGCATCAGCAACAACATTGGCTTTTCCTTGATGGTAGATAATATCCATATCATAATCGCCAATCAGCTCCATCCACCTCCTATGTCTCATGTTCAACTCCTTTTGAGTGAAGATGTACTTGAGACTCTTGTGATCAGAAAATACCTTAAAGGTCGCCCCATAAAGGCAATGTCTCCAAATCATGAGAGCAAACACCACTGCACCCAACTCTAGATCGTGTGTAGGATAATTCTCCTCATAAGGCTTCAATTGCCTAGAAGCATAGGCAATCACTTTACTGTTATGCATCAACACACATCCCAACCCATTCTTTGAGGCATCTGTATAAACCTCAAAGTTCTCACTCCCTTCAGGAAATGCTAAGATAGGAGTTGTGGTCAAACGCTCCTTAAATGTTTGTAACACCGTCTCATAACTCTCATCCCAACGAAACTTGTTCTCTTTCCTCATCAACGCTGTCATAGGTCTAGCAATTTTGGAGAAATCCTTCACGAACCGTCTGTAATATCCAGCTAAACCCAAGAAACTCCTGATCTCAGCAACATTCTTTGGTGCTTCCCACTTGGTCACTACCTCAATCTCTGCCGGATCCACAGCTACCCCATCCTTAGAGATCACATACCCCAGAAAAGCAACTCTCTCTAACCAGAACTCACACTTGGAAAACTTAGCATATAACTCGTGCTCCCTCAATGTCTGCAACACAATCCATAGATGCTCCTCATGTTCCTCCTTAGTCTTGGAATAGACTAAGATATCATCAATGAACACCACCATAAACATGTCCAAAAACTAACTGAAGATTCTGTTCATCAAATCCATAAACATAGTCGGTGCATTAGATAACCCAAAATGCATCACCACATACTCATAATGGCCATACCTCGACGTGAAAGCTGTATTTGGTATGTCCACCTCTCTAATCTTCACCTGATGGTACCCTGACCTCAAATCAATCTTGGAAAAGACTGCTACACCACTCAACTGATCAAACAGGTCATCTATCCTTGGCAAAGGATATTGGTTCTTCACCGTCACTCGGTTCAGCTCCCTGTAATCTATGCACAACCTTAAGCTCCCATCTTTCTTTTTCACAAAAAGAATTGGTGCTCCCCACGGTGATACACTAGGTCTAATGTATCCCTTCTCTATCAGATCATATAACTGTTTCCTGAGCTCCTCCAACTCCTTAGGACCCATCTGGTACGGTGCCTTAGAGATTGGCCCCGTCCCCGGTTTTAGCTCAACCGTGAAATCTATCTCCCTCTTCGATGGCAACCCCGAATTCTCCTCTGGAAAGACATCTGAAAACTCACCCACCACTGGTATCTGATCAACTGTCGGACTCTCTATCCGGTCATCTCTCACATGGCACAAGATCAACGGGCACCCTTCCTCAGATAAGACTTCAAGGTCACAGCTGCAATCAACTTAACTTTGGGTTTGACCACAAACCCACGATAAGACACTCTAATGCCCTTAGGACCTCTCAAAGACACTTTCTTTTGATGTCAGTCTATCTTAGCTTTGTACTTTCCTAACCAATCCATCCCGACTATCATCTCAAAACCGTCTAAAGGAAACTCTAGCAAGTCTACAGGTAGATCAACTTGCCCAACTATCATAGATACATCTCTATATAACCTCCCACATGATACAGACTCACCCGAAGGTATAAAAACTTTCTCACTTACAGACTCGTATACCCTCAGACCCAACCGTTTAACATGACTCGAAGATACAAACGACTGAGACGCCCCCAAATCAAACAACAAAGGTATGAATACCGTTAACAAGAAAGGTACCAGTGATAACATGTGCATTGTCCTCAGCTGCTTTCTTTTCCATCATATACAGCTTTCCACTGGTCTTCTGTCCACCTCTCTGGACAGTACTGGCTGAAGTAGCCGGCTTAGCACCCGACCCCTGATTATTGCTGTTCGTAGCTGGCTTCTGATAAGAATTACCGCCATTGCGGTTACCTCCACCATGGTTGATCAGACCTCCCCGGTTGTTCCATGACCCAGCTGGTCTGTTGCGACCTTGAGAATAGCTCCCCTGAGCCGATCAAAGAAAAGCTCCCGGTACACTCATGCACTCATGTCTCTTGTGGCCTACACTGCCAAAGCCAAAGCAGGTCATCCCCCTACAACCACTACCGCTCCCACGGCCACGCCCAAAGGAAGCCCCAGCACTGAACCCCGAGCCAGAAGAAAACTCTCTAGTCTGATTGTGGTTCCCTTTCTTGTAATTAGATTGGCCACCACCCTCACTCTCCGCCTTTCTTTTCTCAC
Organism: Silene latifolia; assembly: GCF_048544455.1. Classification (NCBI taxonomy): domain Eukaryota; kingdom Viridiplantae; phylum Streptophyta; class Magnoliopsida; order Caryophyllales; family Caryophyllaceae; genus Silene; species Silene latifolia. The sequence goes on along the minus strand of NC_133538.1, from coordinate 440,365,838 downwards.
CTCCTCTCTCTCGGGCCATCTCTACAAACCTCTCAGCTCTCCCAGCCCTCTCATAAGCTTCCTTATCATAAGTAAAGATTCCCACGGGTAACTTTTTCATAATCTTAAGGGTCAACCCCTTCTCAAACCTCAGCACTAGGTTCTCATCACTCAAACCCATGTCTTCAGCATACCTAGACTTCTCATTGAACTGCCGGTAATAATCAGCTACCGACATATCAGATGTCATCCTGAACCCATCAAACTCCTCCCTCAGCTTACTCCTAACATGCTCAGGTACAAACTCTCTCCTCATAGCCCTCTGGAACTCTTCCCAAGGTATATCAGGCAGACCCTGCTTCGCAAACATCTCCCTAGCACCCACCTTCACCTTATCCCACCACCCACCAGCTGCTTCCCTCAAGTAGAACGCAACTTGTTCTACTTTAATCTCATCAGGACAATACACTAACTCCAGAATGTTCTCCATCTCACGGTGCCAATTGTCTAAAAGCATCGGCTCTCCTATTCCCTTATACTCTTTCAGGTTAAACCTCATTGCGTATAGACTGATGTTTAAGTGATCAACCTCTTTATCTTTCCCCACTCTCTTTAGGGCCTCGGTAAAAGCATCTTGATGCTCCAACATCCTAACGATATCCTCTGTGGTCATGTTCCCAGCTCTCACATACAAGGCGGATTTTTTGGCGGCATCTTGACACTATAAAAGAAAAGGGTAGACATAAACATACATACCACAGCACAAAACACGAAGACAGCCTGCACATACCCCACTCGATCGAGTGCCAAAATCCACTCGATCGAGCTGAGGCTACTCGATCGAGTGCCCCACGTACTCGATCGAGTACGCCGACTCCAGACCCAAAACATACCTTCTAATCTCTATCCTACTCGATCGAGCTGATATGACACTCGATCGAGCGACCCCTACTCGATCGAGTGCCCCCACGTAATCGATCCAGTACCCAAAAACACGGTTCTGATCAGTAAAACGTCAAATACCCCCTCGATCGAGTCAGTCCCACTCGATCGAGTACCTCACCTACTCGATCGAGTGCCCTCCACTCGATCGAGTCATGCTGACTCGTACATACTACCCGCATGTTATCTCACATAACCCAATATATTATGCAACCTTCATAATCTTAACATTATAATATAACTACGCATGCGATTCTACACAATTCCTCATATAATCATCATAATAATCTACTTCATGTTATCAAGTGGCACATTATAAACAATTAACATGCCCCTTTATTCAATTCACCATATAAACACACCCCACCAACTTTTCAATCACAATTTCAACCTCCGCCCCCAACATCCAACAATTCACAACATACATCGTTACATTCACATACAAACTAACAGACACCACGTACGACCTTGACATATACCCCCCATGTGACCAGTTCAAAATTGTAGGGCGAGTTCGCGACTTTAGGACGTCTCTCAAGCCTTTGCATTAGCTCCTACAACCTTTACCCCGGGTTCATTTTAATTGACACTCTATGTTCATTAGATTCATTAGTTACAGGTTTCAGGATCGTCGCTCTGATACCACTTTGTGACACCCCCATACTCCAAGTGCCTTACCAGGACCACTCAGGTATAAAGATGTCACCATCTCGGTTTCCCGAGGCAATGATAATCAAAAGACAGTGAAGAAACACATTTTAATAGCATAATGTTTACGTGAGTAAATACAATCCATAACCAACTGCCAAAATCAGGTTTACATGATCTCAAAAAAACTGTCTAAAAATTATTAAAACTACAGCGGAAGACTCTATCATATGATGGCGACACATCTCAGCTATCCCTTGTATCTCGACTCATACCTGCTCAACAAATGCTCACCATCCCCGAATGAATCACCACAGTTTTTAAAACAATTAAGCAGGGTTAGTACTAATCACACAATTTACATAACTCAACAAAACAACACACAACACAGCTCAGTCGTCACAGATATACTCTGAACTCCATCACCAAATCCACAATACTCAATACACACTAAAGTGTGTAGCCCTGCCAGAGTACCCATCGCAACAGTTTACTCCTCGCCGCCAGTGGAGGACCGCAGCCGTTCCCACCTAAGCCCCGCTCATCTCCATTTAGCGATAAACCCAAATCCATTAATGTGCACATCCCTTCTGTGGCGGGTTCCACAGAAGGCGAATAATTGGAGTGAAGCCACTCCCGCAAGTGACTCCACTCAGCCAGGGACGCACCCCGAAGAACACAGACAGATACAATCAATCACAACTACTAATCAGTAAGCAAACCCAACAACCGTCACAATACTCGTACGATAATATTCAACAATCACAAATCACAACCAACACATCATGTGACTAATACTGAGTAGGGAAACCCTATCTGGAATGCAATACAATCAGACGGTCTCAACAGCTGTTATCAAAACTCCTCTTCTACGAATCCTCCTCCTAACATATGATCATACAATTACTAACAATCATAAAAGGCAACAACCCCCCAAACCACCAAATTAGGGTTTAAACAAACTTAATAAAATACTATAAAATCGGTACGTAGATCTAACCCTCGACGCAAGGATCACAAGAATGTAGAGGATGATGAATTCCGTCCTCTCAAGCTCCAGGATTTGTCAATAATGCGAAAGATACGAAGTACGTAGGTTTAAATCTCTTTTGAAGTAATTAGGTTTGAGAAAAGTGTTTAGTGTTGATGACGGAAAGCTTTATATACCTATTCGCATTATTAACATAACCCGACAAAACATTACCCGTAAACCGAGCTACTCGATCTAGCAACTAACGTACTCGATCGAGTTCCGCTTACTCGATCGAGTGCCCAGGCTACACGATCGAGTATCCTACAGGCAGAACACTGTTTTAAAATTCAAAACACCCTTACTCGACAGAGTAAGGCCCACTCGATAGAGTAACCAGAGGCTCACAAATCGTAGTATTATAGTCTTCCCTCCTTAAAAAGAACTTCGTCCCCGAAGTTCAAACCTCAACACAGAAAAGACATACTATAACACTCCCGACACAACAACCCAACACAAAACTCAACATAAAAGGATGCTACCAACCAAACTCAACCCGACTCAAACCATTACTAACCATACCGACTCAACACAAAAGATGTAAAAACTCTTATAACTCTTTGCGATCATCTCCTACCCCCCTAAAAGAAACCTGGTTACGTCCCCGTAACCATACATACCTGACCAAAAAGGAACGGATAGCGCTCTCTCATGGACTCCTCTGCCTCCCATGTAGCTTCCTCTACCTCATGATTAGACCAAAGGATCTTAAGCAAAACTGTCTCACCACTCCTAGTCTTCCTAACCTTCCGGTCAAGAATCTGCTTAGGCACCTCAAGATAAGACAAAGACTCATCTAGCTCTATGCTCTCTGCCTCTAACACATGTGACGGATCACTCACATACTTCCGTAGCTGAGATACATGAAACACATTATGCACTCTCTCTAACGCAGCTGGTAAAGCCAAATGATAAGCAACCTCTCCAACCCGGTCTAAGATCTCATAAGGTCATATGAACTTCTGACTCAACTTGCCTTTCTTCCCAAATCTCATAACCCCACGCATAGGAGACACTTTCAGAAGAACCTTGTCCCCAACCTGAAACTCTATATCCCGGTGATGTAGATCTGCATAACTCTTTTGCCTATCCTCAGCCGCTCTCATCCTTTCCCTGATCATCTTAATCTGCTCGATCATCTCATGTACCATCTCTGATCCTAGAACCACTGCCTCAGCACTATCGTCCCAACAAATCGGTTTCCGACATCTTCTCCCATATAAAGCCTCAAACGGTGCCATGCCAATACTGGTGTGATAGCTATTGTTGTAAGAAAAATCAATCAAATCTAATCTCTGCTCCCAGTTACCACCAAAATCCATCACACAAGCTCGTAACATATCCACAAGAGTCTTGATTGTTCTCTCAGTCTGACCGTCTGTCGCAGGATAAAATTTTGTACTCATCTTCAATGTTGTTCCCAAAGATTCCTGCAACTCTTTCCAAAACCTTGATATAAATCTCGCATCTCTGTCAGATACTATGTTCTTAGGCACTTCATGCAATCTCAACACATGTTTCCGATAAGCCAAAGCTAATTGTGTTGTTACCTTGTTGACTCTTTTGCAAACCCACGATAAAATCCATAGAAATGGATTCCCACTTCCACTCAGGTATCTCTAAAGACTGAATCTTACCTTGTGGTCGTCGCTGTTCCCCTATAACTCTCTGGCATGTCAAACAACGATCCACAAACTCAGTTGTCTCTTTCTTCATCCCAGGCCATCAGAACGTGTTATTTAAATCCTTGTATAGCTTCTCACCACCTGGATGCACTAAATATGGTGTACAATGTGCCTTTGTCATGATTCTCTTTTTTAGCTCCTCGTCATTAGAGACACACCACCTCCCATCAAACCTCAAACTACCATCTGAATGAATAGAGAATCTAGACACTATCCCTTTCTCTACTCCAGTTCTCCACTCCACCATCTTAAGGTCTAAAGCCTGTATACCTTGAATATCATCATAAAGATCAGGCTGCACTATAAATCTCCCATGGCATCCCATCTCTGCATCATATGTACCCCAAACTTCCCCACCTCGTCTCTCAACCTCATCAAAGATAAAGCTATACACAAAGAATGTACACTCTTCCTGCTCAAGGCATCAGCAACAACATTGGCTTTCCCTTCATGGTAGATAATATCCATGTCATAATCGCCAATCAGCTCCATCCACCTCCTCTATCTCATGTTCAACTCCTTTTGAGTGAAGATGTACTTGAGACTCTTGTGATCAAAAAATACCTTAAAGGTCGCCCCATAAAGGTAATGTCTCCAAATCTTGAGAGCAAACATCACTACACCCAACTCTAGATCGTGTGTAGGATAATTCTCCTCATAAGCCTTCAATTGCCTAGAAGCATAGGCAATCACTTTACCATTCTGCATCAACACACATCCCTACCCATTCTTTGAGGCATCTGTATAAACCTCAAAGTTCTCACTCCCTTCAGGCAATGTAAAGATAAGAGCTGTGGTCAAACGCTCCTTTAATGTTTGGAACCCCGTCTCACAACTCTCATCCCAATGAAACATGTTCTCTTTCCTCATCAATGTTGTCATAGGTCTAGAAATCTTGGAGAAATCCTTCACGAACCGCCTGTAATATCCAGCTAAACCCAAGAAACTCCTGATCTCAGCAACATTCTTTGGTGCTTCACACTTGGTCACTGCCTCAATCTTTGCCGGATCCACAGGTACCCTATCCTTAGAGATCGCATGCCCCAGAAAAGCAACTCTCTCTAACCATAACTCACACTTGGACAACTTAGCATATAACTCGTGCTTCCTCAAGGTCTGCAACAAAATCCTCAGATGCTCCTCATGTTCCTCCTTAGTCTTGGAATAGACTAAGATATCATCAATGAACACCACCACAAACTTGTCCAAAAACTAACTGAATATTCTGTTCATCAAATCCATAAACACAGTCGGTGTATTAGATAACCCAAAAGGCATCACCACATACTCATAATGGCCATACCTCGACGGGAAAGCTGTCTTTGGTATGCCCACCTCTCTAATCTTCACCTGATGGTACCCCGACCTCAAATCAATCTTGGAAAAGACTGCTGCACCACTCAACTGATCAAACAAGTCATCTATCCTTGGCAAAGGATACTTGTTCTTCACCGTCACTCGGTTCAGCTCCCTGTAATCTATGCACAAACTCCAATCTTTCTTTTTCACAAAAAGAACTGGTGCTCCCCACGGTGATACACTAGGTCTAATGTATCCCTTCTCTATCAGATCATCTAACTGTTTCCTGAACTCCTCCAACTCCTTAGGACCCATCCGGTACGGTGCCTTAGAGATTGGCCCCGTCCCCGGTTTCAGCTCAATCGTGAAATCTATCTCCCTCTCTGGCGGCAACCCCGGAATCTCCTCTGGAAAGACATCTGAAAACTCACCCACCACTGGTATCTGATCAACTGTCGGACTCTCTATCCGGTCATCTCTCACATGGCACAAGATCAACGGGCACCCCTTCCTCAGATAAGACTTCAAGGTCACAGTGCAATGAACTTAACTTTGGGTTTGACCACAAACCCACGATAAGACACACTAACGCCCTTAGGACCTCTCAAAGACACTTTTTTTTGATGACAGTCTATCTTAGCTTTGTACTTTCCTAACCAATCCATCCCGACTATCATCTCAAAACCGTCTAAAGGAACCTCTAGCAAGTCTACAGGTAGATCAACTTGCCCAACTATCATAGATACATCCCTATACAACCTCCCACATGATACAGACTTAGCCAAAGGTATAAAAACTTTCTCACTTACAGACTCGTATACCCTCAGACCCAACCGTTTAACATGACTCGAAGATACAAACGACTGAGATGCCCCCGAATCAAACAAAACAAAGGTATGAATACCGTTAACAAGAAAGGTACCAGTGATAACATGTGCATCGTCCTCAGCTGCTTTCTTTTCCATCATATACTGACTTTCCTTTGGTCTTTGTCCACCTCCTAGACAAGATCTTGGGTGAAGTAGCCGGCTTAGCACCCGATCCCTGATTGTTGTTGTTCGTAGCTGGTTTCTGATAAGAATTACCGCCATTGTGGTTACCTCCACCCTGGTTGCTCAGACCTCCCCGATTGTTCCATGACCCAGCTGGTCTGTTGCTCGCATAACTCTGTGCCGGACCCTGAGAATAACTACACTGAGTCGATCTCTGAAAAGCTCCCGGTACACTCGTGCACTCATGTCTCTTGTGGCCTACACCGCCAAAGCCAAAGCAGGTCATCCCTCAACTACCACTACCGCTCCCACGGCCACGCCCAAAGGAAGCCCCAGCACTGAATCCCGAGCCAGAAGAAAATGCTCTAGTCTGATTGTAGTTGCCTTTCTTGTAATTAGATTGGCTACCACCCTCACTCTCCGCCTTTCTTTTCTCACCTCCTCTCTCCCGGGCCATCTCTACCAACCTCTCAGCTCTCCGAGCCCTCTTATAAGCTTCCTTAACATCAGTAAGGATTCCCAAGGGTAACTTTTCCATAATCCTGGGGGTCAACCTCTTCTCAAACCTCAACTCTAGGTTCTCATCACTCAAACCCATGTCTTCAGCATACCTAGACTTCTCATTGAACTGCCGGTAATACTTAGCTACCGACATATCAGATGTCATCCTGAACCCATCAAACTCTTCCCTCAGCTTACTCCTCACATGCTCAGGTACAAACACTCTCCTCATAGCCCTCCGGAACTCTTCCCAAGGTATAGCAGGCAGACCCTGCTTCCCATACATTTCCCTAGCACCCACCTTCACCTTATCCCACCACTCACCAGCCGCTTCCCTCAAGTGAAACACAGCTTGTTCTACTTTCATCTCATCAGGACAATGCACTAACTGCAGAATGTTCTCCATCTCACGGTGCCAATTATCTAAAAGCATCGGCTCTCCTGTTCCCTTATACTCTTTCGGGTTAAACCTCGCTATGTATAGACTGATCTTTGAGTGATGAACCTCTTTATCTTTCCCCACTCTCTTTAGGGCCTTGGTAAGAGCATGTTGATGCTCAAACATCCTAACGATATCCTCTGTGGTCATGTTCTCAGCTCTCACATACAAGGCGGATTTCTTTGGCGGCATCTTGACACTATAAAAGAAAAGGGTAGACATAAACATACATACCACAACCCAAAACACGAAGACAGCCTGCACAGACCCCACTCGATCGAGTGCCAAAACCCACTCGATCGAGCTGAGGCTTCTCGATCGAGTGCCCCACGTACTCGATCGAGTACCCCGACTCCAGACCCAAAACAGACCTTCTGGTCTCTATCCTACTTGATCGAGCTGACATGACACTCGATCGAGCGACCCCTACTCGATCGAGTGCCCCCACGTACTCGATCGAGTACCCAAAAATACGGTTCTGATCATAAAAACATCAAATACCCACTCGATCGAGTACCTTACCTACTCGATCGAGTGCCCCCCCACTCGATCGAGTCATGCTGACTCGTACATACTACCCGCATGTTATCTCACATAACCCAATGTACTATGCAACCTTCATAATCTCAACATTATAATATAACTATGCATGCAATTCTACACAATTCCTCATATAATCATTATAATAATCTACTTCATGTTATCAATTGCCATATTATAAACAATTAACATGCCCCTTTATTCAATTCAACATATAAACACACCCCACCAACTTTTCAATCACAATTTCAACCTCCGCCCCCAACATCCAACAATTCACAACATATATCGTTACGTTCACATACAAACTATCAGAAACCACATACGATCTTGACATATGCCCCCCATGTGACCGGTTTAAAATCGTAGGGCGAGTTTGTTACAGGTTTCAGAATCGTCGCTCTGATACCACTTTGTGACACCCCATACTCCAAGTGCCTTACCAGGACCACTCAGGTATAAAGATGTCACCGTCTCGGTTTTCCGAGGCAATGATAATCAAAAGACAATTAAGAAAAAACATTTAAATAGCATAATGTTTAAGTGAGTAAATACAATCCAAAACCAACTGCCAAAATATGGTTTACATGATCTCAAAACAACTGTCTAAAATTATTAAAACTACAGCGGAAGACTCTATCATCTGATGGCGACACATCCCAGCTATCTCTTGTATCTCGACTCATACATGCTCAACAACTGCTCACCATCCCCGAATGGATTACCACAGTTTTTAAAACAAGTAAGTGGGGTAAGTACTAATCATACAATTTACATAACTCAACAAAATAACACACAACACAGCTCAGTCGTCACAGATATACTCCGAACTCCATCACCAACTCCACAATACTGACTACACACTAAAGTGTGTAGCCCTACCAGAGTACCCATCGCAACAGGTTACTCCTCGCCGCCAGTGGGGGACCGCAGCTGTTCCCACCTAAGCCCCGCTCATCTCCATCGAGCGATAAACCCAAATCCATTAATGTGCACATCCCTTCTGTGGTGGGTTCCATAGAAGGCGAATAATGGGCGTGAAGCCACTCCCGCAAGTGACTCCACTCAGCCAGGGACGTACCCCGAAGAACACAAACAGATATAATCAATCACAACTACTAATCAGTAAGCAAACCCAACAACCGTCACAATACTCGTACGATAATATTCAACAATCACAAATCACAACCAACACATCATGTGACTAATACTGAGTAGGGAAACCCTACCTGGAATACAATACAATCAGACGGTCTCAACAGCTGTTATCAAAACTCCTCTTCTACCAATCCTCCTCCAAACATATGATCATACAATTACTAACAATCATAAAAGACAACAAAACCCCCCAAACACCCAAATTAGGGTTTAAACAAACTTATAAAATACTATAAAATCGGTACGTAGATCATACCCTCGACGCAAGGATCACAAGAATGTAGAGGATGAAGAATTCCGACCTCTCAAGCTCCGGAATTTGTCAATAATGCGAAAGATGCGAAGTACGTAGGTTGAAATCTCTTTTGAAGTAATTAGGTTTGATAAAAGTGTTTAGTGTTGATGACGGAAAGCTTTATATACCTATTCGCATTATTAACAAAACTCGACAAAACATTACCCGTAAACCGAGCTACTCGATCGAGCAACTAACGTACTCGATCGAGTGCCCAGGCTACTCGATCGAGTACCCTACAGGCAGAACACTGTTTTAAAATTCAAAACACTCTTACTCGACAGAGTAAGGCCCACTCGATAGAGTACCCAGAGGCTCATAAAACCGTAGTATTACAGGACTACAAAGCGGTATACCTATGATCTCCGTCTCCATCAACAACATATTCTCAAAGCTGCGAGTGGATATCGATGATTAGAACACTCAGGTAACTAATTTGGGGAAAAGGATTGGTAAAGCTGAAAATGAACCTGACCACCGAGGAGAAGACCAACACCAAATTCCCTAACAACCAAATGCTGAAAATGAGGAACCGTCTTCCCGTATCCATGAACCCACCAACAAAGAACATGAAATTGCCTCCCCAAAATACCCTTCAAAATACCAAGCAACAACCCCAAAACTTTCCATAAACAATAATAAAACCTTGTTTCCGCCCGGGGTTAACAAAGACAATACTCACAAAAACTTCCAAAAATAACAATGTTGGAACCCTGGGAAAACATCAAAGGGAATTCACATATCTAGGAATAACATATGGCACCGCTCTAGGGATACTTTCTTCAGAAGGATTATTGCAACACATCGATCCAACTCCGGACCCACAGGAAGATAAGAAAACCAGATTCTGGTATGGTAATGCATAATGCATGTACCACCAAGGACGAGGTCATGACACAGAGACTTGTTTTGCTTTGAAACAAGTTATTTAAGATATGATTGAAGCTGGTACAATCTTAATTGCTCCTCGCAGCCAAGGCAATACTCTTAGGTGTCTTGATACGTGCATAATGTATAGTATTTTTAGCCTATTTTAGCACGTATTTCCATGCATTTTTGTACTGTTAATATAGTATTATGCCCCGAATTGGCTACTTTGGTTTGTTTTGTCCGTTTTGTAGAAATGAACGCGAAAGTAGTGGAATCGTACCATTTTTTGTCCTTTTTGCATGCATTTTGAGGAGGCGGGATTTTATGGAGTGAGTTTTCTGCATTGGGATGCATGAAGGCACGGTTTATGAGGGAGTCGGGCACGAGTCTAAGCTGATTTGAGGGAAGAACATCCGATCGAGTGGTTTTATTACTCGATCGAATGGTTTTTACGTCATTGGTTGATCGATCGAGCACTTTTATACTCGATCAAGAAGTGCTGAAAAGAGAGGTTACTCGATCGAGTAACTATTCTACTCGATCGAGTAGATTTTCTAGAGTTTTGCTCGATCGAGTGGATTTATTCTACTCGATCGAGTGTTTTGGTCTGGCGTGGGCTTTAATTTGCCTGTAAGCTTGTTTTAGCTTTTGGACTTAGTTCATTTTCTATTTAAACGCAACTTTATTAGGTCATTAGCTATCTTTTAATCTTATCATCTATCAGTTTTAGCTTTCACAGAAAACACATTACGTTGCTTTTTCCCTTTTCTCTGTAACTTTGCTTTCGGGGTTTTCTCGCTCGGATTTGTGTGTTCTTTACACCGGATTCTCACGATTGTAATCTCTTTCTCCTTTCTTAATAATAATCTTTATTTCATTTGCTTTAATTGCTTGTTTTACTTTATTTATTCCTTTGCCCTAATTCACTTTTATGAATTTAATTATCATTTAAATATGTTGAATGTTGGTTATTTATCTGCTGTTTGTTTTTATAGTATTAATAGCGATATGAGTAGCTAAACTTGTTTCATGTTGGGATTAGGGGATCTACGGTAGAAATGTGACGATGTAGTGAATAAGTTAGATGAATTAATTGTGAGATTCTGTCACCATAGTAATTTAACTGTATTTTACCGACTTAGTTGAGTGCACGCTTCCGAGTCACCCTTTTTAATCTGGCTAAATTTAATCCTAGATTGGAAGATTGGACTAAATAGGCCTGCTATAAACAGTAGACTACCCTGACGAGGACGGAAGTTAAGTTAGTGGAAGTTTAGGGTAGAAAGTGGACCGGAAGGACCTTTCCATATCCGTCTCGCATTAATTTGTCTAAGTTGTTTACAGTTGAGTCACTGGACTACCGCAGTGAACCGAAATCTTGACATGTCCCTTCTCTATTTGATAGTTTAATTCTATTTCTCTGCCTTTACTGCTCTTTTCTCTGCTTTTCTTACCTTTGAACCTTTTAGTTTAGAAAACCAATTTAAACAACCCCCCATTTGCGACCAAATAGACGGACTTTTACAGATATCTTGCCTCCCTGAGGAGATTGGCCTCACTTCCCTAGCTATATAGTTAGTTTAGTTAGTTTACTTTTGATACGTACACGACAGCCCTGTCAAATTTTGGCGCCGTTGCCGGGGAGGCAATTGCCCTATCTGTCTTTGCTTCGTTTATTTTATCCGTCTCAGGGAATTTTTATTCCTTTAGGCAGTTCTTATTTATTTTCTTTCAGTGTTGTGTATTACCAAGTTAGACTGGTTTGAGTTAGTTGCAGCTGATTCTGAGCCAGAGAGACTATTTAGGCATAGACTTCGTCTGCAAAGAGAATCACGAAAGGAAGACTTGAGTACTTTTGAACCAGAGCATCACCATTTTCTTTTCGCATAAGACCAGTCTTTAGTAGAAGACATTCCTATTTCTGCCGATCAACCAGTAAAGATGCCGAACATTGCTAGTCACTCGGAGCCTAAAGCAGCATCACTTCCAAAGGGTTTCAATCTCCAGACTGAGGATGGGAATACATTTGACATCCGTCCTTCCTATATCAATCTGGTGGAGAGAAATATGTATAGAGGTGTGGCAGGTGAAGACCCAAGGAAGCATATGGAGGTCTTTACGGACTACTGTTCTACTATCCCCGCCACAAATGGGGTAACTCAAGACAAGATTAAGGAGGTTCTATTTCCTTTTTCTTTGACTGACTCAGCCAAGGAGTGGATGACTGATTTGGACCGCACAGCCGCAGGGGTTACCAACTGGGAGACCCTTGCTCTTGCTTTTTACAAGAGATATTTCCCTCCATAGTGCACCAATCAGCTGAGGGCAAAGATCACAAGTTTCAAGCAGCCACCTGATGAAACTTTATATGAAGCATGGTCCCGTTTCAAGAAGTTAGTGAGGTCTATTCCTCACCATGGTTTTGATCCATGGTTTCTGTCTAACCAGTTCTACAATGGGCTATACGATGATCACAAAGCCATACTTGATGCGTCATCTAATGGGAGATTCCAAGAGAATACTGACGATGATAAGGGATGGGCCCTTATTGAAGAGATGGCGAATCACATTGCTGAGTATGGAAACCCAAGGGATGGTATTAGAACAGTTCATGCAGTCGATAAGCAGGTTGTGGCTCAGCTGGAAGCCATGGATGCTAGGTTTGATAAGTTAGAGCTGCATTCTGCTAGGATGCCTCAGACGGTCCATATGCTTACTAGAGGGGAGACCGTCACATGTGAGAGGTGTGGTAGCAACGGCGGCCATACTGTTATTGGCTGTCTTACAGAGAAGGAACAAGTCCTTGACTTTCAACAATATAGGAAAGGAGGGGGTTCCTATTATAACAACCAAGGGGTAGTCCATCCCAATCTGAGGTGGACAACTCAAAATGTGCTCAATCCTACCCCTCCTCCGCACCAGTAGCAGCCGTATGTTCCTCCACATAAGAATCAACAAGGCTTTCAGAAGCCTCCTTCCTTCCCTTCTCCCAATCATGGTGCATCATCTTCTGGTGGGGTGAGTGAGATAGGTGAGCTAAAGACTATGTTGCAATCTTTTACAAAGCAGTGGCAGCTGAGTGATCAACAGAAAGATGCATCCATCAAGGCACTTGAAACTCAAGTTGCCCAGTTAGCCGCAAACCAATCTGCAAGGAAACCGGGTCATTTACCGTCACAAGCTGACAAAAATCCACATGAGACGGTAAATTTAATCAATTTGAGAAGCGGTCGTTCATATGAGGGACCGGAAGTATTGAAATCAGACCCGAGGAAGGTTATAACTGCTGATGAACAGTGTTCTGGTGAAGAAAAGGAGCTGACGGCTAAGAAAGTACTCGATCAACTAGTTTCTGGAGGTCGATCCAGTAAAATTGCTGAAGAAAGTACTCGATCGAGTGGAATTTCTACTCGATCGAGTGAACAGGAAAAAGGAACTGCTCGATCGAGTGAAATTTATGCTCGATCGAGTAACTTTGTTGAAGAAACTACTCGATCGAATGGGATTTTTGGTCGATCGAGTAGTATGGATAAGGAACAGCTTGATCGAGAGCCTGCTAGTGCTCGATTGAGTGAGAAATCACCTGAAAGACCTCGTTCGAGAGGAAAGAAGCGTCCGAAAGACTTGGAGCTTGATCCGGCTGACACGTTGGAAGAGAGGAACAAGGGACTCGAGATACCCATAACGGTTCCCTTCCCGAGGCGTCTGCAGAGTACTAAAGCTAATCAACAATTCGACAAATTTGTCGAACTACTGAGAAGCTTCCAGGTCATTGTGCCATTCGCCGAACTGCTTACACAGGTACCCTCTTACCTTAAATTCATGAAAGAAATTTTATCGCGTAAGAGGCACATTCATGATCATGAGACGGTAGCTTTGACTGAGGTAGAGACGACCCTAGTTCAGAATAAGTTACCTCCCAAATAGTCAGACCCGGGTAGTTTTTCGATTTCGTGTCACATTGGTACCCATTTGATTGATAACGCGTTATGCGGTCTTGGCGCTAGCGTGAGTGTCTTACCGTTGTCTCTGGCTAAGAGACTTGGTTTGAAAAAGTTTAATTGCACAAACATGACTGTTCAGATGGTCGACCGTAGCATATCACGGCTACTAGGTGTAATAGAAGACATACCTGTTAAGATCGGGAGGTTCATTATTCCCGTTGACTTTGTTGTACTTGACATCCCCGAAGATGCCCATACCCCTATTATTTTAGGGAGACCATTTTTGTTTACTGCCCGTGTAGTAATAAACGTCGGGGGCAAGACATTGGCTTTTCAATTTGGGGACGAGGAGCTGATATTCCATCAGTCTAAGTTCCGGAGGGCCCCTATGCAAGCTCAGCCTTGCAATGCCCTCTCTTCTATTGACCCTATTATTGACACTCCAAATGAAAATTTGGAACATTGTGCTGCTATTATTGTGACCCCTCCACCTCAGGTTGAGAGCAAAAAGGAGGAAAGTTCGTCTGTTTTCCTTGCTGCAGGTACAAATGAAAATAATGCAGGAGCTGTCAAAGGGCATTGTGCAATTAATGTCAGTCAAAGTGGGAGCAATGATGTTAAAGCCGGTGAGAAAGGAGTAAGGATGAGAAAAGTTCGCGTGTATGTGGACGTCAACTATTCTCCTCCTAATGAATCAAGTTC
This sequence comes from Silene latifolia, assembly GCF_048544455.1. Classification (NCBI taxonomy): domain Eukaryota; kingdom Viridiplantae; phylum Streptophyta; class Magnoliopsida; order Caryophyllales; family Caryophyllaceae; genus Silene; species Silene latifolia. Next base: position 440,350,814 of record NC_133538.1, on the reverse strand, counting down.
AAGATCATGGAAGCTGAAGAGGACGATCAATGTTGCTGAGGTGACGTCCTCCAGTCAGGAGCCCTCCGAGGGTCTGCTGAATTGCCTTGGGAAGTGAGCGGGGAAATGCCCCGTGTACCAACTTGTAAAAACAATTTTTAAAATTTCCGTTGAACTTTATTGCTTTTAATTAGACAATTAGAATTTAGACAATTTTTAGTGTAGATTAGAGACTATAGACTGTTACTATGCGTATTTGGTATACTGGGATATCTTTTGCGAGAGTTTCTATGCAGGTTTGGGGAATTTTATGCAAATTCAAAGGAAGAATGGCGAATTCAAGAGCTTACACGAGGAAAAGAGCTCGATCGAATACTTTTTGTACTCGATCGAGTGAAATGTGGTTGTTGTCAGAATCCCGATTCGATCCTATGATTCTACGATTTTACGATCCAAAAATGCTTGACCGATCTTGGATCCTACGATTCTATCATGTTTGTAGAATCTTACGATCCTATCTATTCGAAATTTTCTAGAGGTAGGATCATAATACGATTATACGATCTTACGATCCTATGATCCGACTCAATAGTAAACATATTTAAATATATTTTTATATAATAACATCGTAAAATCCAAATTTCATGTAATTTATAGAAACATGTTCATAAAATGATACTAAACTTATTAATTATCAATATTTTGTGTATAAATAAGTGTTTTGATCTTCAATTATATATTTTTACCAAATAAAAAACTATATTTAGTAAATTTGTAGAATCTTACGATTCTACGATCCGATTCTACCTATTCGATCCTACCCTCCCCATCGATTCAGAGTAGAATCCCAATCCTAACAACATTGCGATCGAGTGATTCCATTTTAGTCGATCGAGTAAAGCAGAAATGGGGAGTTCTCAATCGAGTCAAATTCTACTCAATCGAGTAGATGGATTCAAGAAGGACTCGATCGAGTAGTTCTAAACCACTCGATCGAGTAAAACTGGAAATTACACGCAGGGAGTTTCTTTAACTTCCCTCTTTTTCATTTCTAATTCATTTATCCCCAATTTCTTTCGACCCCTTCCTATTTTGCGACAAAAACACCCCAAATTCCTCCATGTTTCTTACCCTTTTACCAAATCCGTCACCTACATTTTGCTCTTTGTTAATTAATCGTTCAAAGCCCTCTGTTTTCCCCTTGATCTGTGCTGTTTTACACGGTTTATTAGTGGGATTAGGGTTTGCGGTTTTTCGATCAAAAAATGGCCATTTTTGCTTGTTGTTTGAAGATTAATTGCAATTTGTAGGTTCATTCTCATCAAGTAAGTATCTCCTACACCTCTTTGCATTTTAATTTCACTAATTTTGCATTTTTATGAGGTGAATTAGGATTAGGGTTCGAAATCCTTTGTTTAGTCGAGTTTTTCGACTATGACTGTTCTTGTTTGCCCTATTTAGCTTACTTGATGCTTAATCTCGTCTCCTCACTGATTTTTGTATGATTAATTCGAATTTTGCGCGAATTTTGCGTTTAGGAGTCTTTACAGTCGAAATTTTCGACTGAAACCTGGTTTTCGACTGTCACCCGGTTTCGCTGCTGTCATTTGTTCAACTTATCTACATTGGTGCGTAAATTGTTGCTGCTGCAATCTGTTATCATCCCCTATCGCTGTTTACATGCTCCTATTCGAATTTTTGAGGAAAAGTTGGGAATTTATGTGCTGAAGGTCGAATCTTTCGACTGGTTAGCGGAATTTTCATGCCGATTTCATGCTGATTTTCATGTTGTATAGCTTCTATTTTCTTATCAATTCCCCTGCAATATTTATTCAGGATGGATTCTAGCTCGATGCCTTCATCGAGCTCTTCTGCCAGTCCGTCTTTGTCTCTGTCTGAGCTGGTAGTCCCTGCTGTTACTACCGTCTCCGCACCGGCCAGCACTTATGTGTTCTTAGTCTCTGCTGCCGGTACAGTTTTTACACCTGCTAGCACTGCTGCTAGCCTTGTTTCGGCTGCCACTTCAGTCATAGCCACCACCACTTCTAGCACTGCTGCTAGTCTTTCTTCCTCAGTGGAGGTCACAACAGCCACAGCCTTTACTTCAGCCACGGTGAGCACACCTGTGGCGAACTCACCAGTAGTTGTAGCTGCTTTTCGGGCGGCTCTAGTTCCTCACACTGTCACTGCACGGCCTTCTACTTGGGGTTCTAGAGGCCGGGGCCGAGGTCGTGGACGTGCTGGTGCTACACCAGCTCCTGCTACCTCGACTTCTGCTGCTACTTCTACTTCTGCTGCTCCTTCTGGCACGGTCACTGTCCGAGTGGACAACTCCCTCGACTCCCACCCTGATTACCCGCAGGTAATTTTCGTTAACGTTGTACATCGTAAGAGGTTTTATAACCTCGTTGGCTGTGAGTTTTTACCTACCCGGTTCTTAGATAAACCGGCACTTGAGAGACTCGGCATCTACGAGTTAGTTTGTGAGCTTTTATGGGGCACGGGGATGGCCGGACTCATTACTATGAGTGGCCATACCTTTCTGGAGCTGAGTCTTGAGTTCTTCAGCTTCTTCACTTTCTCCTCCGAGTCACACGTCGCTGCCCCCACTAATTCTTCTGTGTCTTTCCGGTTGTTAAACCGAACTTTTTCGATGACTTTGGAGGAGTTTGGTAGCAGACTTGGACTTTCCTCTACGGGTGACGCTACCGCTCCTAGGAGAGTCGTTCGTCAGCTTTGGCGGACCTCGGCCCAGACCACCTTTCCCGAGCGAAAGCTCGCAAAGTTCCACCTTCCCCCCGCCCGTTACTTTCTTAGACTGATGGGGAGCACCATTTTTGGCCGAAAGGAGCCAAACAACATCAACAACAACGAGCTCTCCATCTTAGGCGGTTACCTAAACATTGACTGCGAGGGTCCTTTTACCCTCAACATCGCCTATCGGACCGCCCAGTACTTCCAGGCCCAGGGGATGAAGGTCCCGGGATCTATTGCCTGCGGTGGCATGGCCACCATTCTTGCCCGTTCCCTTTTCCCTGTCTGGCCTCGTGACTTACCGTACCTCCCGGTAGAGAGGTATTTGAGCCTGGCTGTCATGCACTCTCATCACTGGCTGACCACAGACTTCCAGACATGGAAGATAGACGGTTCCCTGTCTGTGGACTTACCTTGCGCCACTCTCCCCCGTCTAGCCCCTTTGCCTACTATTGCACGGGGCGCCTGACTACCACCTTTCACTCCGACCATCTTCTACTTTACCCGCCGCTAAGAAGCGGCGCAGACTGCTTAGGTTGGCTATATTTCTGAACAGCTTATAACTCGTTTGCGTATTGACTGCTTAGCTATGAATGTTAATCTTTGTTACATTAAATTGGTTCAAGTAGACAAGTTAAGCTAGCTCTGAGTTTTCATTTCCGTTCCATTAGTTGCATTTTAGTTTACTCGAGGACGAGTAAAGGTTCGATTTGGGGAGATTTGATACGTGCATAATGTATAGTCTTTTTAGCCTATTTTAGCACGTATTTCCATGCATTTTTGTACTGTTTATATAGTATTATGCCTCGAATTTTCTACTTTGGTTCGTTTTGTCCGTTTTGTAGAAATGAACGCGAAAGTAGTGGAATCGTACCATTTTTCGTCCTTTTTGCATGCATTTTGAGGAGACGGGATTTTATGGAGTGAGTTTTCTGCATTGGGATGCATGAAGGCGCGGTTTACGAGGCAGTCGGGCACCAGTCTAAGCTGATTTGAAGGAAGAACATCCGATTGAGTGGTTTTATTACTCGATCGAATGGTTTTTACGTCATTGGTTGATCGATCGAGCACTTTTATACTCGATCAAGAAGTGCTGAAAAGAGAGGTTACTCGATCGAGTAGATTTTCTGGAGTTTTGCTCGATCGAGTGGATTTATTCTACTCGATCGAGTGGTTTGGTCTGGCGTGGGTTTTAATTAGCCCGTAAGCTTGTTTTAGCTTTTGGACTTAGTTTATTTTCTATTTAAACGCAACTTTATTAGGTCATTTGCTATCTTTTAATCTTATCATCTATCAGTTTTAGCTTTCGCAGAAAACACATTACGTTGCTTTTTCCCTTTTCTCTGTAACTTTGCTTTCGGGGTTTTCTCGCTCGGATTTGTGTGTTCTTTACGTCGGATTCTCATGATTGTAATCTCTTTCTCCTTTCTTAATAATAATCTTTATTTCATTTGCTTTAATTGCTTGTTTTACTTCATTTATTCCTTTGCCCTAATTCACTTTTATGCAATTTAATTATCATTTAAATATGTTGAAGGTTGGTTATTTATCTGCTGTTAGTTTTGATAGTATTAATAGCGATATGAGTAGCTAAACTTGTTTCATGTTGGGATTAGGGGATCTACGGTAGAAATTTGACGATGTAGTGAATAAGTTAGATGAATTAATTGTGAGATTCTGTCACCATAGCAATTTAACTGTATTTTACCGACTTAGTTGAGTGCACGCTTCTGAGTTACCCTTTTTAATCTGGCTAAATTTAATCCTAGATCGGAAGATTGGACTAAATAGGCCTGCTATGAACAGTATACTACCCTGACGAGGACGGAAGTTAAGTTAGTGGAAGTTTAGGATAGAAAGTGGACCGGAAGGACCTTTCCATATCCGTCTCGCAATAATTTGTCTATGTTGTTTACAGTTGAGTCACTGGACTACCGCAGTGAACCGAAATCCTTACATGTCCCTTCTCTATTTGATAGTTTAATTCTATTTCTCTGCCTTTACTGCTCTTTTATCTGCTTCTCTTTCCTTTAAACCTTTTAGTTTAGAAAACCAATTTAAACAACCCCCCATTTGTGACCAAATAGACGGACTTTTACAGATATCTTGCCTCCCTGAGGAGATCGACCTGACTTCCCTAGCTATATAGTTAGTTTTGTTAGTTTATTTTTGATAGGTACACAGAGGCAAGGGGCATAACACTGAAGCGTGCTACGAGCTCAAGCACGCCATACAAGATGGAATTGAGGATGACAGGTTTTCCACCTTACTCCTAACTACTCCAAACAAAGAAACTGGGTGGCCTTATAGGAAGCTCATCGATTTGGGTGATCGAGAAGATGAGTATTCTACCAATCATTTGGTAAAAAGGAGAAAGGTAGACTCCACACCATCCTATCAGCTAGGAGATGGGGCTTTAGTTAATTATGTCATTAACTGCCTTCAGCCAAATTATGCATCCCGTTTGAAGGTTTGTAACATCAAAAGCGTCGAGGACCAATCAGGAGAAATTTCTCGTATTGATGAAATCATTAAAGGAGGTTCAACATCTGCGACCCCTCCCGAAAAGCAATCCTTCTGCATTACCGAAGTAAAATTTGTGAAGCCTTCGCCAGAAATAGCCACACACCCGCAAAGACCATTTTCAGACTTGGGCATGCCTTATGCCATTGCTTTTAAGGTGCTTGTCTCTGAATGACTAATCCAACCGATTGGCCCCACTCCAGATCTTGCACCCAAGAAAAGAGGCCACTTTTGGGACGGTTCCCAATAATGCCTATTCCATATGGGTAATGGGCACGACATAGAGATGTACTGGAAGCTCAAACATATCATCCAAAATATGCTCGATTGTGGCAGGTTGTCTTTATCAAACCTAGATCATTTAATGGAAAATAATGGACCCCATGGGCATCTTACTCTTCGAAAACAGGATAACCTTCTAGGATCTTATCCTTCTAGCGTCCCAAACAACGAGAGTGAAGCGCTCAAGTGGGTCAATGATCAAGACCAAACATTCAAGCCGCCGGATGCTGCGAAGGAGATCCTTCAGGAGGAAAGTGATGATTAGGAGTTCGTATCTGAGATCGAGTCCGAGCCCGGGTCTTAGGATTTCTCATATCTATCCTAGTGTCTTTCCTTTTATTCTTAAGTGACAAACTGGGGGTTGTCCCCATGAGTCACATGTTTTCATCGAGTCTGTGCTAACCTCTTATTTATCAAATTAAAAGCCCGATTTCCAACTATCATATATTCTCCCCTTCCTTTACCATTTCTCGTTGACAACGAGAATTGATTTGAGAATTGATTTAAAACAAACAATATGTTCCAATTCAATGTGAGTACACTCGAGTGACGTTCTGTACCGAGTAAGCAAAGGACCCGAAACTCCGTGTCCATCTCTTTACTTATTCTGTGTCTGGCAATAGAAACCTTTCATTAGCACCCTATTTCGAACGAGCTTTTATCAAAGGGATTCTACGATGAACCTAGATAACAAACAAGAACATCTCCTTGTTCATGATCAATGACGGAAGGCAAGCCCGTTCCCTACAAAAACATCTCATCACAAAGAATCGACCTCTCACCACCGGGTACATCCCCGCTTGCACCTTTACCTTCCTCGAATGACGCATGGCAAAGAACCAATAAATCCAAGCCAAAACAAAGGCGAAAACCAAAGCCAAAGCGAAAGGCCAAAATCAAAGGCCCGAGCCAATAGCCATTCACCCAAAGCCAAAGCAAAAGGCCAAAACAAAAGAACCAAGCCAAAAGTCATTCACCCAAAGCCAAAGCAAAACCAAAACCAAAAAGCCAAAAGCCATTCGCTCGAAGCCAGAGCAAAAACCAAAGCAAAACTCATAGCCAGAAGCTACTCAGGCGAAGGCCAAGACCCGAGCCAAAATCAAAACAAAACAAGATTGAAACCCTTTTTTTAAGAAAAAGGGGCCAAAATCCAAAGAAAGCATCGAACACACAAAATCCCGGACCAATAAGTCCAAAACACCAAGTCCAGGACCAATGTCCAAAGCCGGAGACCAATAAGCTCAAAACACCAAAACAAAAAAAAACACACCAACGGCCGACATCAAAGAGCTGAAATATAAGTTCAAGACTGAACAACTACAACACAACCAACTTTTCTTCCCTCCAAACTTCGGGACCAACAAGAACAAAACACAAAAACACCAAAACCTGATGTCAAAGAGCTAAAATAAGAGCTCAAGACTCGTCAACTAACAACAACCACGCCACCCCCCCCCCCCCCCCAAAGCCCTTTTAGATACTGTTACAGTGAAACCTATCTAGGATCCTGGGGATTCCTTCAAGATCGTAACCAACATCGCTTCACCCTTAAGTCCTTCTGGAGACTGTTATAGGGAGAACTATCTAGGCTTCTGAGGATTCCCCTCAAGCTCATAATATCACACCTTAACCTTTAAGGTCTAGACATAGGATTCTGATCACACATTTATTTACCAATCATTTCGTGCTCGGGCCACATCAAACTTGAGACCCCATTCCGCACCACATTATAAGCCGTAACCCATCGGCCTAAACACCACAAAATACAAGCTCCAGATTTTTATATATCAAACAAACCTATTATTACCAAACTCCACATTCCATAATGTCGAAGCCATTTTCACCCTGACCCACATACGGAGTCCTCGAATGCTTTTGCACCAAGACCGGGACATACCTAGTCTACCCTTAGGGTCCACTTTTTAGTGTGCTCACATGATAAGGAACATTTTCACAAACTATATCTCTTCGACTCATAGTCGAGGCGAATTCTCTCAAATCAATTTTTTGAGTCACCGAACGGCTTTTACCATCGTGACGCTCACACTTTAAGGTCCTAACAGCTCGCTTAGGCACACACTCAGAACTACGATCTGGTTTGATTTCACTTCACGTGAATACGTAGGCAGTCCTTCAAGTACACAACCATACACCTAAAAATCAATTATCAACACACATGCATAACTACGATCTGGTTTAATTTCACATCACGTGAATACATAGGCAGTCCTTCAAGGACAAAACCATACACCTCAAAATCAATTATCAACACACACTCAAAACTACGATCTGGTTTGATTTCGTAAAAATGCGAATACGTAGGCAGTCTTATTACTAGGACACACCACACACCCACACACATTCAATTTTCACATCTTCAATTTTCAACTCATTTCACACATGCAGAACTACGATCTGGTTTGATTTCGAAAACACGCGAATACGTAGGCAGTCCCCCAACAAGAACACAACCGCATACCCCTTTCAAACTCAGCCATCAACATCAATCCTCAAAAGCAGCCCACCCAGCTGCAAAAATTAACCTTATACCTCTTTACTGGGGCCTTCTTCCTTAAGACGTTGCCCATTCCTCATTTTGCCAAAATTCATATCTTCCTACTCTGGGGGCCTCTCTTTCGAGACGCCACCCGCCCTTTATCATCAGACATCTTTTGAGTCTCAATTACAATCCAAACTAAAACCACCTTTAGCCTAGTGCTCGGTTTGGACGATGGCAAGATCTTGGTTCCGCTCTCCAAATCATCAAAACTCGAGAAGGGATCTCAAACAAACAAACGGAGGCAGAGATGTCTAGAGAAGATAATCAATTCGTGTTCCCCAGCCGAGCGGACCTTCTACTCCAGGGATTTGATACGCGTTGTCACCCTTTCTTGGCTAGGATTTGCACTTACGTGTGCAAAGTCTGTTAGAGTCACCCCCGTGTCGTGTCGATACTGAGTTTGTATCACGTTCACGACCGTCTTTTTGTCAGTCTATCGGTATGCATCCGTGTGAGTCAATGTCGCAGCGGTCATGTATTTCCAATCTATCAAATCACGGATCTATGAGCAACAAGACTCAATTTTAAGCTTCACAACTTTCGAAACTCCTATCTCCCATCACGTGGGATATTATATGCTAATTGCCTATATGCTAATTGCTCACATGCTTATGTGCTTACGTGCATACATGCTTGCATGCCTATTTGCTTGTCTATGCAACTGCGGATTTGTATGGTCACTAACAATACACTTAATCTTGAGAAGATAAATGTACACCAACTGAGTACTGGATTCTTCCCAATAAATGCTGACCAATCAAGTCCAAGGTCTTTAACCCCGTCGATTACATGGCATACGCTACCTCCCAACGAGCAGTAACTCATATCCCCGGCGAGTCCTGAGAAGTTTTTAACTCCCCAGCGAGTGTTGATTTTAAAATAGAAGTCACACATGTCTTTCAAAAGATCCTTGCAACATGGTTCATAATCCCGACGCAGCGCTCTCCCTAAATGGTTTTCTAGAGATCCTTACTTGGATGATTTATCCAAATGGAGTTCTTTTAGGACCCCCCAACAAGTTGGAGTTCGTTGCTCCCTAGCTAGACTTATCAACGTCAACCTGGTTGGAAGTCATTTCCAGTCAATATTTTAAAATAAGCCCGATGTTTCAGACTATTTCCCACAGTCGATCTTTCGACCATCGATGGCTGGCGAGCCTCTACGCACCTTTGATGGCTGGCAAGTCTCTACGCCACTTTACATGGCTGGCGAGCCTCTACGCATGAACAAGAAGAAATTCGAGGACATATCACGAAGATGCCTCAAGTATGACTCCTTCTAATGACTGGAGAGCCTCTACACACCTTCAATGGCTGGAGAGACTCAAAACACACCATCAACATGGCTGGTGAGCCTCAAAACGCACCTTTAACACGGCTGGCAAGCCTTTGCGCGCAAATGATTCAAGGACGTATCCTGAAGATGCCTCAAGTATGACTCCTTCTTATGGTTAGAGAGCCTTTATATGTAGTCTAACGGACTTTAAACGACCCGCATTGACAGTCGATAGACTCTAAAATGTTCCCGACAACAGGTCCTTGACTCGCATCCCCGAGTCGCCTCGACGTCGCCCATCCCGACGGCAGGTCCTTGGCTTAAACCCTTTTGAGTCGCTTCGACGTCGCAATGGTCTTCATGTTGTAATCTTCGATTGACCTTGAGGCCATACTTTGACTTTCGCCCCGTCCAAGCCTCAGTTAAAGTGGGGGCTCTATAGATACCCAGTATCTGCACCTTCCAAAAACCACTCGATGATGATCGGACTATAACGTGTTTTTGATATGCGTGTGTGGATTAGCTATACATGAGACGGTTTAATGCATTACTAGGATATGAAAAATGATTTCAAAAATGGTTTTCTAACTTCATTTGCATTCAAATAACATTATTTAGATTTAAAACCGTCTTCAGACCCAAAATCGACTCAGAAACCCGCAACTCGAGTCAATTTGAGTCAACCCGAGTCTCGAATGTCAAAAATAATGCCATGAATGGTTTTATCATGCCAGTTGCATTAAAATAACCCTAATTAGAGTCAAAACCGACACCAGGCCAAAACCCGACTCAAAATTCAAATCCCGACTCAACACGGATCAAACCCGAGTCAAAATACCAACCTTAAGTAACACCCAAAATCATCTTATTAGATTCCATATTGTTACACGACATCTTATTTGATTACCACAAATCAAACCAACCAAACAATGGATAGAGCAAAGGCCACGTCCATATCGAAAATGACAGGGCACCCCCATTGCGTAGCAGGGGGGCTCGCGCCTCTTTAGGCTTCCTACTTAGCCTCTAAGCAAACTCAACCGATATACCACCCCAAATTTCTCTATAAATACCCACCTTCACAAACCATAATCTTCACGCGAGTGTCCGCTCCCTCATATCTCCCTTAAAATTCTAGACTCGACTTCCTAAGTCACAAAATCGACACGTGTTTTCGACCTATCAATCGAAAACACAAGCCTTACACATTTTGTTTGGTACCGTTGCCGTGCATTCGACCGACCCATTCGACCAACTCAACATCAATCAACATGTTTTTCAACAACATATTTTCAACTCATTTTCAAAACAAAATCCTTTTTTGAGGCACTCTTTTAAACTTCTTTGAGCGCGAGTAGTCACAACGAGAAAACCGTCTCTAAAGTTGTCTACCTCTCAAACATCAATACACGTAAGTTTAAGGGTGTAAAAAACTCACCTATTTCATGTCATTGCTGTTTTTATGAGTTTATTACCATGAACAATACATAACACGATCCAAAAATAGGAGAAATGAGCCAAAACCGGATTTTTGCCGAAGACAGGGGCTGCTTGCATAGCAGAGAGGCTCGCACCTCAATGCCCTCTCAGGGCTTAATCTAGTCGGGTTTGAGGTCATCTTTCCGCAACATTTTTCTTTCTTTCCTTTCACGGTTTTTACCATACTAATTCATTTTTATGACAAATATTTTGACCATTACAAAAATCATCCTTTGTTCCTTATACCATGACGGTTTATTCCGTGACTCGATGATATTATTGGTTGATTACAAATTAATGGGTATTTTAACACCCTTTTCTTTTACTTAACATTTTTCCTTACTTATTCACACTTGCAAACATATTAGTCATAATTCATAATCATCCTTGGTTCTTTATACCATGTCGGTTTAATCCGAGTACGATGATAAATATTGGCTAATTACAAATAAATGAACTTAACATAATTAGTTCAAACCAAATATTTTTCTTTCACTTTTATTTCATTTTATTTTTATCCTTATCTTGACCATATCATATGTCGCCCTTGGTTAAAATAAATACCATGTCGATTTAATTCGAGTATGGTGATAAAACGGTTAAGCACACACATTTTACATTTTTATTTGTAAACTATGCTTTTCAAACTTGTAAATCTGACAACGAATATTACTGAGATAATAGTAATTATTCCGAGTCATGCAAATCATTTAATCACAAATACGGTTTTAAACAACCTTTTTAACAACCAGAAGACGCCCCTTTGGTCGTCGTCTGACTCGCGCCCCAAGAGGCTGTCTGTTTTTATATTTCAAAACCTGGGCAGGCCTTGTTCCCTCGCCTATTTGCTCGCGGCACTGTTCTATTTCGTTTTTGGCACTTGTCTAGGACGATCCCGATTACATCAGATTGACGAATTAACACTCTTTTAAACATTTTAACGTTTTCTTATTCATTCTTTTATTCTTTCATTTTAACAATAAATGGATCGTGTTAAGCATCATAATCCGAATTTGGTAAATGGATGTTTAATTCTCGTTTTCACATGCAAATCAACCCTAAATCCAACTCGATATCATTTTCTTGATATTTGTATAAGCAAACCAACTTACCAAATTCTCACATGTTAGGTTAAGCTTTTGGATGCGCATTCATGCATTTAAACCGTTTTATCAACTTTTGCACTTAAACAACCACGATCGATCAGTAAAGACCGCTAACGCGGGCGAGATTGGGTGTTCGATTAAAGAGCTTCCAAATTCATACCCTCACCCCTTACTCAGAACCTTTGGAAAGTGGATGCCCTTATCCAGGGCGTACGAGCGTCATTTTAGCAATAGGATGCTAAAGGGGGACGAGTCCTTATCTTTAGTACCTATGGCAAGCACCGCTTTTTGCCTTGATTGACCTAGGTATAAAGTGGATTCAAACGGGTTCCAAGCATCCCACAAATGCCTGGTGATGACTCCGAACATCTTTGCATCGTTTCGAGACCTTTACGGAGACGAAACCGACCGATCTAAAGTGATCCGGTCGAAAGCATTTTTACGCCACCGAGCATAGCTTTCAAGACTACTATACGTCCACAGATTGGCTTGGCGTGTAGGTGGCATGTCCACACTTTCTTACCCATTACTTATATGCCTTCTTCTTACCCATATGGCTTCTTTTTCATGCTAGTATTTGAATATTTTGACTTGTGGATTTGGAATGATTACCATATTAGATTGCGGGCACATTTTTATGAGTCGAGGATAGGTGAGTGTTTTCACACAAAATGTCCTTTCACATACAAATGAGTTTGAGTGCATCGTGAGAGTCCATTAGGCAAAAGATAATGCAAGAGCTTAAAGGTTCGTTCAAAGTCTCTCATGCTACACCGTCATGTAAATCTCATCAATGCTTGCTTTATTCCTTATGCCCATGTTGTCCTGGGTTTTGAATCATTATGCTTAGCTTGTTTTAGGATATTGCAATTGATGGGATACGGTTTCTTGCTTAGGGACAAGCAAGAGTTTAGCTTGGGGGGAGTTGGATGTGTTTATTTTATATATATTTTTACCCCATATTTTAGCTCAAACTTATATAATTATTGCACTAACCTTAGTGCTTTTATGAGATAATATTGTATTCTAGTTGTCTTTGCATGTTTTGTCACATTTTATAGGAAGTTGAGCTTTTAGAAGCGTATTCCATCACTTGAGCAAGTAACTAGAAGCAAAGCTAACATTGGACCAACCTTGAAGTTTTACATGGATTTGCATGCATAATGTTATGGATCGAAATGAGAAATGCAAAGTCTTATGCAAAGTCAAGCCCAATATTTGAAGTCCAACTAGGTGGAAGCGTAGGATGCTAAATTACATTGGATGCTATGTATTTAGAGCTTATCCGGGTGATTAAACAAGGCATTAAACATCAACCTCAGATTCCTTGAGCATTAACTAGAGGAATTAAAAAGACGGAGACAAAATCCCACGACCCCGATCGGGGTTTCCTTGTTTTACGTGCATGCGTTTCATCCCTAGCCCCCTATAAATAGAGAGTTAGGTCCGACCTAATTAGGATCTTATTTTCAGCTTACAGTCTCATATTTCTTATATTCTTAAGCGCACAAAAATTCTCTCATAGTTTTCATCTTAGTTTTAATTTGTTAAGCATTTGGTTTTTGTTAAACATTTGGTTCTATTTATTGAAGCTTTTGGTTCTCATTTTTTTCTTCCTTGCAAGTTTCTAGTTCAAGTTCCATTTCCTTTCCTATAATTCTAATTCTAGTTTATTTAGTTTACATTTCCACTTTAGTTATCACATAGTTTTATGATTAGTATTTTAATTCTATCACATAGTTTATTCTCATTTTTCATAATTCATCTTTTAGTCTATATCATTTCTATAATCATGTTTAGCATTTCATACATCATAGTTTGTAGTTTACATTTGAATATGAGTAGCTAAATTTCCTTAGTCTAGGGACTAGGGAAGCCATGCAATAACTAATATATGTAAAATGATAAATTAGGTTGATATAATATTGTCTAATTGTTTCTATCACATGTTTGTATCGTGATGATTAATTTTTATTTAGTGGCCATAATCATCGATTAAGTTTGTTAATTCGTTCTATAAGTCGATACGCACGGAATCCGATTAGACTAAGCATGTGTAGTAGGACGACCTAGTCATAAACGAGAGTTTCTCTAGGACCCGGTCTATGGTTGACACTAATATCGTGAGGTGGGTGTCTTTAAGCCTGAACAATTGACAATATTATTAATTCTGAGTTTAACATGAACAAATATATTTAGAATTGCATGTGTGACCCGACTCCCCTAGACTCCTTAAATCATATAGTTTACATCGTTTTATTTGTTAGTTAACAAACCAGCCAACAAACCAAACCAATCGTAACCGACCTTGATAGAAGTCTACTCATAGCATTTCATAGCGCAATTCTCGTCTCCTTGTGTTCGACCACTATTACTACATTAAATTGTATCAAGGGAATTTATCTTTGATTAGGTGTGCGACATAGCCTATCACTATGTGAAGCATTTTTTTAGTTTATATAGCACTTTACTAGTTTGTTACAGGTACATTTGCAGAATCCAAGCACTGCTGCTAACAGGTTTGTACACCCGGTAGCATCACAAAGATATCAACAATCAATTGGGGGCTCTAAAGCGTTATGACTTAGAACCCATTGCCAACTGGGGGCTCTGTGAGCCCGATTAAGTAAATTCTATCCCAAAGTTTATCACTGCTAGCCATCACTCGTAAGCAACTCAAACATAACTGAGCTACGGGTTACGTCCAATGAAGTGAATGAGTTCGATGAGCAGCTCGACATGACTCAAATATGAATCACATTTTCTGAGCAATAAGCACCAACAACATGCAAGCAAGCAGAAAGTTTTTTAGCACCAACAGGTCAACGAACCTTCCAGCAATAAGCACCAACAGGTCAGCTAACCTTCCAGCAATAAACTCTTTTATCTCTTTATTTCGGTTTCACCAACCCAAAAATAAGGAGAAAAATCTTTTTATTTTTGGTTATTTTATAAATGTATATAATGTGTATTTTATATCAATTGTCATATATATGTCGACATGTATCAATTGTCATATTGCATGAATGGACCTGAAAGAACAAGAATTGAGCCTTTTACTGTCCTTTTAGCTCGCATTTAGGAGATGAAAGAATTAGAGCGAGAATACTATTGTCTTGGGATGCGTGAAGTCGTCTTGGAAGCTAAATCAAGCGTCATGTGGCTGGTTTAGTGGTATATCCTTCGATCGAGAGCTTTTGCTGACTTGTCTGCACGATCGAGACCTTTTAGATGGTGAACAGTCCTCGATCGAACTACTGTTGTGTTCGATCAAGAGGTGCCTTTTTGGTGTTCCTCGATCGAGTAGTTTTTATACTCGATCGAGAGGTTTTTGCTGAGAATTAGTTGATCGAGGAGTATCAAAGTGCTCGATCGGCCACTTTGAGATCTGACGCGACATTTTCTTGCGTAAAATTGTTCATTTAATATCTTAAGTTATCGTGTTTAGGTTAAAAAAATATCTTTCCTATAAAAAGGAGAGACTCAATTAGGTTTAGGTATCTTTTAATCTTTCATTATTCAGTAATCTGTCATTAATTTCGAGACTCTTGTTCAACGTTGCTTTGCTTTCATTTTCAAGATCTTCGAATTGTGTAATCTCTTTACTCTCTTCTTATTTAATTTAATTCCCTTTTCAACATTAATTTCTTGTCCTTTAATTGCTATTAGTTATTAGAATTTATTATTTAGTTTATGCAAATTCTCGTTAATCATCTTTATACCATGTTTATTGTTGCTTTATTTATCGTTGTTAGTTTTGTTATCGTCATGAGTAGCTAAATTTCCTAATGCTAGGATTAGGGGAGCTATGATAGTAAAACAATGATGCTTTAATTAGTTTAGGAGGTTTTTTGTGAGAATTGTTTTATAGCAATATAACAGTGGTTACTTGGTTGAGTGCACGCAACTAATCTAATTAATCTGGTTAAATTTAGACCAAGATCGGAAGATTGAAATGAACATACCTGTTATGAACAATAGACTACCGTAATTAGAGCAGAAGCTATTTAAGAAGAATCTAGGGCGGATAGCGGACCGGAAGGACCTTTCCACTACCATTCTCACATCAGACCGACTGACCTTACCTTTAGCTGACTTGCGTAATATCATGGTGAACCGACATCCTGACATCTTTCTCTTTATTAGATCACACACTCTCTCATCCTTGCTATCTTTGTTTGTTATTTCTTTTATTGGTTTTAATTTAGTTCATTAGTTTAGTTACAACAAATCAATCAAAACTCCCCATTTTGTGACCGTAGACAGACTAAATAACAAGTAGATACGACCGCCTCCCTGTGGAAACGATACCCGACATACCTCTGCTGCATTAGTTAGAGCCGGTTAGGTTTATTTTTGATAGGTTACGACAGCCGTGTGTAATACCCCGTACTTTTGCAATAAACTATATATTATAAGAAATGTTTTTAATAGAATTACTCGGTAGTCGTTATATATTATTAGGATATTATTCAGTTAATATAGCGTTGAGACGGAGGGATAACTATTTCGACATGGTAAAGTACTATGACACTAGTATATATTATATTTTATTGTTATAATATTTTGGTAATACTTAGCTAACCCCTTCAATAATAATACTAATAATTAATATTGTACCTTATACTAAATATTATACTACTATTATTATACGGAGTAATAAGGAAAGCAAACCCATAAATACTACCCTACCCTTCCCCGTATTATATTGTTTCACGCAAAGACAAGAAAGAAAGAAAAGAGAGAGAGAGAGAGAGAGAGAGAGAGAGAGAGAGAGAGAGAGAGAGACCGAGAGCGGCACGAATGAGAACAAGAACAAGAACGAGAACGAGAGCGAGTTAGCGTGGCGAGTCGGCTTTACTACACTCATGCCTTCGTCCCCTCCTTAACCATGATAGCGGTAAGTGTTCTTTTAATCAAGCATTGGATATTGATTTTGTTTAGAGTCGGGTTAGATGTCGGGTTTGGCAGGCCGTATACTCTTGATTCGGCTCGATTGGGAGTCGGTTATAGGGACTTCGCTGTTTATTGTTGAAAGTGCACTAAAGGATGTTCTTAATTACAAATTGGGGTCGTTTTAATTTCATATGACAGGCTTGACATAGCAGTAGGGACTCTGTTTTGAGTCGGTTTTGGCAGAGTTTCGCCAAGGCCATAATCCTCATAGGAATCGAGTTATCATACAAAATTTGTACCACAGCTTAGTTTCTTGACGGGTAGCGGAATGATAATTGTCTCGGGCTGTTTCGTTGCCATTGCGGCAACGCTGTAGTCCTCTGTTTTGGATTTTGTATTCTGGCCAAGGTTGTTGAAGTGTAGCGTTGTTGGAGCTGGTTGCTAGGTAAGGTCGTGGGGTTACGTCTTTGGTTGGCCATGGTGTTGTGCGTGATGGTTGGTGGTGAGCGTGGTGTGTGTGAAGGTGCGTAGGATAGGTTGGAGGTAATGGCCATGTTGAGTATGTATAGTAAGCAATGGTGAGGTTACGGTCTATTAAAGTTATAATGGCTTAATTAGTTAAAGAAAGAGGAAATGGTAATAAACTAGTTAGCTTAATTAATTTATAATGGGTAGTGAAATAGTTAATTTGTTAGTTCATAATAATTAGGGTATATGTAATTATAATTGTAGACTTCGGCGTTGTAGAGGATGACTATTAACTGGGCTTGTGTGTGCGGATTTGCTAAAAGGTAGGAAACTTCAAAATCTTGTCTTATTTCTGTTACTACTAAAAGATAGATTAATTGTATGTTGTGGAGGATTGGTGAAGGATGAGTTTAACTATTTACAACGATCTTTTATTGCCTAGCTAGATTTTCTGCCTTACGCCATTATTTTATATCGTGTTCGTTTGGTTATATTACTGACACTGTCATTATTATTGATTGCTGTTGGAGTTGGGACATGAGTTTTGTGTGTATCCAGACCGTGTATCTGAGCCTGGACTGTGTGTCCAGTATAACCAGACTGTGTGTCTGAGGCGGGACTGTGTGTCCTGGAGTATGAATGTGTGTCTAGAAGTGGAGTATGACTGTGTGTCTAGAAGTGGTTGTGTGCCGTGTTGTGAAGTGGACGAAATGTGATTGTGGAATCTATTTGTGTAACAGTGCTATTGCATGTTGTTGTATTCTTATTCATTGTTTAGTTTTCTACTCAACCTCATGGTTGACAGTGTATTCGTGGATACCTGTGATGAACCATAAATGGGGAGCAGATTTGCAGGTGCTTAAGATTAGATGACTTGGGAGCATTGGGACGTGAGCTCGACTTGGACCATAGTTGTTGTCTAGATCACTTAGTTGACTTATACAACTTTATTTATGCATTTTCCGATGCGTAGTAAATTGCAATGTTAAGGTTTAAATTTAATCGGTTGTCAATCTAATAAAACCATTTTGTTTTTCAGTTAAAGTTATTAAACTACTTTGGTTTGTTTTAATTTGTATCATTTACCTCGGGCAACCGAGATGGTAACAGTCCTATTTATTGGGAATGTCTTACTAAAGGCTCCTAATTAAATGGGGGGTGTTACAAAGAGGTATCAGAGCAAAACGATCCTTAGGCCTAACTAATGAATAATAATGAACTTAGGATGTGTCTATATAAAATGAACCCCGGGTAGGAACTGTTAGGTGCCCTTCTTAGTGCGGTTAAGAAGGCACCCTTAATTCGTACCATGGCCCTCTCAGTTTTAAACCGGGTACCCTGAGAGAAAATTTAAGGAGTGGGGTATTTATAAGGAGATATATAGTATATTTGAATATTTTGATATAAATTTTACTAATATTGTTATAGGGTGGATTACGGTAAGTATTGTGAATGAAATGATAGCTTGACCATGTGATATTTATGATGGAATTTGATATCGTTGTTGGATAAGATGAGAATTGGATGGGGAATGAGATGGAGAATTGTTTTGATCTTGGGCATGAACTTAATTGTGGCATTGATATTGAT
Source organism: Silene latifolia (assembly GCF_048544455.1). Taxonomy (NCBI): domain Eukaryota; kingdom Viridiplantae; phylum Streptophyta; class Magnoliopsida; order Caryophyllales; family Caryophyllaceae; genus Silene; species Silene latifolia. Next base: position 440,331,902 of record NC_133538.1, on the reverse strand, counting down.
TATGTGGTTGGATGTTATAGTAGTATCATGTCTAGTGATATGCGGAACGTGTTATCTCGAATCCTGTACTTAAGTTTATGGTATTTAATGCTTAGAAATTGATTTAGTAATATGGGGAATTGTTGTTGGACTTAGGATGGTGCACACGGCTATGTAGCTATGGCTAGAACCGGACCACGAGGTTGGGATATAAAATGAAAGTGCAGAGAGACATGTTTTGGAATGGATTTTTTTTATTACATACTATTAATAACGGTAATAGTACCTATATATAATTTTCTATTTTTTATTGTATGAGCGCTGGGTTATATTATAGAGCGTTTTGAGAGTCTAGAAGTATTTATAAGTGGGAATGATAGTCTCGGTATTGGAGTACTATTTTGACTTAGATTAGATAGTTTGGGTGATAAAAGTGAGTATTTGGTTGATTAAAAGGTTGACTAGTTGGAGTTAGTAGAATTTGGTTAATGGGAAAATCATAAAGTGCTTACAAGAATGTGTGTTTGTGTAATGGGAATGACGCATAGCCATGAAGTCAGGTTGAACTATATGGTTACTAGTATGCCTTGTGTAGCGGGAGTTTAATATATATAAAAGGCTATGTCGTTGAAGTACGAGAAATCAAGAAAGATTATATATGGGACAATGATTTTGTGTCTTACGGTGAGTTTGAAGACAGGGTTAGTATTGTGTTTTTAATTGTCGAAACTTGGGATAAATATGGAGCTTTTACTGATTGTTATAAAAAGGAAGTGTCTTTGAGGGGACCTAAGGGAATAAGGGTGTCTATATGAATTTGAGGTAAAACCTAGGGTGAGGCTTATAGCAATAATTACCCTGATATCTTGTTTGAGGAAAGTAGTCAGTTGATCCTTTGCCATGTGAGAGATACAGAGGAGAAAGGCGGAAGTAAGTATTTGAGAGAGAGAGTTTCGGATAAGACCACGGAACCTCAGAGTTGATATTTGGGATGAATAGGAAACTTCGGGACGAAGTTTATTTTAACGGAGGTAGAATGTAATACCCCGACATTTTTTAGACTTAATGACATTTTATTCGATATAGTAGTTCATCATTGTGGGCATCCGAGTTGGGTAAGTATGGTGAACTTCGGGACGAAGTTTCATTTAAGGGGGAGAGACTGTAATACCCCGTACTTTTGGAATAAACTATATATTATATGAAACGTTTTTAATAGAATTACTCGGTAGTCGTTATATATTATTAGGATATTATTCAGTTAATATAGCGGTGAGACGGAGGGATAACTATTTCGACATGTTAAAGTACTATGACACTAGTATATATTATATTTAATTGTTATAATATTTTGGTAATACTTAGCTAACCCCTTCAATAATAATACTAATAATTAATATTGTACCTTATACTAAATATTGCACTACTATTATTATACGGAGTAATGAGGAAAGCAAACCCATAAATACTCTTCCCTACCCTTCCCCGTATTATATTGTTTCACGCAAAGACAAGAAAGAAAGAAAAGAGAGAGAGAGACCGAAAGCGGCGCGAATGAGAACAAGAACGAGAACGAGAGCGAGTTAGCGTGGCGAGTCGGCGTTACTACACTCATGCCTTCGTCCTCTCCTTAACCAAGATAACGGTAAGTGTTCTTTTAATCAAGCATTGGATATTGAGTTTGTTTAGAGTCGGGTTAGATGTCGGGTTTGGCAGGCCGTATACTCTTGTTTCGGCTCGATTTGGAGTCGGGTTATAGGTACTTCGCTGTTTATTGTTGAGAGTGCACTTAAGGATGTTCTTAATTACAAATTGGGGTCGTTTTAATTTCATACGACGGGATGGACAGTAGCAGTAGGGTCTGTGTTTTGAGTCGGTTTCGGCAGAGTTTCGCTAAGGCCATAATCCTCATTGGAATCGAATTATCATACAAAATTTGTACCACAGCTTAGTTTCTTGACGGGTAGCGGAATGATAATTGTCTCGGGCTGTTTCGTTGCCGTCGCGGCGACGCTGTAGTCCTCTGTTTTGGATTTTGTATTCTGGCCGAGGTTGTTGAAGTGTAGCGTTGTTGGTGCTGGTTGCTAGGTGAGGTCGTGGGGTTATGTCTTTGGTTGGCCATGGTGCTGTGCGTGATGGTTGGTGGTGAGCGTGGTGTGTGTGAAGGTGAGTAGGATAGGTTGGAGGTAATGGCCATGTTGAGTATGTATAGTAAGCAATGGTGAGGTTACAGTCTATTAAAGTTATAATGGCTTAATTAGTTAAAGAAAGAGTAAATGATAATAAACTAGTTAGCTTAATTAATTTATAATGGGTAGTGAAATAGTTAATTTGTTAGTTCATAATAATTAGTGTATAGGTTATTATAATTGTAGACTTCGGCGTTGTAGAAGATGACTACTAACTGGGCTTGTGTTTGCGGATTTGCTAAAAGGTAGGAAACTACTAAATCTTGTCTTATTTCTGTTACTACTAATAGATGGATTAATTGTATGTTGTGGAGGATTGGTGAAGGATGAGTTTAACTGTTTACAACGATCTTTTATTGCCTAGCTAGATTTTCTGCCTTATGCCATTATTTTATATCGTGTTCGTTTGGTTATATTACTGATACTGTCATTATTATTGATTGTTGTTGGCGTTGGGACATGAGTTTTGTGTGTATCCAGACTGTGTATCTGAAGCGGGACTGTGTCTCCAGTATAACCAGACTGTGTGTCTGAGGCGGGACTGTGTGTCCATTGAACTGTGTGTCCTGGAGTATGACTGTGTGTCTAGAAGTGGAGTATGACTGTATGTCTAGAAGTGGTTGTGTGTCGTGGTGTGATGTGGACGAAATGTGATTGTGGAATCTATTTGTGTAACAGGGCTATTGCAGGTTGCTGTATTCTTATTCATTGTTTAGTTTTCTACTCAACCTCATGGTTGACAGTGTATTCGTGGACACCTGTGATGAACCATAAATGGGGAGCAGATTTACAATTGCTTAAGATTAGATGACTTGGGAGCATTGGGACGTGAGCTCGACGTGGACCATAGTTGCTGTCTAGATCACTTAGTTGACTTATATAACTTTATTTATGTAATTTCCGCTGCGTTGTAAATTGTAATGTTAAGGTTTAAACTTAATCGGTTGGCAATGTAATAAAACCATTTTTTTTTCCAGTTAAAGTTATTAAAGTAATTTGGTTTGTTTTAATTTGTATCATTTACCTCGGGCAACCGAGATGGTAACAGTCCTATTTATTGGGAATGTCTTACTAAAGGCTCCTAAATAAATGGGGGTGTTACACCGTGTCAATTAATTTCAGGCATAAATAAATTTTAAGAAGAGAATCCAAATTTCTTAAACCATTTCCATTCCAAATATCGTTTTTAAAATCCGAAAATTTTATTCTCACATAAAATGAAAGTGGCTTCATAAAATACTCCGTAATACTTCATTTGGTGAAACAAAAGCAGAATTTATTATTTCTCCGAGTTCGTCGCATTGAATATATTATCGTAGGCCATTGAATTTCTATCCCATTGATGTGATTCATATTTACGCGCTTTTAGTCACCTAAATAGCCTAGTATTGCATGCTTTTTGTGACAATTAGGGTCATTTCATATATCTTTAGCTTCCTATTGGCTATTCTATAAGGTTTTGTGTCATTCGTAGAAAAAGAGCGCTAACCTTACATTAATTGAGCATTTTGGAGCTAAATGGAGGTATCTAACGGCCAAGCATCAAGCGGAGACTAAAGCCAAAGATCGGTAGATGAAAAAATAAAGTTTTCGGGCAATGAAGAGTCAATTCCCACGAGACAGGATCAATCCCCATAAGTTATGGGGCAGCGAAGACCAAGGGAGAGGAAAGCTAGACTGACTCCGAGCTGACCAGCATCTGACTCGAGCAAGTAATGCCATGACTCGAGCGGGCTGACCATTGACTCGAGCGAGTCCCAACTCGACTTGAACTAGCCATCAAGGAGATCCACGAGTTGACGAGCAGTGATGACCATTCCAAGACCAATCCCCACGAGCTCCTCTGGGTCTAGCAAAGCGACCGATTCTTTTAAAGGGCCAACACTTCAACTCTTGTCTTTGATCTACTCTTGTAATTGAAGATTTCTTGGGTTTTTATTGAAGAAGGTGACAATTATTGATCTAATTAAGGACTTCTTCTATTGTTCTTCCTTATTTTTTTCATCTCTTAAGTTGATATAATCCCTTAATCTCAACTTAAATCTTTTGTTAATCCTTTTTTAAATACTTTGCTTAATCATCATGTTCTTCTTTGTTATGATGTATGACACCATTAACATGAAAATCACGATGTGTAGTAAGTAATCTCTTAGCTAAGGTTAATTGGGGATTATGGGATGATTAGAGGGTAGACTCCATGCTTAATGAGTCTATCTTATTGATTGAATGTTGTGGTTTCAACTAATACACATGTTATGCTTGATAAAATGTTTGATTGACAACCTTGCATAAATCTCTATCTATTCAACTTCTCCTATAAGATCGAGAGCCTTAGGAGTAGTTAGACCTTGCATGATGTTGGTAGGGAGACCAGGTGTACCCGAGAGCTAACCCGACTTAACCTAGGTTGGTCCGTAAGATTGAGAGCCTCAGTCCTAATCCGACTACAACTTTGATTAATTTTAGACTCATTTATATGTGAATCTCCCTTTGTTCTCCCCTATAATCACATGACACACTAGTGTTTTCCCTATATTGTTTACATCTTCATCTATTTACTTGCTTTAGTTTTCATTTGTTTACATTTGGTTGTTAATTCTTGTAGTAGTTTAGAATACAAACACAACTCCAATTCGTGACACGAGACATAGCTAATTGCATTGATAACTCTTGAAACAAATCATCCTTTGGGTTCGATCTCTACTTACTGCTATACTAGTTGTTTTTTGAGTATAAATTAAGGTTTGATTTGGTTGTGACGACCTAGAACCTATCATCCATGTACGCTAAAACTTCATTGTCTTTCCTATGTATTTCATGGTGAAACTTGATGATAAAAAATGCCTTCAAAAGATCAACTTACATAATAGATATGCTAATACACTTTTAGAGGCAAAATTCAATGTGGAAGTCTTACTATTTTAGATTTGAGCATATGATAATATCATCCTGAAGATATGTGCAATACCTGCATGCTTAGGTTGAAGCTTATCTTCTTAACGAGTCTTTGACAAAGTGCGATTCCAGGCGCACATGAAAAGACTCACCTATGTAAGTATCAAGTTTTGTCACTTTAAGAAGTTTGGCTTGACTTTAAATGTGCTCATGGATGGATATGGACACAAGGCTTCTAAATTAATGTTGGAAATAATTTTTTCGAGTTGTTTTTACTCATGTGTGTCTTATCTTCAAGTATTTAAAATGGGTACAAGGGTTTAATGCTTAGACACACCCCGCTACTCGAGTATATCACATGTGTAATATTACTAAGGTGATAATTCAATCTTCGTGACAGTGTCATTTATGCATGAGTTGGTTGTTTTGATGGATTTAAGCTAAACCAATGATTACACTTACAAGAAGAGATGGGGGGGGGGGCACAAATAACATTATACCTCCAGTGGTACAATAGCATCATACAACCAAGTTATATCTTATCGAGCTTATGTGTAATTTTGTTGAGCTTTCATAAAGTTGACTTTTTTTATGTTTAAGTGAGTGAGTTCAGAAATTTTATGGTATAACTCAACTTCTTTAAAACAAAACTCGAAAACTTTATTATATAGCTCGAATTCTAGAGCATACAATTGGGTACAATTGGTTGTAGGATCTATTAACAGGGGGGAGGGTGTTTAGTCCAATTATAAATACTTCTGTTATATCTTTTACCTTTATATTTTACATATTAATTTTACATATTATTATTTTTGTGTTCCGCATCATTATAAAATTGATAAAAATTTCTTTAAAATGTCTTTTACAAGAGTATAATGTACAAGATTTAAATAGTAAAGAGGGATAACATGCCGACCCGTAGGCTTTTTCTTTTGTTGTCCATAACCGCCCATTTAATTAGGCGGGCCGGGCTTGTCCCGCCCTCTTAATTTTTTGGGTAAAAAATAATGGTCCAATCCTGCTAAAGAAACAGGTCGGGCGGGGCGGACCTAATGGACAGGACGGCCCGCCAATAGGTATAGTAAAGATCTTCCACATTTGTGAGAATTTTTCATCTTCACTTAACACATTTGATCATTTCTCTATCTTATTAGTCTATCACCATATATTTCAGCTTTACAATCATCATCAAAATTCATAAAAAATAACACCCCAAATAAATAAATAAATCGTTATACCTCTCTCTCTCTCTCTCTCAAACACACGCGCTCGCGTATACACACACACATACTTGATTATGTCCAACTACATCCACTTCATTTATATTATCAATATAAAAAATCATATTAATAATTCGGATTAAGAAAATAAAATATTTTTACCATTATTATCCAAAACCCGATTTCTAATAGATAGTTTTTGCAATTACTTGAATATAAATAGATTATTTCATAGGAATAATCCATTTTAATGTTGTCCATCTTATATTAATTCATCCTTATATTAACTCACAATAATACTAACTATTACACAACCTTTCCACTATGCACTTAGGTAAAGGGCTACTTGTTAAACAGGTAAAGTCTTCTTCTAATTGAAGGCCATTTTATTTTTTCACTCTCTCACATATTCCTTGTCTCACTTCCCTGTCGCCATTCATCCTTCCTCTAACGGCGAGATTACGGCCACTTCCAACGGCGGCGATGTGGTTGAAACTAGATCTGAAGTTTGGCACAGTCGTTTTCTAGAACTCTCTCTACGAACCCTCAGTCAAGAAGATGCTTGTTGAGGAAGGTTGGTGATGCAGTTTATGGCACTAACAAATTTTTCCAATTCACAATCTAGAAAATTTTGGATTTTGAGTAATTAGGGTTATTCCGATTTTAAGTTGGGATTCCGTTTGTCTTGAATTAAAACCATAGTTGAAAAGTTTTATCAAGTAAAGCTTGATGTTGAAGATTAGTTGTGCGTTTTATGGTCTTAAAAAAATTTCGAACTGAAATTAGATAAAAGTTAGGGTTTTTACTTCATTAGTGATTTAGGGTGCTTTTGAATTGGTGATTGAATTGATTAAGAATAATGCCGAGGAGTTGGAGGCACAAATCTAGCAAGCATTAGTACAAGAGATGCAAGGAATTACTCTTATTTGGAAAAAGAACCCGGTTTAAAGGACAAAAAAGTGAGGGAAGGTGTAGGAAGTGGTGGTAGTACATAGTATTAAACATTTGAAGAATATAACGTCGGGTGAAGGAAGAATAAGAAATTAAAGGTGGTAATGCATGGAGTGTTGCTTGTTGAAGGAAGAAAAAGAAAGACGGTAATGGGGGAAAAAGATGAAGAAAGAATAATAAAGAAAAAGAAGAAGATGAAATGAATAAAAAGAAGAAAGGAAAAGTATTAGGTTAAAATTTGAGGAACCAAAAGTTACTTAAGTGGCTAAGTGCAAGCTACAAAAGTCGTTTGGTAGTTAGTATTATTGTGAGTTAATATAAAGGATGAATTAATATAAGATGGACAACAATAGGATAAATTATTCAAATGAAATAATCCAATATAAATTTATCTACACTATATTAAAATAGGAAAATGAAATAGTGACACCGGGTGTTACTGAGTTTGAGTAACACCCAGGGTATAAACGTAAATTCTTTAACATTTTCAGTTTAATTGTTTACATAAAGATAAAGGGTATTATAGGAAATTTGTATTTTTTTATTGATAAAATAATCAAAGTAACAACCATCAAGATTTGATGCTAATTTTTAGGAGAGGAGGATTTAGGTATTATTCAGTTGAGTAAAATTATCGATCATCATTGACCATAGAAATTATTTGAGGAATATTTACGCAGGGGAAAAATATCTATATAATACTTGTAATTTTATGTCAATATAGTACGTACTTATAATTCTCATGGTTCGCAATGTAAATTGTAAACGAGGCTTGAAGAATCAAAATTATTGATGATGACATGATAAAAAAAAATTATAGAATATGTTATTAACTTGATGATTTGATGATAATAATAAGATGAAGGTACTATAATTTTCCAATGGAATAAAATTATGGCGATTAACTATATGCATAAAGCTAGTATATATTATGTACATTAATTTTTGGAAATAAATTATGTTGAAGCAAATGCATGAATAATTGCATCTCCAAATCCCATAACTAGCAAAACTACGAAGTAGTATTTGGTCAATGATTTTAACAAACTTAATATTAATTATAAATTACATCCTTGCCCTTTTAAGTTTGTTGTTAAACAAATTAATTATATTATTAATTATAATATTTTTATTAATTTAATTAGGGTGTTACACAAACTTAGTAACACCCGGTGTCGCCCTAGCACTCCCCAAATTATGACAAAGTTTTCAAAAACGCATATATACTCATTAGAACATAAGACCAGGTGTTTTCGTAATATAAATCATATCAACGAGTATATGATTAAGCATTATAAAATGGCTATATTTATCTTTATCTTACTTTTAAAGAGCAATTAATATGCGGTCAACTATATATATATTTTTTTTTAGGGAGCTGTTATTGCCACGACTCTTTTCAACTGCTCCACTGGTTTTTTGTATTTATTGACTAAAATACCCTTATTTATCTTTACTCTAATTAAAAGATGGGCCAAAGACACCCCCGCCATCGTCATCGTCTCTCCACATTCCAAAGATCATCTTCTCCATTTCTTTAGGTTCCATGACTTGATTCTTAAGGTATGAATCTTTAATATTTTCTATCATCACTTGATAATTATTAAATCAGTAACTTTATTGGTATATCTTGAGCACTAAATCACCTTGGTAATTGACTTCACAAAAATCACCAACACTCCTGCTACTTAGAAGATCTTCGTCATTTTGAGTACACATCCACCAAAATGTTGGCTTAATAGCCAAGTCGTCAATTTCCATCTAAGTCACACCTACTGCCTTCATTATTAGATTAATTAACGTATCCTAACCTCCTCCACTCACTTTACCCATTATTTATACATCACCATAATTACCAATTACCCACCAATAATCCAATTCACAGCCATCTTTGTCGTTTAAAAAACCTAACATCGGAGCTCTTCAAATCGCACAGCCAACTGCTAATTCGAGCTACCCACCAGTACGATCAATCAATGATGCATCGCAACGGAAGCACCCCAAAAGATGCGCTGCGATCGTCACTACGGTTCAAAGCGGACCCAAATCAAGAACCCGCGTCTAGTTCCATTTTATGTCGAAATACCTTAGCCTAGAATCCCCTTGAAGACCCGCTTCGAAAATTAAGCTATGGACTGACAATAAGAATAAGCATTGTCTAGGGAATCTGAAATTCCAATTTGAATTGGACTTTCATTAGTACATGATATGTGTGGAGGGAATCCTAAATCCCTCATTTAGTGATCAAGATATGCTAATAAAGTTACTGATCTAAAAATTATTGAGTGAAAATAAAAAGATTAAAGATTCATAACTTAGAAATCAAGCCATGGAACCGCAGAAATGGAGAAGATAGGTGATGGGATTTGGAGAGATGATGATGGAGATAATACAAAGAAGGCTTTTTTCCTTGTGGGTGAAAGAGGAGCAGAAAAGATTGGTAAAGTTTACAACTTTACATAGTTTTAGAAGGTGGGTGAAAGATAGACAAGGGCATTTTAGTCAATGAGTTGAAATACCAGTGGACCAGTTGAATACTGTCGTGGCAATATCAGCTCCCTTTTTTTACCAATTGTACAAATTTTAAAAATTAAGCATGTATTTACAAATGTAATTAAAGGTATTAAGGTATTTTTTAGCTTTAGTAAGTCGTAAATCTTAAGGCCCACTAAATAGACCCACGCATTTGGATTGCTTTTGGGCTCACTAAATAGGCCCACACATTTGGGCTATCCCGAACTAACCCGCGTAAGCGTCTGGTTTTTCCCCTAACGCGACCCAAACCCGAATGGCTTAACCCACGATCACCTCTAATTTTATTTTCGTCACTAATAGAATTGTCTCTCGACTCCTGAAAAGAAGAAGTCCCTAATAATTATTCTAATTTATACTTCTTTTGCCAATTGTTATATATGCAAGCCAAATATAAGAACTCAATTAATAATCAATAAATGTTGTTATTCATTCAATTTTCCAAGCTTGTAAGAAAAGACAAAAATCAACTAATGTAGTTTGGCTTTGGGTTGAATAAAATGTACTACCGCAACTACTATCACTATTTCCGCTCCGATTACTTCCTTCTTTATCTGTTTCTAGTTGAGGGGCTCCTGGTTTGAATACGAACAACCCATACCCAGATCCAGGACTACAAAATATCCAAGCATGGACATCCCAAAATACTTGGATGGGTATTTTATTAACTACCACTGTCTCATTCCCTCGAAATTTCCACTGTAAATTATTAACATGGATGAGAATAATGCCATCAATACTAATCCACATTTCTGGATCCTTAGGCCCTATTACAGAGCTCTCGACCACGACTTCATGCTCTGCCTTACCTTCAACAAAACGAGCCCTTGTTGCAAAGCTTTTTTTCGCGTAAACAATCTCTTTTTTCAAGTATTGCACCGCATCAATCAAGGCTGGCCGTTTTTTGGTTCTTTTGTATGCCTTTTTTTTATAGTCACCTAAGAGAAGTACAACCTCTTCATCTGACACGAGTGCTAGGTAGTAGTCTGAACATGGCTCCGGGCTAGTGCCTGCAAATTTGGCAGCCCGAAGATCCCAGTACACAAATAGTTGGTGTTGTTCTTGGTTATTAATTTCAATCTCAAAAGACTTGTACCCTTTTCTTCCCCAAAAATGCCATGATTTTAAATCTACCTTGCACGTTGTTTGGTTTATAGGGTCACCTTCAAATCCATCAACTGCAATGTTAAAAGATATATTCATTAAATTCTTAGACCACATAACACCGACGCTCCTCCAATACCCAAAAATGTTGGTTAGGAAAACATTTGTGACCATGCAATGAGAACTTTTATGCGATATTGGCTCCTCCGTTACCCTTTGTGGTAGGTCCCTTCGTGAATGAGCTCTTTTGTATACTGCCATTGTATTGAAATGACACGTGTTTTATGCTCTCTAAAAAATGGGATTACCCTTTCTAAAGGGCGAAGAGTTGTATATTGAAGCGATAAGCTTTGGAGAAAAACGTACGTTTGACATGAGAATTTATGCTACAAAACATACATAAATTTTATGTGTTACAAAGAAAATGGAAAATTCGAAGTTGTTTACATAGTTTACACATTAAGAAACAAATCTTCTTATATCACCGTGAGATGATCAACTAAAATTTGCACTAAGAAAATCATCAAATTTTTTATGTTGAAAACGAAAAAGTATCAATGTGTTTCGATTTTTTTTGTTTGTTTACCTTAATTCTTGCCAAATATTTCTAGATTTCTCGAGAGATCTAACGAACAAGACTTAACCAGAAGATTCAAAAAGTTTTATTTTTCTTTTTAAAAATTTCTGGTCAACAAAGGGCGAGTAGACATGAACATTTTTTTCACATGAAGTTTGTGTATAATGCCATAGTAAGTTTAGGTAGTTGACGTGAGGAGGAGCAATATTTAAGGAAAGATATGGAAAATGCAACTATTTATAGTTATTATTAGCATAACCATGCACCTATTTTAAAGTCTGATATTTATTTGTTTAGAGCTTATTGCAATTTACAACTACAAATTCTATCAAACTATTTTAACCCGTGTAATTCATTTTAAACAAAATGATGAGTTGTTAAAAAAATCATATTTACTTTACTATGATTTTTGGACATCCAACAAAATATTTAAATATTAAGATATAATAATACCCACTACACAGTAGCTTACGACTTGAATTTTTATCGACCCATCATGCTATAAGAGAGTGAATTGTTTCTTCTTATTCTTAAAACTTGTAATATGTGTAATCCACATTCAAACCTATGGTGTAAGAATTATGTGATATGATATAATATTATCTCCTTATACACATTACAAGGCATATAGAAATACCTTTATTGGTTATTAGGAATAGGAAACAAAATTCAGTCCCTTAATGCTCATATAGAACTTTTAAGTGATAAAGTATTTGGTGAACTTTTACATTTCGTTTGTATCTTGTTTGAATTTTTTCTCTGGTTTGAATTTGTTTATTGTAATGTATTATTTTAATGGGAAGTGTTAGGGCGACACCAGGCGTTACCGAGTTGAGTAACACCCTACTTAAATAAAAGGTAAAATAAAATAAAATAAAACTTGGACTATAATTTCAATTTGAGCCAGCGTAAAAATGTAAAGCTCAATTAAGATCTTATTTCAAACCTGAAACCATCTACTCTGTGATCAAAAAATTCCATGTATCTGATTTAACTACTAGATTGTACGACTCTACATGAACAGTAAACAATGGAGGAAAAGAGGATAGATTTTTTGATATTTTCCATGACAAAGAAACTACTGCAGTAATTTCACTAAAGAATCACAACTTGCAGGACAGTATAATGATGACATCCCACATTGAGCTAGCATTAAGCTATCATGTTGATCATCCATCATCAACGACTCAACGTTATACGTTCCAAAGCTTATCGTCGTTCGTTGTGTGAATAAATTCCTAGCATGCTAATATCGAGTTTACAGAGTTATTGTAATTTGATGTTTGGAATTACTCTCCAAAAACTATGAATTCATTTGAGGCGATTCAAATTTTTGATGAACTTCAAATTATTGTATTTAGAAATTAGAATTGATTCGGACTCCGAATCAGTCTATCCATAATGCCGTTGGAGAAAATCAAGGAAAGTGCGTAGGAATGGAATATTATTGAACACATTTCCTATATTACCCTTTTTCTAATAAACAGTTTTCAATTAGAAATTAGATGGAGGGAAATAAAAATGCTAAGTAATTTACCATTATACCCTGGGTGGTACTAAAATTCAGTACCACTGGGTATCGCTATCTCATTTTCCTTTAATAAATGCAGGCCAAGCTAAAATTTGGGCCAAAGTCTTGCCCCAAACACCGCCATTCTAGGTCGAAGTCAACAATAGTCAAAGACAAAGTTAATGAAATTCAGGGTCAAAGTCGAGTCGGGGAAGAGTTAAAGTTGTTTGTGTCTTAGGGGTCGGCCACGTATAGTGAAGGGGTCACGCATATCGGTAAAACATACTTTGGATTGCAAACCCGTAACAAGCACTAGGAGGTGCGAAACTTGCGCGAGCCACGTCTGCTGAAAGTTGTTTTTCGCATAATGCAGTTTTCCCGAGGCTTTAAGTCTAATTCGATTCCCATTCATTAATTCTATACTTTTACACCAAAAATCTTATTATCTCAAGGAAGAAAACCCCAAATCTCAAATTAATTAAGGATCGCCTTAATCACTCGAGTATTCAGCAATTGGATTCGTGGTTGTTGTATGTTTATCACATCTTATTATCTTTCTTATACTATGATGTGATCTTTATTTACGCACTTTTAAGCCCTTAAACAACCTCATTTTGCATGCCAATCTAGCCAATCATCGTTATTTTCATAGTCATTTGCTTCCTATTTACTATTCTCTCCCTTTTCTGGTCATTTGTAGGAAAGGAGCTATTGGAGCGGTTTTAGCATTATTTTGGGCTTAAATGAAGGCAAATTGACTCACTTGATGATTGTCAAGAAAGAATAAGCAAGACACAAGGACCCTTATATCAATAAAACATGATTTGGGATGATTTGGATGCTAGCCCCCAGAAGTTGCTGGTCAACAATGACGAGAAGGGAGCAATTACAAGAGAAACTCACTCGGACCCAAAAAAGGAAGTGTTGCTTTCGCTTTGAAACTATGATAGATGGAACGATGTCGAAAAATTAAATGGTTTAGGCTTTGGAATCACTCGACTCGAAATCCGGATGAGCAAATGACGCCTATTTTTACAATTGGAGCTCGAGCTAAGCACCAATCGGCCCGACTCCATCTGAGCTCGTGGGGATTGTTGGGCAGTATGAGATCACCTTACTCCAACCCCCAAGGGTCCAGCAGAACCCTTGCAAGGCGAAAATTTATCTTATTTGGGCCAACACTTCGATAAAGCCTATAATTAACCATAATATTGTCGCCACTATATATACCCTATTTGTAATAATTCTAGGGTTAAGCCCTCTTAGATTAGATTAATGCCTTTGTGACACCCTCATTCATTGCGGAAAAGTAAACACATAATTCTAGATAAAAACTGCATGGATATGTTTGTAATAGGTTCATTTGGTTAAAAACCTGTAATTTTTAAAACCGAAAACGAAACCTGAACCTGTTATAAAAATATCCAAATGGGAAGGTGTCAAACATGCAAGGTCTAAAATAAATCTCATAAATAAAACATCGCTAAAGTCGCGAAACAAAGTTATACAACCCAAATATGAAAAAGGGAGACATATGTCCCTAAAAAGTATATAAGATAAAAAGTGTTTAAAGGTCACAATAAAATAAAGTCAATCTAGGTCCCAAGGTTACTTTGCTTGCTAGCTCGTCCATGTACCCCATATATGCATCACCTACCTGTCAATCGCATTTTATACAAATACGAAAGTCACAGTCAGTGGGGAGTAACTCCGAGTTCTCCCAGCCACGAAATGTCATAATTAATATAACATGTAAACATAAGAATATGAATATGAATAACACATAGCCTTAGCATATAGATGCTAGACAATCGTGCTTATCAAGTGAACAATAATATATCAACACATAGTCCTAGCATGTGAATACTAGACCAACTCATACTACACTATCATGTGAATCACATAACATCCAGGAATCCAAACTCTATCAACCATAGCCGGCTTGCATCTCACCTTCTATGATTCATAGAATCATCAAACAAGAAAGGACAATATATCTAGAGACACGCATAATTTCTTAGGACGGTCAATAGTCACTCTGTAACTCGAGTCTATACCACGAGGTAAGGTAAACACCCTAGTCCTAAACCTGCGCAGACCTAGCGATATGCGGAAAACTACCGCATCCAAGACCCATGATATCAACACATGAGTACCCCTAAGGAGTCCACCAAAGGGTTGGCTAGTACTTTTGCTGACCACATACTTCTAAGAGTACGTCAGGAGGTCATGCCCTAACTTGGATATAAACCCACCAAGCTAAGACACAAAGGCTATTAAGCCGCAAACATACACTCGTCAAAGACTATAATCGCCTATCTATGACGAAGGCCGAAATACTCACCTAGGACCTAGTCCCAGCTTGAATACTTTAGCCCACGCCACACAAGATAAGTAGGACACCCAATTAACCATAAGAGGGGCAAAGAGTCCAAACTTGCACACACAAATGATCATACACACCCTATCATATGAAAGACTACGCAAGAGCATATTCAGCTGACAATTCAACAATATCTCCAATATCAATAATAATCCAAATTCCAGCTAACGAACAGTACCATAATCCATGAGAGCAAGCTAAAATGCAAAAGATGCAACAAGACTCAAGCATAAGGCATCCAAAGCATCCAACAACCAACATGTGAAATGATAATCACAAATATCAAGGCATCAACATAAAACATCCAATAACAACCAATCTCACCTCAAAGACAAACCCTCGACCCGAGTCCCGCGACGGGTCATTGGTCAAATCGAGGCTGACCGGTTTAAACCTAGTTTGACCAAACTCATTCGGTCAAAGCGGCCCTCGAGTCTTGGCCCATTTTGGCCCAAATCACAACATTCTTTACAATATCATTCTCATGCAATATTCCAATTTCTATCATGTGAACACTATCAACATAAAGAAAACATTCCAACTTACAAAATAACTAATTCCACAAAATTCTCGCATAATAAAATATCATAAATAACCGTCTCACACAAGGGTAAACTTTTCTATAAATTTTTAATCGATAAAACGACGCCATTTACTCATACGGACTCCGAATTGAGTGATTCAATTGGCTAAACTACCTAATTTTTCGATGCCGTTCAATCTGTCATATTTTTGGAAACATTGGAAACCGTCTCGGTCTGGTACTGATGCGTTCTAGCCAAAACACGGACTTGTCACAACACATAATTCCTCATCCAAATTTGTTCCGAACAATAATATACAAATGGGTAACATAAATTAAACATCAGCATACTCATCTTACTCCATTCATTCATTTATCAACAAGATCTTCTCAAACAACAAGAAACAACTAATACAACTACTAATGTGACATTAATTCCTCGAGTAACTCGGAATAGTTACCTTAAGCTAGCAAAGAGACAAGTAATAACTTGAGAAAGCTTCTAAAACCCAAAATTATGCATCATCTTCCACAATATATGAGTCTCCTAACTCATCTTCATATTCTTCACCTATAAGAACAACAAAAACACAATTATTAAGCTTAAATTCGAAAACCCTAAAAGATGAGTCTTAAAACAAAATTGGGGGAAATGAAAATAAAGCTTACTAGGAGATGAGGATTGATGAGAGGATTCCAAATATATAATTTTTATGAGATTTGGTGGAGAAATGAAGGATTTATGGTGGATTTAGGGATTGTGAGGAGGATTTTTGAGATGAATTTGGTGTTTGATGAAAGGAAAAGAGAGAGAGAGTGAATTATGGAGGAAATGAGAATTGAATGAGGGGACAAATGGCACAAATAGCATTATACATCGTGTTGTACCATAAGCATGGTACAACCAAGTATAAGAATCCGAGCTTATATGCATTCTTTCTGAGCTAATTTAAAGTTCATGTTTTTAATGTGTAAATGGATGAACTGAATACTTTCTAATAAAGCTCATATTCTTTAACATAAAGCTCGGATACTTTATTACAAAGCTCGGATTCTACACCGTACAACATATACAACTGGTTGTATAGTCCATGAATTGGACAAATGGGGGGTAGGTGGCCAGCCAAAAGGCATGGGGAGATGGGTCATTTATTTACGTTTTGGGGTTTGCTTCGACGGTAATTAGAAATATTCGTCGAACGCGATTTCCGAGAATATTAAAGTTCTTAAACACGATTTTACTAAAAGATTAAGTACTCATATGCCCAATATCCAAACTCGTTTATCCAACGACCGTAATAAATGGGAAAATCCCAATTTTACGACTTTTATCCGAAATCTATTTTATCAAAGGAAAAGGTTTAAATATAGTTTAAATCACTTTTAAACATTTCTAAACTATCAAAAATAATTACATTTCTTCAAAATAAAATAAGATTATATTTTATTAAATAAATTTTATTTCAAATAAATTAATATTAAATTGAAATAGATTAAAATATTACTTTTAAAATAAAATAAAGGTCTTCAAATTTACGGGGTGCTACAATCATCCCTCCTTTTAAGAAGTTTCGTCCCCGAAACTTAGAAGAAGGAACATCGTATATATGTAGGTCTATCTCTTTAAAATCAAGTAAACAAAATCTTCAAAATCTGGACGTATGAAGTATAAGTGTCTTTTCAATGGAACGGAATATCCTCGTCGGTCGTTCAAGAACATCAACATTCTAAATCAAAGACATTAAAATATATATTTTACACCAACAAATGAGAAAACCAATTATGGGACGTCTCCAATAACGAGCTTTACCACTCATTGACGTTAAAACCAGTGGAAAACATTAAAACATTTTCAAAAATCTTTAGTTCGAAACTCTATAAAAAGGATAATAATTCCACTAGCTATGACCAAACTCTAACTACGACTTTTAAACAACTAAGCAAGGACTCCTAACGCGGAGAGTATTTAAGAAAAGGAGAGGAACACTCGAAAGGATAGCTAAAACTCACAAGAATTAGATAAAGGAAAGAGAATTACCTCACGAGAAAAGTTTGGGATATTTAGCTAACATAGAAGATTCAGGCTCCCAAGTTTCTTCTTCGACATTTCCACAACGCCAAAGGATACGAACTAGTGGCACCACTTTGTTTCTAAGTTGCTTGTTTGCCCTTTCGAGGATTCGGATCGGCCTTTCTTCCAAAGCCAAGTTAGGTTCCAAATCTGGAATTTCTTCTTGAATGACATGGCTCGGATCACTAATGTACTTCCTCAACTGAGATACATGGAAGACATCATGAACCTTGCTCAAATTCGGGGGCAACTCTAAACGGTAAGCAACGGGACCAATCTTCTCAAGCACACGGAAAGGTCCAATGTATTTGAGACTCAGCTTTCCTTTCACACCAAAACGTTTCACCTCGGCCCTTTCATAGGTGACACCTTAAGGAATACTCGATCATCAACCTCAAAGGCAAGTGGTCGACGACGGACATCGGCATAAGATTTATGTCGGTCTTGAGCGGCTTTCATACGCTCTCGAATGATCTGAACCTGATTGATGGTCTCAGTCACCAAATCGGGTCCTAACACATGAGCATCTTGGACCTGATCCCAACAGACAGGACTACGGCACTTCCTACCATACAAAGCCTCATAAGGTGACATTTTGATAGAAGAATGAAAGCTATTGTTGCAGGAGAATTCGACAAGAGGTAAAGATTTCTCCCAATAAGTGTGGAAGTCTAAAGCACAAGCACAGAGGAGGTCCTCTAAAGTCTGGATAGTCCTCTCAGTCTGTCCATCTGTAGCGGCATGAAAAGCGATACTCATCAGTAGCTTACTACCCATGGCTTCTTGCAAAGCAGTCCAGAAACGGGAACAGAATCTCGGGTCATGATCTGAAACTATATCCTTAGGCACTCCATGGTAGCGTACTATCTCCCTCACATAGACCTCAGCTAGGACAACTAAGTTCGATGTCTCCTTGATAGGTATAAATCTGGCACACTTGGTCAATCGATCCACAACCACCCAAACCGCATCTTTTCCGCTAGCAGTCTTAGGTAAAGCCATCACAAAGTCCATGGAGATGGACTCTCATTTCCAAAGGGGAACATCCAAAGGTTTTACCAAACCCCCGAGTTTCTGATGCTCAATCTTCACTTTCTGACAGGTAAGACACTTGCTAACATACTCTAGGACATAAATCTTAATCCTAGGCCACCAAAACTGTAATCTCAAGTCTTTATACATCTTGTCACCACCAGGATGAATAGAGTAAGGAGAAAGGTGAGGTTTATCAAGGATCTTCTTCCTCAACTCGGCTACTCTCGGAACATACATCCTACCTTGGTAACGAAGGTATCCATCACTATCCACCACACAATCCTTAGCTTGCCCAAGTTGGATTTTTGCTTGAATGGACTTGAAAGTAGCATCCTCAGGTAGGCACGTACGGATCTCACGGTAAAAGTCGGGTTCTGCACTCAAGGCACTAAGATAGTCTAAGCCCTTCCGAACAAGGCTTATCCCTAACTTTTGAAATTTCGTGGTAAGTTCATCAGGTAACACACGGATAGTGCTCATAGAGTGACTAGTCTTCCTACTCAAAGCATTGGCCACCACATTTGTTTTCCCTTCATGATAAATCAACTCGGTATCATAATCATTCACCAACTCTAGCCATCTTCTTTGCCTCATATTCAATTCTTTCTGGGTAAAGATATACCTCAAACTCTTATGATCGGTATAAATGCGGCAATGAACTCCAATAAGGTAATGCCTCCATGACTTCAAGGCATGTACCACGGCGGCTAATTCAAGATCATGAGCAAGATGAAGCGAGGAAAGGAGGTATGAACGGTAACGCTTATGGTCAAAGAATAAAGGAAATTAGACAACAAGGAAACGCCAGGTACTCAAATCTCACACAACAACATCAACCTAAGCAGTTCCGAAAACTTCTTAGCAACAAAACTTATAACTACATCACTCCCAAGGATTTCCTCAAAACGCTCATGTTACTTCATCCTAATCTATTCCCTGAAATAGGGTACTCCACTATAAGTGTGATTTCACCACTCCAAATCCTCAAACATCCATAAACAACTTCCACAAGATCAAGGTCAAAGTTCCAACAAAGCTATACTCATATCCAACTAGTGTCAACCATGGGTTTCTCAAAATAGTAAAATCCTCAATCAAAGATCCGAATACCAAGCTATAAATTCCCAGAAAGGGTTCCTCAAATATTCCACCATTCAATTTCATCCATTTAAAGTCAAGTACCAAGCACTATTATCCCAAGACATGTCTCACTACACTTCCCAAGGCTCTCAAATCCCAAACCTAAACAACAAAGCCAAGTTCTATAGCCTTAGTAACAAACGCAGCTCACAATTGACAACACAAAATCCACCAATCAAGAATACTCACTTTATTAAGGATCTAGGTCTAAGAATCCTTAAGTATGTCTCATCACACTACCTAGGTCTTTCTAACATCACAACCTCTCAAAACCAGGGTTATGGGTTAACCACAAACAATCTCCTCAAAAGTCAAATTCTCCAACGAAGGCCAACATTCCTCAAAAGAAAGAGTACTATAAAAAGGCGTTAAGGGAAGATAAGCAAGGAACAAAACACAAGTTGGGAGGGTACAAGAGTCACTCCTAAGGAAAGAAAAGAGAGTTTAGAAGAAGAAGCAAGCATTAAGAAGTAAAGAGTAAGGCAAGGTACACAAGGATGGAGGGATAACTTCGAGGAAGAAGAAGCATTCTTCACAAGTTGAACAAATCTCCAATGCCCGACGATAGGCACCAAATCTTGATCACGACACGGGTAAGCTCACGGTCATTGACCCAAGGGTACAAAAATGATTCACAATCAACAAACATGTTAGAACTTAACAAAGAGCAAACACACTATAGACTACCACCTTAGGTCCTTAAGTCTACCCATCCTACCCATCTTTCAAGTTTATTATTTTAAGGTCAAGTTATTTATATGGGGGGTGCACAAACGTGCGTCGGGAGCAAATATGCTCTGATACCAATTGTGACACCCTCATTCATTGCGGAAAAGTAAACAAATAATTCTAGATAAAAACAGCATGGATATGTTTGTAATAGGTTCATTTTGTTAAAAACCTGTAATTTTTAAAATCGAAAACGAAACCTGAACCTGTTGTAAAAATATCCAAATGGGAAGGTGTCAAACATGCAAGGTCTAAAATAAATCTCATAAATAAAAGCTCGCTAAAGTCGCGAAACAAAGTTATACAACCCAAATATGAAAAAGGGAGACATATGTCCCTAAAAAGTATATAACATAAAAAGTGTTTAAAGGTCACAATAAAATAAAGCCAATCTAGGTCCCAAGGTTACTTTGCTCGCTAGCTCGTCCATGTATCCCATATATGCATCACCTACCTGTCAATCGCATTTTATACAAATACGAAAGCCACAGTCAGTGGGGAGTAACTCCGAGTTCTCCCAGCCACGAAATGTCATAATTAATATAACATGTAAACATAAGAATATGAATATGAATAACACATACCCTTAGCATATAGATGCTAGACAATCGTGCTTATCATGTGAACAACAATATATCAACACATAGTCCTAGCATGTGAATACTAGACCGACTCATACTACACTATCATGTGAATCACATAACATCCAGGAATCCAAACTCTATCAACCATAGCCGGCTTGCATCTCACCTTCTATGATTCATAGAATCATCAAACAAGAAAGGACAATATATCTAGAGACAGGCATAAGTTCTTAGGACGGTCAATAGTCACTCTGTAACTCGAGCCTATACCACGAGGTAAGGTAAACACCCTAGTCCTAAACCTGCGCAGACCTAGCGACATGCGGAAAACTACCGCATCCAAGACCCATGATATCAGCACATGAGTACCCCTAAGGAGTCCACCAAAGGGTTGGCTAGTACTTAAGCTGACCACAAACTTCTAAGAGTACGTCAGGAGGTCATGCCCTAACTTGGATATAAACCCACCAAGCTAAGACACAAAGGCTATTAAGCCGCAAACATACACTCGTCAAAGACTATAATGGCCTATCTATGGCGAAGGCCGAAATACTCACCTATGACCTAGTCCTAGCTTGAATACTTTAGCCCACGCCACACAAGACAAGTAGGACACCCAATTAACCATAAGAGGGGCAAAGAGTCCAAACTTGCACACACAAATGATCATACACACCCTAGCATATGAAAGGCTACGCAAGAGCATATTCAGCTGACAATTCAACAACATCTCCAATATCAATAATAATCCAAATTCCAGCTAACCAATAGTACCATAATCCATGAGAACAAGCTAAAATGGCAAAGAGGTAGCAAGACTCAAGCATAACGCATTGACACGTCTGTCGCGTACCTGTCAAAAATAAAACCTAACGGTCTCAACTAAAATGTAGTAGAGGCAGTCGAGTATCGAATCCTCAGGGAGGTAATGCAACTACAGCTATCTATTTCTAATCCTATGGTAACAATTGGGTTTGATTAAATTTTTGGTTCTAAACTACAGAGTTGAAAGGAAGAGAAATAAACAAAGAGCGATAAAGCGGGAAGTGAATTAAAACTATCAATAAGAGGGGACATGTCGGGAATTCGGTTCACTACGGTAGTTCAACAACTTAGCGATAAATGACTCGAGGACGAACTAATGCGAGACGTATATTAGAAGGTCCTTTCGGTCCACTTCCCACCCTAAAATACCACTAACTTAACTTTCGTCCTCGTTAGGGTAGTCTATGTTTATAGCGAGGCCTATTTAGTCCAATCTTTCGATCCGGGATTAATTGTAGCAGTTAATGGGGGACATAGAAGCGTGCACTCAACTAGGTCGAGAATTACGGTTATATTGCTATAGTGACAGAGTCTCTCATCGGTTCATCTAATTCATTCACTACGTCGTCATTATTCTACCGCAGATCCCCTAATCCCAACATGAAGGGGTTTAGCTACTCATACTCATAATTAATCTAACAATGAGATAATTTCCCAGTGAGATGACATAATGGAATAATAATAAAATTCAATAATAAATAAACTAGGGCAGGAAGAATGATAACAATAACAAGAATTAAAAGCAACAGAAGGTTAATTATTATTAAAGAGGAGAGAAGATTACAATCCAAGCAAATTCCGGCGTAAAGACACGAAATCCAATGAAGAAAACCGAAAACGAGAGTAGCAGTCGAAAGTTTAAGCAACGTAACAAAGTTCTCTTTGTGAAGGAAGGTAAAAAAAGATAGATAAAAAGATAAGTAAAGAGATGCCTAATTAACCTAGTGAACATAGGTTAAATAGCCAAAGTCTAAGAGTCTTTGCGGAAAAATACTAAAACATGGACTAATTAAAGCCCATAGCGTCGAAGCCTCTCGATCGAGTGGCTTACACCACTCGATCGACCATCGTCTCAGCAGAAGTCCCTCGATCGACCAAATGGGTACTCGATCGAGGACTTGTCATGTGCAGCTTACTCGATCGAGTAAGGAATAACTCGATCGAGCCTTGGGGAGCTTAGGGACCACTCGATCGACCACCAAGCAACTCGATAGACCACTTGGGTCTTCAATTCAGCTCACGTCTTCACCCAAATGCCTCGTAATGCGTGCAACGACACTTCTAAGTGCAACATCTCACTCTGGGATAATCCCGTCTCCTCTAAATGCATGCAAAAGGGACGAAAAGGAGTATGGTTCCGCTACTTCCGCGATCATTCCTACAAAAAGGACAAAATACACCAAAGTAGCCAATTCGGGGCAAAATACTATAAAAACAGTATAGAAATGCATAGAAATACGTGCTGAAATAGGCCAAAAAGACTATACATTAGGCACGTATCAAATCTCCCCAAACCAAACCTTTACTCGCCCTCGAGTAAACTCAAAACTAAACTAATGGAACGGAAATGATAACTCAGAGCTAGCTTAACTTGTCTACTTGAACCAATTTAATGCAACAAAAATCAACAGTTAAGCCAAGCAGTCAAAACGCAAACGAATTATAAGCTGTTCATAAATAAAGCTGACCTATCGACCTTGCAAGACCAACAAAACTGGACTCTCACGGGGTCACTCTTCTCTCATGAAGCAAAGGGCAAATGTTATATGTAAAAGAGAGAAGAAAAGACAGTCACTCACCTAACTGCGACCTACATAGCATGCATGCAACAAAAATGAAAGACAATTCAAGTACTAATGCACGCACTCCAACCAATAATGTCCGTCACAGCCGAGGATTTGCAAATGATATGGGAATAGTGAGGTTCAGGTGAGAAAAGGCAAAACAAGTTATGGAAATGTGGAGGTAAAAGCGTCAAGCTAGTTCCTAACAGGACCATAATAAACCATCCGGATCTCAAACTGACTGAAAGACTAAACACGGGTGCCATTCACTTGGCACAAAACTCACTAGACTCAAAGCACAATCTCCTCAAAAAATATAGAATAAGAGTGGAGGAGTCAGACGGTCACAAAGTTCCCTTTTTTAAACACATCGTAAAACAAACATTGACTAATCGAAACAACCAACCCTCTTGTCGATTGTACATCTTCGAACATCTTCTCAATTATGACAAGAGGGGACAACTTTTTACACAATCTCTATTTCTTTCTTTTGCTTATCAGCTCTTTTTCTGTTTTTCATTTTCTTTTCTCTTTTTTTTTTTTTTTTTTCTTTTTTTCACGTTTCTCCCTTTTTTTTTTCTTTTTCAATACTTTTTTTTTTCTTTTTTTTCTCCTTCCTTGATACAGACACCAACTCCAACAAGAATGACAGACCAAACTGCAATGGAAACATACCACAAGAGGACCAACTAACTAGCTTGACTAGGCAGGCTTAGTTTGGAATGTAGCTAATGGGTCAAAAAGGCAAGTTTGGCTAAAGTGGAGCTAAATGGGTGAAAGATGTAAGAAAGGGGAAATTGCAAGACCCTCCCTGCATGTGACACCAACCACAAACCCGAATATGTGCATTTGACGAGAAATTGAATGTCATAAATGTGCAAATGAGACAAACATGCTATGCAAGGAGTACTACTCTCAAAATTCCTAATGAACTGGTCATGAATGTCACCGATTATAGCTCTAAAACTCAGAATTTTTAAGTAGTTTGCCAATTTATTAGGTCAAGTCTAAAACAAAATCGGCTATTATTTGAACAGAAATTCGTAGATTATGCGTATGACAAGGCTAAAAACTATCAATACAAGTGCAAGGCTCAAGTAATATGACAAGCTGTAGTGCAATTTCATCACGGGAATCTACCGTTCCGACTCAACCTATATGCTAAAATAAACGTGAATTTTTTTGAATTTTTGAAATTTTCTATTAAAATAAACAACAAATGCAAACTGAAAATTAAACGTGAATGCAAAACAAATGCAGATGCAGACTCAAAAGGATGCAATACCCTCCCAAACCAAACGGACAACGCCCTCGTTGTCCTCCAAAGATACACCAATGAGAAAAATGGGGGATGGGAGTATACAACCAATAAAAGAAAATAAAGGAGACGAAATAAAAAGAGTAAGAGAACATACAAAACACGAACTTCCCCAAACCGCCGTAAAGCGGGAAGTGAGTAGACCGATAGCTACTCGTCGTCGGCACCGCCGTCTCCTAGGTACTCTGACTCAACAAAACGGTCTCCCCAAACCAGCAACAAACAAGGGGAGACTCGGTCGTCATCTCGGTGATCCTCGGACCGGGTACGAACGGAGGATCACTCTCCTCCTCTCTGGCGGCTCGGCATTTGTGCCGCTCCGCTCTGCCCAGTAACCACACCGCTCGTGCTACCGCTGTCTCCTCCGGCTCCTCCCGAGTCGGAGGAAGAAAGTGGAGGGTACCCGTCCATTGGGTATCGGTAGAAGGAAGGATGCGGCCACCCTCGGAATCGGTCGCCGGGCTCGGATATGGAACTCGTAGAGGCTGGAATACGACCAAAGCCATATCCCGTCTCATCTCGTAATGTACCCGCACATATCCGAAAGCACGGCATCACGACGCCCTTGGTCCATGACCTCGGGCGCCTCTAAAACGGGAGAGGCGGAGACAAAGTTGGCCGGAAAGGCCGGGTCGAGGGAGGTGGAGTGAGTGTAGGGCCGAGGCGTGGGGTCGGTCCCACTGGGCCGAGTCCGAGCACGAGAGCTAGAAGATGCTCGGCCTCCGCTTCCTCTTCTGGAAGAAGAAGGAGGGGTGAAGGTAAGGTGGTAGGTAGGTGGAGGTGGCCTCGCTCCCTCGGCGGCAGAGGGAGCGACAGAAGTGGCGGAAGGGTAGAGCACGGCAAGGTAACAGACGTGGAACCACAGATCTTCCACGTCCTCGCACTCCCCTTCGCCTTTGGGAACCAGGCGAAGTCAGTCATGGCTCCCAGGTCAAGGTAAGCCATCTCATCAGATGCAGTGAGCCTGGGGTCAGTGGGGTAAAGGTGGCGGGCAATCCTAGTAACTAGCCCGCCGCAGACAATAGCGGTCTTTACCCGAGTCCCAATTCCATTCCAATCTTTGAGCTACCGGATAAGCAATGTTTAGAACAAACGGGTACCGTAGTCAATGTTGAGGTACCCCGCGAGAATGGCTAGCTCAGTGTTGGTCATGTTATTGGACTCGGGGCGCCCAAAAATAGTCTCTCCTAACGAGACGCAAGTAGTAACGGGCGCGGGTAAGTGAATGTGAGCTCCCTTCCGTGAGTGGAAGGGAGTGTGAGAAAGAGCAGCCCAGAGTGGCTGAAGGAGGTCTCGAGGTGGGGCGGTGGGACCGTCACTAACTAGGCCTAAAACTTGGCCAAACTTGGCCAAAGTCCAGTGGTGTGACTCATTGCGGAGTCGAAAGTGAATGCAAGCGGAGTGGTCGGCGGTGTAGGAGTCGGTGTCAAAAGAATAGGAGCTAAAGAACTCGTACGTAAGGGTACGAATGGTAGCCTCCTGCATGGTAATCAGACCCGACATGCCCGTCCCGTTCAACAAACTACAGACCTCCTCATAAATGCCTAAGGTCGTTAGGTCAGTCCGCGCAAGGAAACGGGTGGGGGAGAGAGGGCAACGAAGTAAAGCGGTTAACCGTTTCCGGTGAGCCTCGGAAGTGAAACGTACCGTGGGCATCTTCGGTAAAGGTGGGAGAGCGCCCTCTCTCGTAACAACAGCCTCAGAAGGGATGGAGGTGATGGCTAACTGGCTAGCCTGCTGGTGTGGTCTCGAAGGCAGCATACCAGGCTGCTGGAAACGGGGCTGAATCCATGATCCCAGAGAGAAAGGCTGGTAGGAGTAACGGTGGTGAAGCTCGAACCGAGCTCCCGGCTGAGTGGCTGCGCGCACACAACATCGCCCCCTACAGTGAGACAAGTAGAAGCCCAGTCTGCAGTGGTGACTAAGGCAGAGCTAGTGGCAACAGCAGGGACCACTGACTCGCTCACGGACGAGCTGGAGGACGTACTAGTAGAAGGTAAAGAACTCGCGTCCATCCTGCAAGGTATCAAAGGGCATGATAAGAAAATATGCTGCTAACCGTGGTTAAAACAACCGCTAACCAACATGTGACAGCAAAAAGAATGGCCCTATTGGTCGAAATAATTGACGTACAGCAATCAAGATCAAACAATTCCTCAAAAATTTCGAAGAGCAGCATGTGAGTGGTGATAATATGATAAAATAGTGACCGCTAAAGGCGAAAACAGCATGAAAACCAAATATGGGAGCATGTATGACTCCTAGCAGTCGAAGATTGCTACTCACAGCACGGGATTTCCCAACAATTCACATCAAGTAATGGCGATAGGGGACGGTAACTTGACGATTAACAATGATGATAAGTAAGCATGGGTGAAGTTAAGCAAGCAAGGCAATGAAGGACCGTCGATAGTCGACATATTCGACTTACGGGAACCCTAATCGCGGAAATCGCGCAAAATTCAAATTAATCATATAGAAACAGCGAGGAATTGCGAAACTATCATCAACAAGCTAATCAAGGGCAAATGAACACAATTTAATCGAAACAAATCGACTAGACATGGAATTTTCGAACCCTAATTCAATCACTTCAAAGAAATTCGAATTAATTGAAGAGAAAATGCTAAGAGTGTGAAAGAAAACACTTACTTGATGATGATTAACCTACAATATGCAATTAAACTTCAAAAAACAATCAACCAAGGCGGATTTTCGATTGAAAAACCGCAAACCCTAATCCCCTTTAAAAACCGAGAAAACGAGCATAAAAGATGGGGAAAATATGGGGCTATTGAATGATTAATTAGCTATGAAGGGATTGTAGGTGGCGGATTTGATAATATTGGGCGAGAAATGGGGATTTGGGGGAAAATCAATCGCACATTAGGGAGAGGTTAGACGGAAATTATAAGTGAAATGAAATAAGATTAGGGAAATAAAGAGTTTAAGAAAGAAAACTCCCGTGGTCCCTGTTCATTTCACTCGATCGAGTGGTTTTAATCACTCGATCGAGTGGTTTTACTGTCCCCTTTGCTCGATCGAGTAAGAGACCTCTCGATCGACCATTTCCTCTGTGGCCTTTCTCGATCGAGTAACCAGCAAGCTCGATCGAACCAACTTCCACTCGATCGAGTACAAAAAGTACTCGATCGAGGACTTCCTCGTGTAGACTTCTTTGAATTTCCGTCCCTTCTTCCTTGATTTGCGTGCATCTTCCCCAAACCTGCATGAAACATATCCAAACATATCCCAAAATACCAAAAACGCAGAAAACACAGTCTATAGTCTCAGTCTAAGCTAAAGGATTGTTTAAACTAATTGTCCTAATTAAAAACGTAAAAAAGAAATTCAAAAGAAATTCAAACAAGTATCTATTACAATTTGTTACACGGGGCATTTCCCCGTTTAATTCCCATCAGCTGTAAGTAGCCCCTTCGTGGGCTTCTGACTGGAGGACGTCACTTCAGCGACACTGACCGTCCTCTTTGATTTCCATGAGCTTGAATTACTGTTTGCGACAGTAGGAGGAATGTAGTTCCCATCTATGTAGGTTCGAACTGTCTTCGTTCTCGCCCCTCTGTCATCTTCTTTGGCATTCTTGGCTCCAGTTTGATTGATAATGGTTGCACCCTGTCCCTTGACGACTCCTTTCTTGCCTTCATCTGTACCTGCAGTAAGCACAACAGACGAATTTGCCTCCTTCTTGCTCTCAGTGTGAGGCGGAGGGTTAGCGATAACAGCAATATTCTCCAAATTTTCATCTGGAGTGTCAATAATAGGGTCAACAGAAGAGAGGGCATTGCAAGGTTGAGCTTGCATGGGAGCCCTCCGAACTTGGACCGATGGAAAGTCGGCTCCTCGTCCCCTACCGAAAGGTCAAAGTCTTCCCCGCGTCTATTCTGCGCGGGCGGTGGACAAAAATGGTCTCCCTAAAATGATAGGGGTGTGCACATCTTCGGGGATATCTAAGACGACAAAATCAACGGGAATAAAGAACTTCCCGATCCGAACAGTACGTCTGCTACACCTAGTGGCCGTAATAAACTACGGTCGGCCATTTGACAGATCATGTTGGTGCAACTCGGCTTTGTCACACCAAGTCTCTTAGCTAGAGATAAAGGTAGAACACTTACGCTAGCGCCTAAATCGCATAGCGCATTATCAATCAATCGCATACCGATGTGACAAGGGATCGAAAAACTACCCGGTCGATTGCTTAGGGGTAGCTTATTTTGAGATAGGTGACCCCACCTCGGTCAAAGCTACGGTCTCATTATCATTTATAGTCCTCTTACGTGCTAAAATTTCTTTCATAAATTTTAAATAAGAGGGTACCTTGGTCAGCAATTCAGTGAACGGCACGGAAACTTCCAAACTCTTCAAAAGCTCAACAAATTTGCTAAACTGTTGATTAATCTTGGTATTCTGCAGCCGCCTCGGGAAGGGAACAGTGGTGGAATCTCGAGTCCCTTGTTTCTCGCTTCCAAAGTGTCTTCCGGAGCAAGTTCGGTATCCTTCGGACGCTTCTTACCTCTCGAACGAGGCCTTTCGGTAATTCCACGCTTAGACGAGCACTAGCGAGGCTCTCGAATAAGCTTCCCATCATCAATATCACTCGATCGAGCAATGTGGTCACTCGATCGAGCACCTTCTTCAAGCAACTTCGTCGATCGAGCAACATTCCCACTCGATCGACCATCTTCACTTCGATTCACTCGATCGAGCAGAAAGACTACTCGATCGAGGGCTTTCCTCACCAATTCCACTCGATCGAACACCAGTCTTCAGTCGATCGAGTAACTCTTGTGTCGTGAGTCCTTTTCTCTTAACAGAACACTGTTCATCATCAGTTACAGCTTCCCTCGGGTCTGATTTCTGTACTTCTGGTCCTTCATAAGAGAGACCGCTTCTCAACTCTATCAGATGCACCGTCTCATTTGGGTTCTTGTCATTTTGAGTTGGCAAATGACCGGGCTTCCTTGAGGATTGATTTTCGGCCAGTTGGGCAACTTGAGTCTCAAGTGCCTTGAATGCCGTGTCCTTTTGTTGTAATTGCTTTGCAATGGACTGCATCATGGACTTTAACTCACCTATCTCACTCACCCCACTAGATGACGAAGCACCTTGGTTAGGAGGGTTGAAAGAAGGAGGCTTCTGATAGCCTTGTTGCTTCTGGTGTGGAGGAATATGGGGAATTTCTTTGCTGATTTGGAGGAGCGGTGGGGTTGAGTACGTTCTGGTTACTCCACCTCAAATTGGGGTGGATATTCGGCTCGTAATGAGTGTTGTTTTGCCTGTAATGTTGGAAGGCAGCACATTGCTCATAAGGACTAGGACAATAATCAGAGACATGTCCCTCTACCCCACACCTCGTACAGACGAAGGGACCGTCTGTCATAGCATTAACATGGTACATTCCTCCCTTGAGAGCTCCCCCTAGTTCATACTTGTCGAACCTCGCGGTAAGGGCTTCTAATGCGGCCACTGAAGAGGATTCAACGGCTCTCCTTTGGTTTCCTCTTGAATTCCCATATTCAGCCCTGTGAGTGGCTAAATCATCTATAATCTTCCATCCCTTGGTTGCTCCCAAGTTGTCAGCAAATCGACCGTTGGCTGCAGCATCTAATATAGCCCTCTGATCATCATATAAACCATTGTAAAAATGGTTACACAGGCTCCATTTTTCGAAACCGTGATGCGGTATGGTCCGCACCAGTTTCTTAAATCGAAGCCATGCCTCGTGGAAGTTCTCGTCAGGCCCTTGTTTGAAACTTGTTATCTGGGCTCTGATGGCGATGGTTCTCGAAGCAGAGAAGTATTTATTATAGAACGCTAATGCTAGCGTATACCAATCTGTTATGCCGTGAGCAGCTCGGTCCAAATCCCTATACCACTCCCTTGCAGCATCGCGAAGTGAGAAGATGAACATAGTTTCTTTGATCGATCATTTGTCACGCCGATGGGAGGAGGTATGGGAGCGTGATAATCAATGAAGGTCTCCATATCTTTGAGCTGCGTCTTGATTTGCAGCTCCCGAACTGATTTTTCTCGACCATATTGATGTATGCGAGGCTTGGGCTCGAACTTCCTAGCATCTCCAGCGATTCGAACCCTTTATAGAGATTGTCGGCCGTGGGCTCGGAGTGACTAGCGATGGTTGCTTCCTCGACCATTTCGGGAAAATCGGGAAAGTTTTAGATTCGAGCGATGAATTGGAAAGCTGGAGAAGACGGTGGATTGTCTTGAAAAGCTCGTTCTCGTAAAAGTTACCACGAGAACTAGGCTCTTCCTCTGCCTGTTGCTCTTGAAATAGTCTCCTTTTTACGTGCAGAGATCTCTCAATCTCGGGATCAAAAGGTAGTAGTGGCCCACCTTGCGACCTGCGCATAAGAAGAAACTAAAGACAAGATATGAGAATAGTCTAAGGAACGATGTTCCTTAAACTAAAAGAAGAATTAAAAATAAAACAGCTAATAAATTAAACAATTGCCTCCCCGGCAACGGCGCCAAAATTTGACACGTCTGTCGCGTACCTGTCAAAAATAAAACCTAACGGTCTCAACTAAAATGTAGTAGAGGCAGTCGAGTATCGAATCCTCAGGGAGGTAATGCAACTACAGCTATCTATTTCTAATCCTATGGTAACAATTGGGTTTGATTAAATTTTTGGTTCTAAACTACAGAGTTGAAAGGAAGAGAAATAAACAAAGAGCAGTAAAGCAGGAAGTGAATTAAAACTATCAATAAGAGGGGGACATGTCGGGAATTCGGTTCACTACGGTAGTTCAACAACTTAGCAGTAAATGACTCAGACGAACTAATGCGAGACGGATATTAGAAGGTCCTTTCGGTCCACTTCCCACCCTAAAATACCACTAACTTAACTTTCGTCCTCATTAGGGTAGTCTACTGTTTATAGCAGGCCTATTTAGTCCAATCTTTCGATCCAGGATTAATTGTAGCCAGATTAATGGGTGACATAGAAGCGTGCACTCAACTAGGTCGAGAATTACAGTTATATTGCTATAGTGACAGAGTCTCTCATCGGTTCATCTAATTCATTCACTACGTCGTCATTATTCTACCGCAGATCCCCTAATCCCAACATGAAGGGGTTTAGCTACTCATACTCATAATTAATCTAACAGCAGATAATTTCCCAGCAGATGACATAATGGAATAATAATAAAATTCAATAATAAATAAACTAGGGCAGGAAGAATGATAACAATAACAAGAATTAAAAGCAACAGAAGGTTAATTATTATTAAAGAGGAGAGAAGATTACAATCCAAGCAAATTCCGGCGTAAAGACACGAAATCCAATGAAGAAAACCGAAAACGAGAGTAGCAGTCGAAAGTTTAAGCAACGTAACAAAGTTCTACTGTGAAGGAAGGTAAAAAAAGATAGATAAAAAGATAAGTAAAGAGATGCCTAATTAACCTAGTGAACATAGGTTAAATAGCCAAAGTCTAAGAGTCTTTGCGGAAAAATACTAAAACATGGACTAATTAAAGCCCATAGCGTCGAAGCCTCTCGATCGAGTGGCTTACACCACTCGATCGACCATCGTCTCAGCAGAAGTCCCTCGATCGACCAAATGGGTACTCGATCGAGGACTTGTCATGTGCAGCTTACTCGATCGAGTAAGGAATAACTCGATCGAGCCTTGGGGAGCTTAGGGACCACTCGATCGACCACCAATCAGCTCGATAGACCACTTGGGTCTTCAATTCAGCTCACGTCTTCACCCAAATGCCTCGTAATGCGTGCAACGACACTTCTAAGTGCAACATCTCACTCTGGGATAATCCCGTCTCCTCTAAATGCATGCAAAAGGGACGAAAAGGAGTATGGTTCCGCTACTTCCGCGATCATTCCTACAAAAAGGACAAAATACACCAAAGTAGCCAATTCGGGGCAAAATACTATAAAAACAGTATAGAAATGCATAGAAATACGTGCTGAAATAGGCCAAAAAGACTATACATTAGGCACGTATCACGCATCCAAAGCATCCAACAACCAACATGTGAAATGATAATCACAAATATCAAGGCATCAACATAAAACATCCAATAACAACCAATCTCACCTCAAAGACAAACCCTCGACCCGAGTCCCGCGACGGGTCATTGGTCACATCGAGGCTTACCGGTTTAATCCTAGTTTGACCAAACTCATTCGGTCAAACTGGCCCAGCTCAGAGTCTTGGCCCATTTTGGCCCAAATCACAACATTCATTACAATATCATTCTCATGCAATATTCCAATTTCTATCATGTGAACACTATCAACGTAAAGAAAACATTCCAACTTACAAAATAACTAATTCCACAAAATTCTCGCATAAAAAAATAGCGTAAATAACCGTCTCACACAAGGGTAAACTTTTCTATAAATTTTTAATCGATAAAACGACGCCATTTACTCAAACGGACTCCGGATTGAGCGCTTCAAGTGGCTAAACCACCTAATTTTTCGATGCCGTTCAATCTGTCATAAATTTGGAAACATTGGAAACCGTCTCGGTCCGGTACTGACGCATTCCAGCCAAAACACGGACTTGTCACAACACAATTCCTCATCCAAATTTGTTCCAAACAATAATATACAAATGGGTAACATAAATTAAACAAAAGCATAATCATCTTACTCCATTCATTCATTTATCAACAAGATCGTCTCAAACAACAACAAACAACAACAAACAACAACAAACGACAACAAACAACAACAAACAACAAATACAACTACTAATGTGACATTAATTCGTCGAGTAACTCGGAATAGTTACCTTAAGCTAGCATAGAGACAAGTAATAACTTGAGAAAGCTTCTAAAACCCAAAATTATGCATCATCTTCCACAATATATGAGTCTCCTAACTCATCTTCATATTCTTCACCTATAAGAACAACAAAAACACAATTATTAAGCTTAAATTCGAAAACCCTAAAAGATGAGTCTTAAAACAAAATTTGGGAAAATCAAAATAAAGCTTACTAGGAGATGAGGATTGATGAGAGGATTCCGAATATATAATTTTTATGAGATTTGGTGGGGAACTGAAGGATTTATGGTGGATTTAGGGATTGTGAGTAGGATTTTTGAGATGAATTTGGTGTTTGATGAAAGGAAGAGAGAGAGAGAGTGA
Source organism: Silene latifolia (assembly GCF_048544455.1). Classification (NCBI taxonomy): domain Eukaryota; kingdom Viridiplantae; phylum Streptophyta; class Magnoliopsida; order Caryophyllales; family Caryophyllaceae; genus Silene; species Silene latifolia. Next base: position 440,297,393 of record NC_133538.1, on the reverse strand, counting down.
ATTATGGAGGAAATGAGAATTGAAAGAGGGGACAAATGGGGGGTAGGCGGCCAGCCAAAAGGCATGGGGAGATGGGTCGTTTGTTTACGTTTTGGGGTTTGCTTCGACGGTAATTAGAAATATTCGTCGAACGCGATTTCCGAGAATATTAAAGTTCTTAAACACGATTTTACTAAAAGATTAAGTACTCATATGCCTAATATCCAAACTCGTTAACCCAACGACCGTAAGAAATGAGAAAATCCCAATTTTACGACTTTTATCCGAAATCTATTTTATCAAAGGAAAAGGTTTAAATATAGTTTAAATCACTTTTAAACATTTCTAAACTATCAAAAATAATTACATTTCTTCAAAATAAAATAAGATTATATTTTATTAAATAAATTTTATTTCAAATAAATTAATATTAAATTGAAATAGATTAAAATATTACTTTTAAAATAAAATAAAGGTCTTCAAATTTACGGGGCGTTACAATGATCCCTCCTTTTAAGAAGTTTCGTCCCCGAAACTTAGAAGAAGGAACATCGTATATATGTAGGTCTATCTCTTTAAAATCAAGTAAACAAAATCTTCAAAATATGGACGTATGAAGTATAAGTGTCGTTTCAATGGAACGGAATATCCTCGTCGGCCGTTCAAGAACATCAACATTCCAAATCAAAGCATAAAAATATATATTTTTACACCAACAAATGAGAAAACCAATTATCGGACGTCTCCAATAACGAGCTTTACCACTCATTGACGTTAAAACTAGTGGAAAACATTAAAACATTTTCAAAAATCTTTAGTTCGAAACTCTATAAAAAGGATAATAACTCCACTAGCTATGACCAAACTCTAACTACGACTTTTAAACAACTAAGCAAGGACTACTAACGCGGAGAGTATTTAAGAGAAGGAGAGGAACACTTGAAAGGATAGCTAAAACTCACAAGAATTAGATAAAGGAAACAGAATTACCTCACGAGAAAAGTTTGGGATATTTAGCTAACATAGAAGATTCAGGCTCCCAAGTTTCTTCTTCGACATTTCCACAACGCCAAAGGATACGAACTAGGGGCACCACTTTGTTTCTAAGTTGCTTGTTTGCCCTTTCGAGGATTTGGATCGGCCTTTCTTCCAAAGCCAAGTTAGGTTCCAAATCTGGGACTTCTTCTTGAATGACATGGCTCGGATCACTAATGTACTTCCTCAACTGAGATACATGGAAGACATCATGAACCTTGCTCAAATTCGGGGGCAAATCTAAACGGTAAGCAACGGGACCAATCTTCTCAAGCACACGGAAAGGTCCAATGTATTTTGGACTCAGCTTTCCTTTCACACCAAAAAGTTTCACCCCTTTCATAGGTGACATCTTAAGGAATACCCGATCATCAACCTAAAAGGCAAGTGGTCGGCGACGGACATCGGCATAAGATTTCTGTCGGTCTTGAGCGGTTTTCATACGCTCTCGAATGATCTGAACCTGATTGATGGTCTCAGTCACCAAATCGGGTCCCAACACATGAGCATCTTGGACCTGATCCCAACAGACAGGACTACGACACTTCCTACCGTACAAAGCCTCATAAGGTGACATTTTGATAGAGGAATGATAGCTATTTGATGCGTGTTATTTATATGATGTTTTACATCCCATTTTACACGCATTTCAGAGCTCATTCTTGTAGTTTGTGCTACATTTCTCCCTATTTCCGTCTACTTCCGTATTTTGTACATTATTGCATAAATGTGAAGAATTCAACGGGAAATCAAGCCAAATCCGTCCCCGAGTAAACTGCATTGCAAATGACGTAAAGGAATCACTTAAGGAACGAGCTTGGTGCGCAATCCAAGGCCCAAAAGACAAGTCCACGAGTTTCAAGAAGTCAAGTAGCAGCTCCATTAGTCGATCGACCATCACCTTGATCGATCGACCAATGTTCGGGTTCGAAGCTACTTGTTTCTTTGAGGAGCGATCGATCGACCAGCCTTATCGTCGATCGACCAGATTGCTATTCCAGACGAGAATTAGAAGACCGAGAAAGCGCAAGCCCATGATGCTAGGTTTAGGAAATAAGATGTTACGTTATTTGCTATATAACGTAACATAAAACATTCAGTTTGATCATCCAAGTTTTTACGACAATTTCACACAGTAACTTTCAGTTTGATTCAGTCGAGTAATTATGGTTTGGATCATCGTTTTAGCATTGGAATTTTGTTCTTGTTCTTAATCTTTCCTCTGAAATCTCGGTATTCCTTCTGCCCTAATTCCAGTTTATTGTTTTACTTTCATCATTAGCATAGATTTGCTAGTTAGTATCCCGAAAGCCAATTATCGTATTATCGTTGTTTGTTATTTACTTTAACCATGAATTCAGTAATCGTTATTAGTTTTATTGTTGTTATCACTTTCATCATGAGTAGCTAATTCTTTAGTGCTAGGATGTAGGCGATTTATGGCATAGGCGGCAATAGATTTTACACGGACTGTCTCGCGTGTTGGTCGATCGATCGACATTGTCGATCGATCGATGACTCGTAGGGTTTTATTTTCGTTTTAATTGAATTTAATCTTGTGTTTAACGAATCGAATGCATGCGACCAGTTAGATACCTATTTTGTGACCGACCCATTAGATCGAAAGATAGGGAACGTTATTTGACCATCATTTAAATCGACTAAACTGTGCTAAGATCGAGAGATAGGTATAGTTTAGACCGTTAGTCACTTTTCTGGACGAAAGTTAGTATTAGTGACATTAGGGACCTATAGCGAGATCGAAAGATGCTATTTGTTAAGAGTAGACCGAGAGGACCTCTTTATCTCTCGCCTTACCCGTGTTTGATTAGACCGACTTAGTTTTCTTTGCCGCCGAAGCTATAATGAACCGACCATCCTAGTACCCTTCTTTTATCTGTTTAAATCGTTTATTTAGTTTATCATCTTTGTTCACTTTTAGCTGTAGACCAATTCAATTCAACCCCCACAATAGTTACCTCGATGAACTTAAATCAACTAAAATTTACATCTGCCTCCTTGTGGTTCGACCCTGTTACCACTAGCCTAGGTTAGTCTTAATAGGAATTATAAATTTTATCTTTGGTACTCACAACGACGGGTATCAAATTTTGGCGCCGTTGCCGGGGAGGCAATAGTCCTAATTTTAGTTGTTTTTATTTTTAGTCTTTCTTAGTTTAAGGGACATCCGTTCCTTAAGCTTTTCTTATATTCTTTTTGTAGTTTCTTCTTATGCGCAGGTCACAGGGTGGAGAATTAGTACCGTTGAACCCTGAGCTTGAAAGATCCTTGCGCGAGTTGAGACGAACACAAAGGATACTACCGACAAAGGAAGAGCTGAGTATTCTGTCAAGCTATCACGAGAACGAACTGTTCGAAGATAGTCCACCATCTTCGCCCGTTTCCACTTCTTCAGCCGAGACAGTTACTTCTCCGGAAATTCCAGTCATGGCCGAGGAAGCAAGTATAGCTAGTTATTCGAGCCGACACCGATAACTTATATAAGGGGTTCGAGCTACCAGGTGATGCTAGGAAGTTCGAACCAAAGCCTGCCTACATCACTATGGTTGAGAGAAACCAATTTGGGGAGCTGCAAATGAAGATGCAGCTAAGCATATGGAGACCTTTATTGACTCTGCTTTGTTCCATACCCCCACCGGTGGCGTGACCCAAGACCGATCAAGGAGACTATGTTCATCTTCTCCTTCGCGATCGCAAGGGAGTGGTATAGAGATCCGGGACCGAGCCGTTCAAGGGATCACGATTGGAATACATTGGCATTGGCATTCTACAAGAAGTACTTCTCTGCTTCAAGGACGATCGCTATTAGAGCTCAAATCACGGGCTTTAAATAAGGGCCAGATGAGAATTTCCACGAAGCATGGGTCCGATTTAAGAAGCTGGTGCGAACCATACCGCACCATGGGTTCGAAAAATGGAGTTTGTGCAATCATTTCTACAATGGGTTGTACGACGATCAGAGGGCCATTTTGGATGCGACCAACGGGAGATTTTCTTTGAAAATTTGGGAGCAACCAAGGGGTGGAAGATCATTGACGATCTAGCTACCCACAAGGCCGAGTATGGGAATTCTAGAGGGAACCGAGAGGAGAGTCTTGAATCCTCCTCTGTCGGCTGCGCTTGAGGCTCTTACCGCGAGATTTGACAAGTATGAGCTAGGAGGAGCTTCCAAAGGTGGGATGTACCAAGTCAATCCTGTGTCAGACGGTCCCTTCGTCTGTGAAAGGTGTGGAGGTGAGGGCCATGTCTCGAAAAACTGTCCTAGTCCCTTTGAATCTTGTGCTGCCTTTCAACACTATAGGTAGACCAACACCTACTATGAGGCGAACACCCACCCGAACTTGAGTTGGAGGAGCCAAAATGTCCTTAACCCAACTCAAGCTCCGCCGCAGCAACAACCCTATATACCCCCTCATCAAAAGCAACAACAATATCAGAAACCTCCTTATGTGCCACAAAAAGAACAATCGCAGAATTCTGAATTTTCTGAGCTTAAGAACCTGTTGCTAAAGGAGTCCCAAGCAAGAGAGGCTGGGATGAAGTTACTAGAGAGCCAAATTGCTCAACTGGCTAGCAAAAGTAACACTCGAGCTCCCGGACACTTACCTACTCAACCGGAACAAAAGGAGACCCTAAATGCCATCACCTTGAGGAGCGGGTCCACCCTTGATGGTCCTGCCATGGTCGAGGACGCTGTTGAAAAAGATGAGCCGGAAACAAGTCAAGAGAAAGCTTCAACGAACAAATCAAAGGAAAAGACGTCGCAGGGTATTTGATCGATCGATCGATATACCTAGTCGATCGATCAAGCACGGTTCTGAGCTGAATCAGACATCTCGGTCGATCGATCGAGGAGAGTGGTCGATCGACCGAGATCGCCGTCGATGTGAAGAATTTTGTCCTTTAATGCCAAATAACCTACGAGACCACTTGTTTCGGGGTACTACGGTCCCGAAGATTTTAGGACAATACCCGAGTGCTGATGGGTCAGTCCCGGTCCCGAAGTTCGACCCAATGACGGTTAATGGTTCTTATTTGAGACGGTCTGAGGAGGGGTCTAGCTTCAACAAAGAGAAGGTGACGGACTTTCAGCCTAAGTCCAAGGACGCCGGCGCGCGTGAATTGGAGGAGAGGGTTAAGGTACTCCTCACAGCCCCATATCCGGAGAGACTCGTGCCGACGAAGGAACAGGTATCTTTCAGTAAGTTTGAGAAAGTTATCTGTAGTCTGAATGTAAAAGTCCCCTTCCTTGAGTTAGTTAACCAAGTGCCCGCTTATACTAAATTTATGAAACAACTGTTGTCCAAAAAGCGGTCACTTGAAACAGTGCACACTGTCGCACTCACCAAGGAGTCTTGCTCCTATCTGTCTCACACTGCGCCCCATAAGTTAGAGGACCCGGGTAGCTTTTCTGTTCCTTGCAAAATAGGTACCTTCTCAATTGAGAAGGCATTGTGTGACCTAGGGGCTAGCATAAGCGTCATGCCCTTGAGTTTAGCTAGGAGGCTTAAGTTGACCCGGTTTGCTATCATAGACATGACAGTTCAGATGGCTGACCGATCTGCGGTCGAGCCTATAGGAGTCCTAGAGGACATACCCGTCCAAATAGGGAAGTTTTTCTTCCCTGTTGACTTTGTTGTCCTTGACATGCCTGAGGATGCCCATATACCGATCATCCTAGGAAGGCCGTTTCGCACACCTTCTTGGTGCGATTATTGACGTAGGCTCTGGAACTTTGACCTTCAAAGTTGGGAAACATTCTATCATTTTTGCCCAACTTGCTAAAAAGAAGGATCCCATGTGGCCTATTACTTGTAATACGGTCTCTGAAAAGAAATCGTACTTTGTGCTTCCTGAATTTCCTGTCCCTATCACTACTGCTGTGTTAACCCCTCCGCCCCAGATTGGTAGCAAGAAGGAGGATGAATCTGTTGTTTTAGATATTGCAGGAGCTGGTTTGGGGAAGGAAGTGCTACAAGTTGTGCCAGCTGTAAAGAAGCCTATCATTCAAAGAGGAGGCCTTGGATGCCTAAGCTATGGGACTGATGAGGAAGTGGAAGATGAGCCAACCAAGGTGAGACGGTCTGACTTGGATTCCGTTGAACCCAACGAAATTCTTGATTGGGGAGCTGAAAAAGTTGATCCGTTGAGCCCTCCGACTGTCGAAGCTAAGAAGGGTGCAGCTGATGAGATGAGCACCATTGAGGCTACCTCTAGTAGCCAGAAGCCGACAAAGTGGGCCATACCGTGGTCCTTCTTAATCAACTATTAGTTGATCGATCTCGTTATAAACTTCATTTTATTTGCCTTGTTAAGACATTTTTATTGTTTTTTTTGTGTGCGCGAAAACTTCGCTTTTATTTTGTTTGCTTAGGATTTTCAAGTACTTTAGACTTTTTTCTGGGTTTTGCGAAATTTTGGGAGCATATTATTGTGTACTTGCAGGTGTTTAGAGCTTGTTAGCTCAAATCATTGAGCAAAAACGAAGAAATAAGGAGTACAGCAGTACTTTCAGTCGATCGACTGGCCATCATGGTCGATCGACTGAGTTGCGCTTTCCAGGAGCTTCTGTTCCTGTTCATCTAGTCGATCGACTGCCCCTATAGGTCGATCGACCGTAGACATCTTCTTTGTACTGCTCACGACCTCTCCCTGCTTTGTGTTTGGTCGATTTGCGGACTTAAGGGAGTTTTCTACTCAACTTTATTTTCCGTCAAATTATTTATCTCTTCTATTTTCTCATTTGTGCACAATTTTACCGCTTCAAAAATTGTTTTCTCAGTCTTATGCGTGGTATTTTCTGTCTTTCAGGCACTCTTATTGGTAGCACTGCTAGCTACAGAAACCTCCTAGCTCACGCTGGTTTGGGGAGGTTTCCTTTGCTGCGCTTAAAGTCTTGTGAGTTCCATATCTTTCCTTTGTGTCTTGCTTGTTTATTTTCTCGCAAATTCCCATTTCTCTTTCCTTCATTACATGATTTTGCACAATGGGGACATTGTGCGATTTGGTTTGGGGAAGGGTTTTGCGTCGCATATCATTTGCTTGCATTCACGTTCAATTTTGTTTTGCATTGTTTATTTCATTTCTCTTATATATACAGAAAATATCAAAAAAAAAAAATTGAAAAATTTCAAAAAAATTCCATAAAATGTACGTTTATTTTAGCATATAGGTCGAGTCGGAACGGTTGTATTTCTATGATGATTTTGCATTTGCACCTGTTTTGCCTGAGCCTTGCTAGATTAACATGTTATTAGTAGAATCGTATATGCATATCTACGAGTTTTCGTTACATTCTTGCTGAACTTGAGACTTGACTTTGATTTTTGGCAAACTACATCATATTTCTGAGAATTAGAGCCTATAACTGGTGACATTCATGACCGGTTTAATTAGGAATGTGAGTAGTACTCCTTATGAGACATGTTTCCTTAATTTGCATGAATATGAATTTGATCTACTTAATACCTGTATGCATTCGGTTTGTGGTTTGTTGACACATGTGGTAGAGGTTGCCTTTTCTCATTTTACCTATGAGCTTCACACTGCCAAAAATAGCCTTTTTGTCCCATTACTACATCCTACATTTAGCCTGTCCCTCGTCAAGCTAGTAGTCTGTGTTCTTGGGATTGTTACTCGTTTTTGGTGGCATTTGCTCTGTTGAGATGATGATTGGAAAATGAAAAAGGAAAGAAAGAAACAAAAGAAAAAGGAAGAAAAAATGAAAAAAAAATGATTCGAAAAAGAAATGAAAAAAGAGGTTCTCATCTTGTTTAGCGATCGATGTTGCCAAATATGGTCGATCGATCGAGATTCGAGGAAGAAGTCAATTCGCATAATTTAATCCTTATCTTTTGGCGATTTTTGCTCCCATGTTTCATTGATATCCTATGGGGAGTTTATTAATTTGATAGTTTGGAGATTGTGAGTTTTGTGCTTGCTATAGCACCGTTTCGCTTGATTATGAGCAAGAAGCTGGATGTTGCCACCTGGTTCCGATTTGGTACTAGCTTGATCACCTGTACCTCCACTTTACCATAAAATGTTTTGCCTCTTCTTACCCATACCTCACATATCCCATATATACCTCGGCATGTGTCATTGGTCATCTGTTTGGTTGGAATGTATGCACGGTCGTAGAGGTCATTTTCATACTTTATTGCTGGCATGTTTTCATAGGTCGTAGTTAGGTGAGAGTCACTACAAAATTAATTCTTTCTATCTTACATATATATCACCTGTGCTTAATGAGTGATTTGAGCGACCCGCGAGAGTCCAATTTGATAAGTCTCTGATTAACGGCTCAATGAGTCTTTAACGACCTCATAACTCGTTTGCATGATTCACGTTACTAGTTGATTGTTGGTTGTGCATTAAATTGGTTTAGGCTTAACAGTTTGCATTTCGCTCTAAGATTGAACTCGTTCCATTAGGTCATTAGATCGAGTCTAGTTCTTGCTTGGGGACAAGCAAGGGTTTGGTTTGGGGAAGTTTGATGCGTGTTATTTATATGATGTTTTACATCCCATTTTACACGCATTTCAGAGCTCATTCTTGTAGTTTGTGCTACATTTCTCCCTATTTCCGTCTACTTCCGTATTTTGTACATTATTGCAGACATGTGAAGAATTCAACGGGAAATCAAGCCAAATCCGTCCCCGAGTAAACTGCATTGCAAATGACGCGTAAAGGAATCACTTAAGGAACGAGCTTGGTGCGCAATCCAAGGCCCAAAAGACAAGTCCACGAGTTTCAAGAAGTCAAGTAGCAGCTCCATTAGTCGATCGACCATCACCTTCAGTCGATCGACCAATGTTCGGGTTCCAGAAGCTACTGTTTGCTGAGGAGCAGTCGATCGACCAGCCTTATCAGTCGATCGACCAGATTGCTATTCCAGACGAGAATTAGAAGACCGAGAAAGCGCAAGCCCATGATGTTAGGTTTAGGAAATAAGATATTACGTTATTTGCTATATAACGTAACATAAAACATTCAGTTTGATCATCCAAGTTTTTACGACAATTTCACACAGTAACTTTCAGTTTGATTCAGTCGAGTAATTAGGGTTTGGATCATCGTTTTAGCATTGGAATTCTGTTCTTGTTCTTAATTTTTCCTCTGAAATCTCGGTATTCCTTCTGCCCTAATTCCAGTTTATTGTTTTACTTTCATCATTAGTATAGATTTGCTAGTTAGTATCCCGAAAGCCAATTATCGTATTATCGCTGTTTGTTATTTACTTTAAGCATGAATTCAGTAATCGTTATTAGTTTTATTGTTGTTATCACTTTCTTCATGAGTAGCTAATTCTTTAGTGCTAGGATGTAGGCGATTTATGGCATAGGCGGCAATAGATTTTACACGGACTGTCTCGCGTGTTGGTCGATCGACTGACATTGTCAGTCGATCGAGTGACCTCGTAGGGTTTTATTTTCGTTTTAATTGAATTTAATCTTGTGTTTAACGAATCGAATGCATGCGACCAGTTAGATACCTATTTTGTGACCGACCCATTAGATCGAAAGATAGGGAAAGTTATTTGACCATCAATTAAATCGACTAAACTGTGCTAAGATCTAGAGATAGGTATAGTTTAGACCGTTAGTCACTTTTCAGGACGAAAGTTAGTATTAGTGACATTAGGGACCTATAGCGAGATCGAAAGATGCTATTTGTTAAGAGTAGACCGAGAGGACCTCTTTATCTCCCGCCTTACCTGTGTTTGATTCAGACCGACTTAGTTTGCTGCCGCCGAAGCAATAATAAACCGACCATCCTAGTACCCTTCTTTTATCTGTTTAAATCGTTTATTTAGTTTATCATCTTTGTTCACTTTTAGCTGTAGACCAATTCAATTCAACCCCCACAATAGTTACCTCAGACTGAACTTAAATCAACTAAAATTTACATCTGCCTCCTTGTGGTTCGACCCTGTTACCACTAGCCTAGGTTAGTCTTAATAGGAATTATAAATTTTATCTTTGGTACTCACAACGACGGGTATCACTATTGTTGTAGGAGAATTCGACAAGAGGTAAACATTTCTCCCAATAAGTGTGGAAGTCTAAAGCACAAGCACAGAGGAGGTCCTCTAAAGTCTGGATAGTCCTCTCGGTCTGTCCATCTGTAGCGGCATGAAAAGCGGTACTCATCAGTAGCTTACTACCCATGGCTTCTTGCAAAGCAGTCCAGAAACGGGAACAAAATCTCGGGTCACGATCTAAAACTATATCCTTAGGCACTCCATGGTAGTGTACTATTCCCTCACATAGACCTCAGCTAGGACAACTAAGTTCCATGTCTCCTTGATAGGTATAAATCTAGCACACTTGTTCAATCGATCCACAACCACCCAAACCGCATCTTTTCCGCTAGCAGTCTTAGGTAAAGCCATCACAAAGTCCATGGAGATGGACTCCCGTTTCCAAAGGGGAACAACCAAAGGGTGTAGCAAACCCCCGGGTTTCTGATGCTCAATCTTCACTTTCTGACAGGTAAGACACTTGCTAACATACTCTAGGACATCAATCTTCATCCTAGGCCACCAAAACTGTAATCTCAAGTCTTTATGCATCTTGTCACCACCAGGATGAATAGAGTAAGGAGAAAGGTGAGCTTCATCAAGGATCTTCTTCCTCAACTCGGCTACTCTCGGAATATACATCCTACCTTGGTAACGAAGGTATCCATCACTATCCACCACACAATCCTTAGCTTGCCCAAGTTGGATTTTTGCTTGAATGGACTTGAAAGTAGCATCCTCAGGTAGGCACTTACGGATCTCACGGTAAAAGTCGGGTTCTGCACTCAAGGCACTAAGAGAGTCAAAGCCCTTCCCAACAAGGCTTATCCCTAACTTTTGAAATTCCGTGGTAAGTTCATCAGGTAACACACGGATAGTGCTCATAGAGTGACTAATCTTCCTACTCAAAGCATCGGCCACCACATTTGTTTTCCCTTCACGATAAATCAACTCGGCATCATAATCATTCACCAACTCTAGCCATCTTCTTTGCCTCATATTCAATTCTTTCTGGGTAAAGATACACCTCAAACTCTTATGATCAGTATAAATGTGGCAATGAACTTCAATAAGGTAATGCCTCCATGACTTCAAGGCATGTACCACGGCGGCTAATTCAAGATCATGAGCAATATGAAGCGAGGAAAGGAGGTATGAACGGTAACGCTTATGGTCAAAGAAGAAAGGAAATTAGACAACAAGGAAACGCCAGGTACTCAAATCTCACACAACAACATCAACTTAAGCGGTTCCGAAAATTTCTTAGCAACAAAACTTATAACTACATCACTACCAAGGATTTCCTCAAAACGCTCATGTTACTTCATCCTAATCTATTCCCTGAAACAGGGTACTCCACTATAAGTGTGATTTCACAACTCCAAATCCTCAAACATCCACAAATAACTTCCACAAGATCAAGGTCAAAGTTCCAACAAAGCTATACTCATATCCAACTAGTGTCAACCATGGGTTTCTCAAAATAGTAAAATCCTCAATCAAAGATCCGAATACCAAGCTATAAATTCCCAGAAAGGGTTCCTCAAATATTCCACCATTCAATTTCATCCATTTAAAGTCAAGTACCAAGCACTATTATCCCAAGACATGTCTCACTACACTTCCCAAGGCTCTCAAATCCCAAACCTAAACAACAAAGCCAAGTTCTATAGCCTTAGTAACAAACGCAGCTCACAATTGACAACACAAAATCCACCAATCAAGAATACTCACTTTATTAAGGATCTAGGTCTAAGAATCCTTAAGTATGTCTCATCACACTACCTAGGTCTTTCTAACATCACAACCTCTCAAAACCAGGGTTATGGGTTAACCACAAACAATCTCCTCAAAAGTCAAATTCTCCAACGAAGGCCAACATTCCTCAAAAGAAAGAGTACTATAAAAAGGCGTTAAGGGAAGATAAGCAAGGAACAAAACACAAGTTGGGAGGGTACACGAGTCACTCCTAAGGAAAGAAAAGAGAGTTTAGAAGAAGAAGCAAGCATTAAGAAGTAAAGAGTAAGGCAAGGTACACAAGGATGGAGGGATAACTTCGAGGAAGAAGAAGCATTCTTCACAAGTTGAACAAATCTCCAATGCCCGACGATAGGCACCAAATATTGATCACGACACGGGTAAGCTCACGGTCATTGACTCAAGGGTACAAAAATGATTGACAATCAACAAACATGTTAGAACTTAACAAAGAGCAAACACACTACAGACTACCACCTTAGATCCTTAAGTCTACCCATCCTACCCATCTTTCAAGTTTATTATTTTAAGGTCAAGTTATTTATATTGGGGGTGCACAAACGTGCGTCGGGAGAAAATATGCTCTGATACCCTCATTCATTGCGGAAAAGTAAATACATAATTCTAGATAAAAACTGCATGGATATGTTTGTAATAGGTTCATTTGGTTAAAAACCTGTAATTTTTAAAACCGAAAACGAAACCTGAATTAAACATAAGCATACTCATCTTACTCCATTCATAAACCTTATGAGGCTTTGTACGGTAATTTTTAAAACCGAAAACGAAACCTGAATTAAACATAAACCTCGGTCCGGTACTGACGCGTTCCAGCCAAAACACGGACTTGTCACAACACAACTCCTCATCCAAATTTGTTTCAAACAATAATATACAAATGGGTAACATAAATTAAACATAAGCATAATCATCTTACTCCATTCATTCATTTATCAACAAGATCGTCTCAAACAACAACAAACAACAACAAAGGACAACAAACAACAACAAACAACAAATACAACTACTAATGTGACATTAATTCGTCGAGTAACTCGGAATAGTTACCTTAAGCTAGCAAAGAGACAAGTAATAACTTGAGAAAGCTTCTAAAACCCAAAATTATGCATCATCTTCCACAATATATGAGTCTCCTAACTCATCTTCATATTCTTCACCTATAAGAACAACAAAAACACAATTATTAAGCTTAAATTCGAAAACCCTAAAAGATGAGTCTTAAAACAAAATTGGGGGAAATGAAAATAAAGCTTACAAGGAGATGAGGAGTGATGAGAGGATTCCAAATATATAATTTTTATGAGATTTGGTGGAGAAATGAAGGATTTATGGTGGATTTAGAGATTGTAAGGAGGATTTTTGAGATGAATTTGATATTTGATGAAAGAAAGAGAGAGACTGAATTATGGAGGAAATGAGAATTGAAAGATGGGACAAATAGGGGGTAGGTGGCCAGCCAAAAGGCATGGGGAGATGGCTCATTTGTTTACGTTTTGGGGTTTGCTTCGACGGTAATTAGAAATATTCCTCGAACGCGATTTCCGAGAATATTAAAGTTCTTAAACACGATTTTACTAAAAGATTAAGTACTCATATGCCCAATATCCAAACTCGTTTACCCAACGTCCGTAAGAAATGGGAAAATCCCAATTTTACGACTTTTATCCGAAATCTATTTTATCAAAGGAAAAGGTTTAAATATAGTTTAATCACTTATAAACATTTCTAAACTATCAAAAATAATTACATTACTTCAAAATAAAATAAGATTATATTTTATTAAATAAAATTTATTTCAAATAAATTAATATTAAATTGAAATAGATTAAAATATTACTTTTAAAATAAAATAATGGTCTTCAAATTTACGGGGTGTTACAACCTTCCTAGTTAGAGGATTAGCCTCTCTCTAGATTAGATCAGACTTAATCTTTCCTTAATTACCCTTACTTCTAGATCTAGCATTATTGTTGGATTTCCATGGATTTATGATTGAAGATTAGTGACAAGTCTTCATCTTTATTCAAGATTTTCTTCCTTTTATTACTTATGTAGAAACCTATATCTGTCGATACTGGAATTTATAGACTCTCGTCAAACACCCGATGATGATAGGACGACATGTACTATTTAGTTGGCATTTATCATTATTTTGAGTTCGTATTACGGCGTAGAATAGGCGCTGTCGATGAAGTGTTTTATTAATTTAAATGATATTTAAATAAAATGTTTAAAGATTTTAAATTCATTTTATAAGTTTTAATTTGAATTCATTTTCTAATTTATTTTATTGAAAATAAAATAATTTTTTATTTGAAAAACTCATTTTGAAAGTTTAAAATTGCTTTGTAAATCGTATTTGAAAAACTCGATTTTACGTCGGTTTTATACACGATTTCAAGGTCGCTTTCTATGCGATTTAGGCACGAATTTCGATCCAACTTTTGGCCAAATCTCCTCTCCTCCAAACCAGGTTTGAGTCCTAGCAAACCCAACCCAAGCCATGTCCTCTAACCCACTCAAAATCTCGTCTTAAACAGCTCATGACACGCCCCAAAACCCGTGTTCAGCAACCCGTCTCACACCCCTTCAATTCAACTCAAACTAAACCCAACTCCCCACCTAGCCTTGGCTACATACTGAACCACCATGCTAGCCCTAACCCCATGAATATAGTCCACCAAGAACAACAACCAAACCCACCCGAATCCTCCTGGAAACAGCGGCACACACCCGCAGCTATACTCTGTCTTTAAGGTCTGTTTCGCACCCAAGTTCGCACCACTCGAGCCACCCTTCAAGTCACAACTTAACCAACTAGCCAAACCCCTTTCATTTACCTCCAAGCTTCCTATAATACACCTAAACCGTGCCAAATTCTCTCCCCATAACCGAATAGTTTATACTTTCCAAAAACACGCAACACTCTTTCGATATTTCCTACTCCGTCTCTATTCACACCCATTACCTTAAAACTAAATAAAACCATATTCCATAGACTCATTCAACATCTAGTATCCTTCCATAGTCGGGTTATTGAGATAAAAATGCAATCTTAGGTCTATAAATCCTATTCCAACCATTCCTGTCTCCCTATATATACCTCCTTCAAAACCGCTCAAAACAACTTCACCAATCCCGTAACATTATGCCTCTATCATATCCACACATCCATAATCCATTTCCAAGCTTCAACTTCCAGAAACAAAACCCAAATCGTGCTCGAATTGGCTCGAAAAATATAGTGTTCAAACACTATGTTTTCGCGTTATTTCTTGCGTGAAACAACAACTTTTCTCCCTCAATTTTCGTGCCTATTGCATCCAAAAGATTTTTATTTGTTTACACTTTAAACATCTATGTTCTTCCACAATTCTAAAACATCCTTCCAATCGAGTTTTCATCGAGAAACGAGTTCACAATTCAAGTTTGAAAAACGTTGGTCAGATTTACAAAAAACATGTGTTTGCTTTGCTTCTTTGTCGACGACGACTCCTCGAGACAAAATCTATGATCAATTATGACCCGAGACGATGTCAACGATACATAGAGGTTTAGAGTGCATTAAAAATCCCTCCTTTCTCCTTTTTGATTCCGTTTTTATTGATTTATTCATTATATCGCTTCATATCGTTTTTTCGTTTTAATTATGCTTTAGTTAGCGATGGTTATTATATATTGTTGATGTTAAATGAAGGAGAATGGGATTAGTAATATGAATATGCCGATGGATGGCTTTGTTGTGTTGAATTTAGCTTCTGTTAGGTTAGATTTGCCTTTACATGAATTGTACTATGATTAAGCATGTTTAATTGGTTATTTAGCATGTTTTAATGACTAATTACGAGTAATTCTTTGCATGTCGTTAATTTCAATTACCAATTTGAAGTTATTGATATTTAAATTAACACAAAAACTCTCGAGAGACCGTCTCTCAATAAGTTAGTGAGAGACGGCCCTATTAAGAGTGTATTGGATTCAATTAATACCATATTAAAATATGGTTATTCTGATTTTTTATTTTTCTCAATTAATGCAAAATCATAATCATAATAGCCACTAAATTAGGCAGTTACCTTATTGAGATATTCTATCCTATTTTTCTTCAAATCAATCATCAGACATTCAACCACCATTTTTCCATCCGATTCTCATTCCCAATCTCCATGAAAAAAATCCATAATCAATCATCAGTTGATTCAAACAAAATTAAATGCCTCATATCTTAAATCGCCTGCATCGTAATAGAAAATAGACCAGGTTTGTTTATTATTGTGTTATTTCATGTGATATTAGCATGCATCATATTTATGAAAATTTGATTGTCGCTAAATTTGCATGTAGTAGAAGATCACTCCCAAGAAATTCGAATGGATTTGGCAGAATATGACACTTCTATAGAAGGTATTATTGAATAATTTATTTGATAGGGTCAAAACTTTTGTTTATAAATCAATTTATTTTTCTTGTAAATTGTAGCATTGGCGATGTTGAAAAATATTGACGAAGATTCGCTAATGGCGGAGAAAGATGAACTAACAATAACAGAAGATGAAGGTAAATAATGATTATGTCATACTTGAATTCATTTTCAATTTCATCATTCTTATATGCATTTTGTCGTTCAATTTGTCGTATGTATGTCCATACTGCATTTTCCATTTTATCATTCTTGTATACATTTTACATTTCATCATTCTTAGTCAATTTTGTCATTCTTATATACATTTTGTCATATGTAAATTCATTTTCCAGTTTGTCATACTTTTGTTGGTCAATCTGTTGTACCATTGTTCTTGTATATGTATGTCGTTACTACATTCGTACCCCTACTCTCTGGTTACGTCCCTACTGTCATCTACTTTGTGTACTATATGTCGTTCTGTTTGTCATATGTATGTCGCTACTGCATTCGTACCACTATTCGCTCGTTAAGTCCCTACTTTCATCTCTGTGTACTCGTTTTATGATGTAGGTGTGATTGCAGATGATATAGATATTAGAGGTTTATTAGTCGGGGCGAAAGCTTTGATGTGGGAAGGATTATACAAATTTTATGTTCAAAATTCAAAATGTATTGGATTCGGGGCAAAGAAATGGGCCACGCATACAAACAATGTTGTTCCACCATTAGTAACGGAAATGCAAGCAACGAACTATGCTAATAACTAGGACTGGATGTGAAGCGAAGATCAGAGTAAAGCTTATGTGGATTTCAATATCTATGAGGTGGTGATGCATGTGGTAGCACATAATCATCCATTAACACCACCATAATGGCATCACAATCATCGTTCTGAAAGAGCAATACCACCGGAAGAGGGTGAGGTTATACAAATTATAACTGAAGCTGGACTTTCTCCTACTGCTCAATATCGATATCTAGCCGCAGCTTGTGGTGGTGAAGAATATGTTGGTCATACTAAGAAAGACCATCTTAACTTTGTTTGCAGGCTTAAGATGAAATTAATTGCTCGTGGAGATGCCCAAAATGTTGTTGACATGCTAAAAAAAAGAGCAGATGAGGATCCTTCATTCTTTTATAGGATTAAGTATGATTCCGAAAATAGGGTGCAAAATCTATTTTGGAGAGATAGAATGATGATGGAAGACCATATGATATATCATGATGTGGTAATCTTTGATACAACATATCGCACAAATAGGTACAACCTTATATGTGGTGCCTTTGTGGGTGTCAACAACCATTGGTCAAATGTGATGTTTGGTTGTGCGTTCCTCTCCGACAAGAAGGAGGAGTCATTTCAATGGTTATTCAGCACCTTCAATGAATCAATGGGTGGAGATGTTTTTTCTACGTCTATTTTTACCGATCAATACCAAGCTATGTTAAATGCCATTAAATAGGTATGATCAGAAACCAATAATTTTATTAAATCTGGTAGCGTATCTTATTTTCTACACAAATTTATTTACATTATGTCCTCTTAATATATAACTGTCGCATTGACACGGCTGTCGCAACCCTGTCAAAGATAAAACCAACGGGTCTCAACTAAATGTAGCAGAGGCAGTCGGGTATCGAATCCACAGGGAGATGAGAATCCTATAGTCAACTAGGTCTGTCGAAAGTAACCAAAATAGGGGGTTTGTTTGTTTGTTTTCTAAAAACTACGAGTAAAGGAGAGAATAAAAGGAACGAGAGAGAAATAAAATAGAGATGAACAAGGGAGAAAGGTACTAGGATTGTCGGTTCACCATGGCTTCTAAAGTCCGGACTAAAATAAAGATGCCCTAAATCCAAACTGTGGGTAATAAACGTCACCTTTCGGTCCTTAGTTCGCCCTAGGCAATACTAGTTTAGCTTTCGCCCTAGCTAGCATAAATCCTAATGAAACGCTGCAGAACTACTCCTTTTCCAATCTTTCGATCTAGGAGAAGGGGATAACGAGACAGTTAATTGAGTGCGTCGACTCAAACAATTAAGAGATATTAAAGCAGCAGATGCATAAAACTAGACTACGGGTGTTCTAATTAATTCGTCCTTCCTACGCCATGGCTACCTTAAATCCTAGCAAAGCGATTAGCTATTCATGATCGAAATGAGGAACAATAGTGGCAAAGCAAATAACAATAGATAACATAATAAACGAAACTGAACTAAAATTATGCTATGATAATACCGAATTCAACAGAAGAAAAAATTGAGAAATGGCGATGAAAAGTACTTCCGATCCAAAAACTAAAGCAACAGTCTCCGTCCTCCGTCTAAAATGTCATAATTAGGTCTCTAGTATTCCTTGCCTCTTTATATGAAAAATAGCAACGAAATCAAGCGTTATAAAATAACAACACAGTCGAATTAAAGCCCATCAGTGCGTGGCCTCTCGATCGAACTCCACAGTTGCTCGATCGAGAGATTCCCCTAAGTATCTCCCTCGATCGAGAACATGACATCTTGATCGAGGCCTACACCTTTGCATTCACTCGATCGAGAACAGGACATCTCGATCGAGGGGTTCTTGACTTCTTGTGTGTTCTCCTAATCCTTTGGATGCCTTCACGCATCTAAAGATGGTAAAGTTTCGCGCCAACTCTCTTAAGCAAGCTTCGAGGATCGCAAATAGGCTGATTTCCAGTCATTCCGGTTCGTACCTGCAAATAATGCAAAACAGAACAAAGTAGACTATTCGGGGTATAAAGTGACATAATATCACTCAAATACATAGAAATGCGTGCCAAAAGAGACCGTAAA
This sequence comes from Silene latifolia, assembly GCF_048544455.1. Taxonomy (NCBI): domain Eukaryota; kingdom Viridiplantae; phylum Streptophyta; class Magnoliopsida; order Caryophyllales; family Caryophyllaceae; genus Silene; species Silene latifolia. Next base: position 440,278,341 of record NC_133538.1, on the reverse strand, counting down.
AGTCTATATAAAATGCACGCATCAAACTTCCCCAAACCAAACTGTTTCTTGTCCTCAAGCAAACTAATGCAACTAGCTAGGATGAAATGGATAGGAGTAGAACATAGACAAGCTGAAGACCGCCGTCTTAAACCGTTTAATGCATAAGACTCAACTACTAGTAGCTCGACATCAAGGCAAATGAATTTATGTATATTTCAAAGAGACGTTGAACTTTCGACCTTGCAAGCCTTTTAAAAATGGACTCTCACGGGTCGCTCAATCACACAAAGAAGCATAAGGTGATATATAATATAAGCTAGAAGGAATAAAGAACACTCACCTAACTGCGACCTATAAGAACATGCATGCAATCTAACGCGAATAAAGTCTCTACAACCGTACATATGCATTCCAACCAAACTGATGACCAAGACACATACCGAGGACTTACATATGGGTAAGTGAGGTAAAAGGTAAGAAGGGGCTAAAATGAATTTGGATACGTGGGGTTAATAGCCAAGCTTGCAACAATGGGTCCAAATTATGCAACTTCCCTACTTCAAACTCCATACAAATCAATACGAAACAGTGCAAATTGGATGCACACAACTCACTAATCGACACAAAATTATCAACTCCCCATAAGGCATAGATTAAATATGGCAGTATAAATCACAACATACAGTCTTTCATTTTCCGCATATGATTTTTTCTTTCCTTTTTTTTTCTTTTTCATTTTTCTTTTCGGATTTTCCTTTTCCTCTTTTTTTTTTCTTTTTTTTTCCACTCATTTTTCAATATTTCTCCTTCATTTCCTTCACCCATCCATCTCATTAAAAGATATAATAACCAACTGCAAATCAACCCATTCCCAACATTGCTACCATTACTAGCTCGGCTAGGGTAGGAAAAATATGGATTGTAGCTAAATAGGGACAAAATGGGCAATTTGGCTATGTGGAGCTCATGGGTAGAATGAAATAAAGGGGTTGCCTCTCCAAACATGTGTCCACAACCACAGACCCGAATGCATACAGGTACTAAGTAGACTAAACTCATGCTTATGCAATTTGATGTTACATGCCTTATAAGGAGTAACTACTCACTTCCTACATGAACTGGTCATGGATGACACCAGTTAAAAAGCTCTAAACCTCAGAAAGATATTGTAGTTTGCCAAAATTTCAAGTCAAGTCTACTTGTTCAACGAATTTTGAAACGAAATTCGAGAAATTGCAAGGGCTGTTGCTAAAAGATGTGAAACAATGCAAGGCTTTAGCAAAAAGACAGCTATCAGCAATGAAAAACTCCCATCAGACTCAACCTAAAATGCAAAAATAAACATGAGTTTTTTTTTTAATTTTGAAATTTTTCAATTTTTATGAATTTTTTTTTTTGATTTTTATGAAATAAAATACAATGCAAACGTAAGTAAACGTGGTAACAAAAATGCGATAAAAACATCATGCAGACACGATATGGATGCAAACCCTCCCCAAACCAAACTGTACAATGTCCCCATCGTACAAAGTAAAGGAAAAGAGATGCAGACGAAAGAGAGGGAGAGTCAAAAACTTACAAAAGTGTGTAGACCACGGACCTCCCCAAACCGAACCAGATAGAGAGGTTAGTAGGGCTCTCGATCGACAAAGGATCAGGTCGATCGAGAAGAACACGGTACTCGATCGAGACAAGTAACACTCGATCGGGGCTTTTAACGGTGCAGAAACTCGATCGAGCAAGTAGGAGCTCGATCGAGAGCTTTGAAGGGGAAGGACCACTCGATCGAGCAAGAAGGCTACTCGATCGAGAGTTGTTGCATCAGTAAGCAACAGTACGGTACCTGTGCTGTACAAAAAACGCGAAAATTCTATTAAAATTGTTCAAACGCACACCAAACAGAAATAAAGAACTATAAAAGTTCGAAAAAACATATACAACAAATTACAATCGGGTTGCCTCCCGATAAGCGCAGGTTTATAAGGTCCCGCACTACCTATAAGCGTCAAACATCACTCTCCGCCATCGCGTCGAAAAAGAGAACTTCGACGCGTCCAACCACAGCATCAGCCCCATAATAATGCTTCACAAGATGACCATTAACTTTGAAGCGATTCCCCTCGGAGTCCTCTAACTCAACTGATCCAAATTTTGTGACGCCAGTCACCGTGTACGGACCACTCCACGGACTTGACTTACCAGAAAAGCTTGTCTTAATCGGGCATTAAACAGTAACACCTTTTGCCCAACATGGAACTCACGGGGTACAATCCTCTTATCGTGCCAACGCTTAGTCTTCTCCTTATAAATTCGGGAGCTATCATAAGCGTTCAGGCGAAACTCCTCCAGCGCATCTAGCTGCAATAAACGCTTCTCACCACATGAGTCAGCATCATAATTAAGCTGGCGGATAGCCCACCAAGCTTTATGTTCTAGCTCAACAGGAAGATGACAAGACTTTCCATACACTCAACGATACGGTGAAGCACCGATTGGTGTCTTAAAAGCCGTCCTATAAGCCCACAACGTGTCCTCTAGTTTAGCACTCTAGTCTTTCCGTGATTTAGACACTACTTTGCTCAATATCTCTTTTAGTTCCCTATTAGAGACCTCAACCTGTCCGCTAGTCTGAGGGTGAGACCCCAAACCCCTACGGTGTTTGACACCATATTTAGACAAAGAAAGCGAGTCAATCAACTCGTTGTTCTCTAAAATGCATACCCCTATCGCTAATGACGACCCTAGGGACACCAAAACGGGGAAAAATAATCTTACGAAACAGCTTAATCACGGTTTCGGCATCACAATTGGGGTGGCAATTGCCTCCACCCACTTAGACACATAGTCTCATCGCTACTGAGAATATACCAGTTACCGTGGCTAGACGGGAATGGCCCTTGATAATCAATGCCCCATACATCGAAAATCTCAACCTCTAGGATGCCGTTCTGAGGCATCTCATGTCTCTTGGAAATGTTTCCCGTTCTCGACGGGCATCACGGCTAGCAACAAAAGTTTTAGTGTCGGCGAAAAGAGTTGGCCAATAAAAACCGATTTGGAATACCTTAGCCACGGTACGTGATGGACCGTGGTGTCCTCCACAAGGAGCCGAATGGCAGCCTTCTAGGATAGCTTTGGTCTCCCACTGCGGAATACACCGTCTGTAGAGTCCGTCTGCACATTCCTTAAATAAATAAGGGTCATCCCAGAAATATTGTCGTGCATCGTGTAAGAACCTCTTGCGCTGCTGATGAGATAAATCTGGCGGCAGTGCTTGACTGACAGCAAAGTTAGCATAGTCTGCAAACCAAGGTTCAGCACCATCCTTAGAATTCACAGAGGTTACAGAAAAGACATCAACAGAAAATAAAGAGTCGTCAGCGAAAGAATCATTAATAGGAAGAGAATCCTCCCCCTCCTGTTGCGTCAGACGCGACAGATGGTCGGCTACGACATTTTCTGCTCCCTTCTTATCTTTAATCTCCAAGTCAAACTCCTGTAAAAGGAGTATCCATCTCAGCAATCTGGGCTTAGCTTCCTTCTTGTTCAAAAGGTGTTTCGCCGCATGATCTGTAAAAATAATAACTTTAGAACCCAACAAATACGATCTAAACTTATCTAACGCATAAACAACAGCTAAAAGCTCCTTCTCCGTGGTAGCATATTTCACTTGAGCCTCATCCAGAGTTCGGCTCGCATAATAAATTGCACTCAGCGCCTTGTCTTTCCGCTGGCCTAGCACCGCTCCTAGTGCATAGTCGCTGGCATCGCACATAATCTCGAGAGGGCGACTTCCGGTCCGGGAGGAGGTGGATAATGGGTGCAGAGACCAAAGCCCGCTTCAAAGTGTTAAAAGCGAGAAAGACATTCATCATTAAAATCAAAAGGAGCATCCTTTAAAAGCAACTGTGTAAGCGGTCGAGCAATCTTTGAGAAGTCCTTGATAAACCGACGATAAAAGCCAGCGTGACCAAGGAAACTTCTCACCCCCTTAATATTAACTGGAGGGGGTAATTGCTCGATTACTTGCACCTTTGCTCTGTCTACCTCAATACCCCTGTTGGAGACTAAGTGCCCAAGGACAACGCCCTCATTTACCATAAAATGGCACTTCTCCCAGTTTAGCACTAGATTAACCTCAATACATCGCTGCAAAACTTTATCAATGTTAGCTAAACAATTATCAAAGTCATTCCCATAGACACTGAAATCGTCCATAAAGACTTCCATGATAGACTCGATATACTCAGAAAAGATCCCCATCATACACCTCTGAAAGGTGGCAGGGGCATTACACAAACCAAAAGGCATTCTGCGATAAGCAAAGACACCCTTCGGACAAGTAAAAGTAGTCTTTCTGATCGATCATCGGATGAATAGGGATCCGAAAGAACCCCGAGTACCCATCCGGATAACTGAAAAACTCATGAGAAGCGAATCTCTCTATCATCTGATCAATGAAAGGAAGGGGGAAATGATCTTTCTTGGTGGCGGCATTTAATTACCGATAATCTATACACATCCGCCACCCGGTCACTAGTCTAGTAGGTATTAGCTCATTATTTTCATTTCGGACAACTGTAGTACCACCTTTCTTAGGTACCACCTGAACGGGACTTACCCATTTAGAATTCCCAACTGAATAAACAATACCTGCGTCGAGTAGTTTCATAACCTCAGCCGTCACAACCTCCTCCATCTTCGGATTCGACTTTCGCCGACCCCCGCCCGCAAGGTTTGTGATCATCCTCTAGCTCAATCCTCGTGCATGCAGACATCGTGGCCGATGCCCTTAAGGTCATCCAACGAATATCCCATCCCCTTCCTATTTCTCTTAAGAACAGTCAATAAAGCAGTTAACTGTCCGTCGTTGAGCTTAGCGCTCACAATCACTGGAAACTGCTCAGTATCATCAAGAAAGGCATACTTAAGGTAAGAGGGGAGAGCTTTACGCTCGGGGACCTTTTCCTCGACTGAGCACAAAGTGTGTGCCAAGTTCTCTACTGTTCGGTGAACGTCGACAGCTCTATCTCATCTCGTAGTAATTCTAAGCAATCGCTCGACATCGTCCTCGTCATCCGAAAAATCGCACACTCATCTAGAAACATCAAAGACTCTGCGGATCCTTAACTAAGGAATCCGACCAAAATTAAAAGCGATTCATCAATAATATCAACGGAATAACAAGTATCCTCTATCATCGGTCTAGACAAGGTCTCGGCGGACTAAACGTAATCACATCATCCCCTACCTCCGAGTCAAACGCCCGAGTTTGACATCAATAAATGACTCATTTGTACACAAAAACGGTCTACCCAAAATAACTGGTACGGGTATCCTCAGCAATATCTAAAACAATAAAGTCCACTGGGATAAAGAATTTGCCTACCTTGACAGGCACATCCTCTAAGATACCTAAAGGCCGACTAACAGATCTGTCGGCCATCTGTAGGGTGATATTGGTCATTTTTAGGTGACCTCATTTAAGCTTAGAAAAGATAGAATAGGGCATGACACTGACACTAGCTCCAAGGTCACACAGCGCCCTATTTATCACCATATCTCCTATAACACAAGAAATAGAGAAACTACCCGGGTCCTTCAATTTAGGGGGAGACTTTCCCAAAATTAGACTACTAGACTCTTCCATGAAAGCGACAGTAGCGGTTTCTCCAAATTCCCTCTTACGCGTAATAATATCTTTCATAAATTTTGCGTAAGGGGGTATTTGGGTAATTAACTCAGCAAAAGGAATGGTTACCTGAATGTTTCTTACCATATCTGCGAATTTGCTGAATTGTCTCTCTGTCTTTGTGTCGCGTAATCGACTCGGGTAAGGGACCTTGACCATAGGAAGTGGGTCCTCTTCTTTCTCTTTACCTTTATCAGTTCTTGACACCCTCGCAGCACAGGAGATTACCCCACTACGGTCAGCATTAGAATGCGTGTCCGCAGGCTCAGCATCTCTTGATCGAGGCTCAGAAGTGCTCGATCGAGAGCTTTTCTTGCTAACCTCTCTCGATCGAGAGGTTTCATTGTGCGGCTTACTCGATCGAGAAGTATCGCCTCTCGATCGAGAGGTTTCTTCCTCAGCATGGGTCGATCGAGAGGTAAGTTCACTCGATCGACTACCCTTCAGCAATTCTTCGTCATTTTGCTGAACAGTGATCCCTGCCTCGGCGTTTGAACTTTCTGGAGTATATTATGGTCCGTCATAAGTGCGACCACTCCTCAAACTTATTGCATTTACCGGGTCTTCCTCTAAGCACATTGATTTACATTTTTCGAGCAGTTTACGGAAGACATCCGCACCCAGATTCCTGCTCAAGATGTTGCGTGTGAATGGCGGCCTTAAGGTTGTACTCGACCTGAACATTGTCAGCATAAAGCTCGAGGGAAAAGCCTCCTTGCCTAAACTTCCGATAGGCTAGAACGCTCTCGGATGTAGCCGTGCATAAAATGGGATTGTGTCCCCATTCGCCACATCTTCCACAAATTACCTCCATAGCTGAACTATAACCTGTAAGCACAAAAACACTCGGGCCAAGAATGAGAACTGTCTCAAGGAATAAATTCCCTGAGACAAAAGACAAACAAAGGAACTATAAAATTGCACCGTCTCCCCGGCAACGGCGCAAAAATTTGACACGGCTGTCGCAACCCTGTCAAAGATAAAACCAATGGGTCTCAACTAAATGTAGCAGAGGCAGTCGGGTATCGAATCCACAGGGAGATGGGAATCCTATAGTCAACTAGGTCTGTCGAAAGTAACCAAAATAGGGGGTTTGTTTGTTTGTTTTCTAAAAACTACGAGTAAAGGAGAGAATAAAAGGAACGAGAGAGAAATAAAATAGAGATGAACAAGGGAGAAAGGTACTAGGATTGTCGGTTCACCATGGCTTCTAAAGTCCGGACTAAAATAAAGATGCCCTAAATCCAAGCTGTGGGTAATAAACGTCACCTTTCGGTCCATAGTTCGCCCTAGGCAATACTAGTTTAGCTTTCGCCCTAGCTAGCATAAATCCTAATGAAACGCTGTAGAACTACTCCTTTTCCAATCTTTCGATCTAGGAGAAGGGGATAACGAGACAGTTAATTGAGTGCGTCGACTCAAACAATTAAGAGATATTAAAGCAGCAGATGCATACAACTAGACTACGGCTGTTCTAATTAATTCGTCCTTCCTACGCCATGGCTACCCTAAATCCCAGCAAAGCGATTAGCTATTCTTGATCGAAATGAGGAACAATAGTGGCAAAACAAATAACAATAGATAACATAATAAACGAAACTGAACTGAAATTATGCTATGATAATACCGAATTCAACAGAAGAAAAAATTGAGAAATGGTGATGAAAAGTACTTCCGATCCAAAAACTAAAGCAACAGTCTCCGTCCTCCGTCTAGAATGTCATAATTAGGTCTCTAGTATTCCTTGCCTCTTTATATGAAAAATAGCAAGGAAATCAAGCGTTATAAAATAACAACACAGTCGAATTAAAGCCCATCAGTGCGTGGCCTCTTGATCGAACTCCGCAGTTGCTCGATCGAGAGCTTCCCCTAAGTATCTCCCTCGATCGAGAACAGGACATCTCGATCGAGGCCTTCACCTTTGCATTCATTCGATCGAGAACAGGACATCTCGATCGAGGGGTTCTTGACTTCTTGTGTGTTCTCCTAATCTTTTGGATGCCTTCACGCATCTCAAGATGGTAAATTTTCGCGCCAACTCTCTTAAGCAAGCTTGGAGGATCGCAAATAGGCTGATTTCGAGTCATTCCGGTTCGTACCTGCAAATAATGCAAAACAGAACAAAGTAGACTATTCGGGGTATAAAGTGACATAATATCACTCAAATACATAGAAATGCGTGCCAAAAGAGACCGTAAAAGTCTATATAAAATGCACGCATCACGCATCATACTACACTAATATTAAGTAGTAATATTGAACATTTTTATGGTACTAAACTAATTTATGGGCATGTATCATCATTAAACATTATTTGTGGTATGGTACGAAACTCCCAGTAAGTCGTTAAACTGACCATTTTAGTGGTACGAAATGGTACCAAATAAAAAAATGAAACTGACTTGATAAAATGGAAACATGTTATGTCATTTCAGGTGTTACCTATGTCAAGGCATCGTCTTTGTCAGTGGCATATACAACAGAACGCAATATCTCATTTTTGATGCCTTAAGCAAGACACATCCTTCAACAGTATTTTCAACAAATGCTTAAGTGGGTGCTTTAACGTCGCCGAGTTTGAATCAACGTGGACTAACATGATATATGACTATGGCCTAGAGAATGATGAATGGTTCCAACATCGCTATAAGGAGGTAGAGGAGTGAGGAAGAGAAAAATGAATTTCAGTGCGGTAGATCAACGCCGTCTTCAAATATGTCCATGGTGGGACTTGTGAAAAGTGATTCAAGCGTTTATACTATCAACTTGTTCAAGATTTTATATTATCAACTTGTTTAAACGCTTTGAAGAGAAATTTGTATACTCTTTAGGTACAAATCTTGTCTTGCTAGACAGCGAAGACACAAATGTATTTAGGGTTTACCATTGAATGATCCCGACTCTCATCATGTGGTAACATTTGATTCTGCTATTACTCTCATCTTGTGCTCATGCCGAAAGTTTGATGCAGTAGTTGGAATGTTGTGCTACCATTCCCTTCGTGTGTTACATTTGAGTTTGGTCTCCGATATTCCCGAAAGATATATCAAGAAACGGTGGTCAAGATATACAAAATCAGAGGCACATTTTTTTGTTCATTAATAGTTTTTACTAAACTTAACCAACTGAATCATATTTGTTACATTTTCACTTATCGTACCAGTTATTCTAGAAAAGTACCTAGTATTCGAGCAAATGTACTTATCCATCACTTTTATATGTCCTAGGTGTGGGAGCGGTTAAGAGAGCAATCATCTAGCATTGTACCATCAGTTGACCGTTTATCCTGGCATCGAGAAATTCTTTGCAATCTACACACCCTCATACTTCAAAGCTAAGGGTCAAGCGAAACAAGGGTTTTCATCGACCAAGTTTACACAAGTGCTTGTGCTGGTGTACGTAAAATTCTTGAACAGTCACATACTTACCAAAACACCAGCAATGATAGTCATAAGTCCCCTCGCAATGTACTAGATCCACTACGTTCAAAGACAAAGGGCCGAAGTGGTAGGTTGAAGTGTCCTTCTAAAAGAAAGAAAACTAAGGGAAGGGGAGTCACTTCAACTACAACTAATAGTGTTGCACCGTATACTCCACCGAGCACTTCATTTAGATTTGTTTGTATTTCTTAGAGTTTAAACTGAATTGTTTTCATCTTTAACATTTACCGCTATAAGAATTTACCGAATTATTACAAGTTTTATTGAATAAAACACTAAATTTTTGTTACTATAAATTAAGATGGTTAATTTTTACGCTATAAAAAATTACAACTAAGCTAAAAAAAAGGAGGTACGAAACATATTTTTTAAAAATTACCTAAAAAAACCAAACATCTGTTAAAAAAAAGGAGGTGTGAAACCTACATACAATGGGAACAGAAAAGGCTTAAATTAATTGTATGATACGTACTCAATTCGTTGAGGTATAATTTCTACATAAACCGGCATTAAATACGATACAACTAAGCTTAGATATATAATATAGAGTTAACAATGTTGTATCAAATGGGGTACGGTATGACATACAAAAGAAACCAATGCCATTACCTATATTATGAAACGCTATTTTTGGAAATGGTACCACTTTTGTCCTGAAATGATACATTATCTTTATTCGAAGGTAAAAAAAATGATTGTTTCCATTTTCCAGACTAGCCAATTACCAATAAAGAAGTAAGTCTTACGCAACAATGCTAAATGAACATACCTGTTTAAAAATGATGTCTATCCAAAGGAACAACTGAAAAAACAAATAATCCAAGTGATCAAACTAACATGGACTTACAAGGTCTTCAACATTACATAAATAAACCAAAGTTAAGTCTTCTTGTTGCTTCCCTTTTTCCTTGCGACTCTTACTCTAACTAATCCCATGTTTTTCCGTGGGGAACTTATGTTTCGGAATCGATTAAAACCATCATCATTTATCCCGAGGTCAAATGAAGGCATCTCCTTCGCGTCATTAGTCGCCTCCATCATACGCGCAACTAAATCATCACATGATCGCATTACTTCATCGTCAGCCAGCAATTGCGTAAAGGATATATCACTACACCATTCTCCTCAACTGCTGCTTCTTTCTCCTTCTCCTTCTCGCTTAACTTTAAGGCATTCATCTTTATTCGTGTCACCCTCTCAATTGTGAGTCTTGAGTATATCTCTTGATCCCTCTTTTTCAACATGGAGTCTACCTCTTACTCCTACGTCATTAAACCATAAATTGGTAAGGACATATTTAAAATAAGGGTTAAAAAAACTGTTCACTATATTTTCAGGGAGATAAAAATGCTAAAAAAAATCAGGTACATATGATAGAACTTAAGCCATGAAACCATAGTTTATAAATAAAACAAAACAGGTACATAACGTATAAATAAAAGGCACGAAAACATGTCCATACTTACAGGGAAGAAACGGACTATATATTTTCATGGGAGGTACAGATACTATAGTAACATGCACAGAATGTAGGAGTAAAATAAAAAAAAAACTTACATTTTTGGCTTGTTGACGAATTTGCTCATTTGTGAGGAGGTCATCTGGAACTTTATACGTTAAAGTTCTACCATCGCCACTTTGAGATAATTCAATTACAAGAATTCTTTCTTCTTAGCCACCAGTATACGTTCCCTTCCGATAGGGTATGTAGTAGTATCCCACTCACCAAGTCCGTACTTTCCTTTCATTTCCTGAGTTGCTTTCCTCTCCTCCTCTACTCGAGTTTTCAACTGCTTCATATCCCAATGTTGTATCAAAGGGATTTTTGATGATGCCTTGAGAGACTGCCAAGTCAAGCGGTGGAAGTACACAAGCAGAAGGAACAACATACAACCTATAACATTCTTTAGATCTTTCAACCTCCACTTCGTAACAGCGTCACCAAGTTTCTGTAGCACATATGCACACCAATCAAAAGTACCTATCTCGCCAACATCCTTCACCGAAGGTACTAGGTGAAGATCAACATTCTTATGTGCTTTGGGTGCTAAAAGTGTTCCCATAACAAACAAAATAAAATACCTTTTGAAGTCGTCCCCCATCCTTGAACTTATGTATTTTAGAAGCAACTATCTCACCACTAAGTTCTTTGTTGGGTCCTAAACCAAACTTATCACTCTAAAATTGCACATATTCCATATGATGTATGTCTGATTTCTTATCTGTCGCTGCGATAACTTTCTTGCCCGTATCACATGGCAACATAAACACATCGTGCACATCATACACATTAAGAAAACATTCCTCATTATCATCCACATGAAATTGCCTACTTTTGGGGTGGTAAGCACCTAAAAGGAATGGTACCATTCCTTGGTAAAATTGTGTGAAGTTTAAAGTTAACAATCTCCCAAAATTGATCTCTTTAATATCATCCTTTTGTTTCTCATTTAGTTAACCAATTAATCGTTGAAGGCCAGATGGGGATCCATATGCATTAATATCCTTCCATTTTCTATAAATACATCAGTACGAGGTAAAACAAATATATTACAATTCAAATAGGTATGAAATAAAATAAATATAGTAAAACTGACTTTTACTAACATATTGATGGTACATAGGTACAAAATGGTCGTAGTATGGTACCTCTGTAAACAGGTACAATATAGAAAAAATATTGTACAAAACATAAACATTTACGTACTAAATGTACAAAGGTACAAAAGTAAAACAAGTACACTACAAATAAAAACTAGTATATTTATAAAAGACAAAGGTACCAAGTAAACAAAGTAGAATACAAATGTTTTACACTAAAAGATTGATGAAATATAGGTACCAAATGAGTTTAAAGAGGTACAATGAAGAAAAATATATTAAAAATCATATAAACTAACATATTCAAAGTACTTATTATTAGGTACAAAATGCTCGATAGTATAGTACATTTTTGAACAGGTACTAAAGTAAAACAGGTACACTACAAATAGAAGGCACAAAGTAAAATAATTAGATTTATAATATAAATAGGTACAAAATAAAAAAACTAGAATACAAATGTGTTATACTACCATATTGATGATACACAGGTACAAAATGTGGGATAGTACGGTACAAAGTAAAGGTCATTAGTTGTTCGCTATATCTAAATCAAATTAATTTATTAAGGTACAATATAGAAAAAATATTATACCAATCATCTACATTAACAAACTTAATGTACATAGGTACCAGATGGTTAGTTATATAGTACTTCTGAAAATAGATACAATAGTACAACAAGTCCATTACAAATCAAAACAAGTAGAATTAAAAAACACATAGGTACGAAGTAAGCAAAGTAGAATACAAATGCTTTATACTACATATTGATGATATATAGGTACGAAATGTGTTCAAGGAGGTACAATGAAGAAAAAAACTGTTATAACAGAAGCAAGAAAGAACAAATAAACAATAAAAGACAAACGCACAGATTTACGTGGTTCACTAACGATGTGTTAGCTACGTCCACAAGGCAGAAGGGAGAGAGTTTTATTGATTTGTGAGGAGTTTTCAGATCACAGATTCAGACGAGATGATAAGCATGACTGCTAGGTAGAGCCTTAGAGAGTTTATATTATACTCCCACATAGTCGTTCGAAGCGGCGACTAACAGAATCAAGGCACAAACCAAACAAATCTCCACCTTGACTTGAATTCTCTCACAAACAGGCAGATGTACCAGATGCACCCCCATATATTCCAGATGTACCAGAAAACTGTTCTCCCTTCCCCCTCATATATTGCCCACAAAGGGGCAATTACAGACTTCAGATATTTAGCAAGTCCAAACAGTGTTGGAACTTGCTATGCGGAACTGGCTTGGTAACCATGTCAGCTGGGTTATCATCAGTACCCACTTTGTTCAGCTTTATCCTCTTCTTATATCTCAGAAAGTGATATCTCACATCTATATGCTTAGTCCTCTCATGATGGACCTGATCTTTAGCCAAGCATATTGCACTAAGATTGTCACAGAATACAATAACTTACTCTTGATGGAGACCCAGATCACTGACCAACCCTTTTAACCATCTACCCTCTTTAGCTGCTGCGGTCAAGGCCATATACTCTGCTTCAGTAGTAGACAAAGTAACTGTAGCCTGCAATGTAGCCTTAGAACTGACGACCGAACCACCAAGAGTGAAAACATAACCAGTCATTGATCGTCTGCTGTCAACATCTCCTGCATAATCAGAATCTGAGTACCTTGACACAAGGCACTCTCTATCACCTCCATAAATGAGACCAACATCAGATGTACCCTTAAGGTTCCGGAAAATTCTCTTCACAGCTTGCTAGTGCTCTTTACCTGTATCACCCATAAACCGGCTCACCACACTGACTGACTGCGCTAGATCAGGTCTAGTGCAGACCATAGCATACATCAAGCTACCCACTGCACTAGAGTACGTAACTCGGGACATGTACTCCCTTTCTTCAGCTGATTTGGGTGCAAAAGCAACAGACAGATGTGCATTTGATGCACTAGGAGTATCCATGGATTTAGCAGTAGACATGTCAAATCTTGATAGTACCTTCTGAATATAGCCTTTGTGAGATAAGAAAAGCTTCTTCTTGCTTATATCCCTGTAAATATCCATTCCCATAATTTTTCTTTCTACACCCAAATCGTTCATCTCAAACTCAGCACTGAGAATACCCTTCAATTTCTGAACATTAGACTTGCTCTCTGCAGCTATCGACATATCTTCTGCATATAGAATCAGATAAATGAGAGATCCATTCTTCACCTTGCTGTAATAAACATAACAATCATACGGTATTGTAGCCAATTTCCAACATGTAGCTGTCGAACATTTTATACCACTGCCTCAGTGATTGTTTTAGCCCATATAAGGATTTCTTCAGCTTAGAAACATAGTCTTCTTTACCTGGAACCTGGAAACTGTCTGGCTCAGTCATGTATATCTCTTCTTCTAACTCTCTATGTAGGAAAGCTGTCTTCACATCTAGTTGTTCGTGTTCTAAATCCCGATGTGCAACTATTGCTAGTAACACTCTGATGGAAGTATGTCTGACCACTGGTGAAAAAAACTCATTGTAGTCTACCCCCTCTTTCTGACTGAACCCACGAGCTACCAATCGAGCATTATACCTTATACCCTCAACAGCAGTTTCTCGTTCTTTCTTCTTGAAGACCCATTTACAAGTAACAAACTTTCAGCATTGAGGCTTCTTGGATAATTCTCAGGTCTGATTCTTTTGATGTAAGTCCATCTCATCCCCCAGGGCAGCAACCCATTGGGCAGATTCAGAACATGTAACTGCTTATTTGAAAGTGGATGGCTCATGTAAGTCAGGATCCACCTCCTCAGCAACCTGAAGTGCATAACCCACCATATCTTCAAAACCAAGTATATTCGGAGGCTTCCCAAAATTAGGCATGATTGACCGCTCATGGGCCAAACTCTATTGATTCGGAACTGGTAATGAAGAACCTTACAGTACATATTCGGATTTGGACTGTAGTGGTTGATATTCTTCCTGTGGTACACTCTCATCAAAGTGTCTTTCTGCTCCACCTGTTTATCAACACTACTACAACTATCTGACAAAATAAAAGACTTTATAGTAGGATTAACCCTAGAATTTTAATTAAAGATAATATTTCTACTCAAAATAACCCTACCTTCAGATGGAGACCAGATGCATTATCCCTTGACACCATCCCTATAGCCCATGAATACTCTCTTTTTAGCTCGTGGCTCAAGCTTACCCTCACTAACATGATAATAAGCAGTACTATCAAAAGCTCTTAAACTAGAATAGTCAGCAGACTTACCAGACCACATCTCAAATGGAGTTTTGAGATTCAGACTCGTGTGAGGTCCCCAATTTAGCAGATAGCATGCTGTACTAACTGCTTCTGCCCATAATCTTCTTCTTATTCCAGCATTAGAGAGCATGCACCTTGCCCTCTCCAAAAGTGTTTGTTCATTCGCTCTGCTACACCATTTTGTTAAGGTGTATCTCGGACTGTACGATGTCTAGGAATCCCTTCATTCTTGCAGAACTCGTTGAACTCAAAACAACAAAACTCAGGGCCGTTATCAGTTCGCAACCTCTTGACTTTCTTCCCAGTTTAATTCTCTATTAATGCCTTCCACTGCTTAAAGTGAGTGAAGTCTTCATTTTTGTGCTTCATCAAATAAACCCAAGTCTTCCTTGAATAATCATCAATAATTGACACAAAATACATGTGACCTCCCAAAGACTCCACCTTAGAAGGACCCCGACAATCAGAATAGATGTAACCAAGCGTGCCCTTGGTCCTATGCACTGCTTTAGGAAACTTTAGGCGATGTAGCTTCCCAAATACACAATGCTCACAAAAATTCAGACTCTTGACCTTGTGACCACACAGAAGATCTTCTTTTGACAGAGTCGGCATCCCCCTTTCACTCATATGACCAAGCCTCATATGCCACAACTTAGTCAAATCTTCTTTATCAGCATCTGAGGATGCAACAGCAACAGAACCTAACACAGTAGATCCTTGAAGATAATATAGAGTACCGTGCTTGATACCTCTCAGAACCACATTTGAACCTTTGCAGACGTTCAGAACTCTACTTACACCTTGAAAAATGAAACCCTTACTGTCTAACGTACTTAAGGAGATCAAATTCCTTGTCATCAGTGGAACATGTCTAACTTCGTTCAATGTGAAAAATTTACCATCTTGTATCCTTATCCTGACTGAGCCGATTCCAACTATCCTATAAACAGTATTGTTGGCTATAGAAATATTGCCTACATCTACCAGTTCATAAGTTGAAAACCACTCTCTACGCGGAGATATATGGTTAGATGCTCCAGAATCTAGAATCCACAAATCAGTGTGATGCGTGACCCTATTAGTAACTAGAGCATAATCATCTTCCTCGGAATTTGCATTTGCTACACCAACAGTAGCAGTACCAGACTTGTTCTGTTTATCTTTCTTGGGGCAATCTAATTTCCAATGCCCCTTTCCTTTACAGTAGTTACAAACATCAGTAGGTTTTGGACCCTTAGAAACAGAAGTACCAGAAGTACCAGCAGAATTAAAAGAACCTGAATAAGAAGGCTTCTTATAATTTCTCTTCCCCGAATTTCCCTGTCCATAACCCCCGCTGGCTACTAACCCTGCAGCCTGATTGTCTATATCTGTACCAGCCGCCTTATGGCGCAGTTATCTAGTATGAAGAGTGACCTAACATCTTCTAGAGATACAGTATCTTTACCCACAATAAAAGACTGTACGAAATTCTCATACGACAATGGTAAAGAAACTAACAAAATTAATGCGACATCCTCATCTTCTACCTTAACATCAATATTACGCAGTTCTAGTAAATTTGTGTTTAACTGATCTAAATGATCTCGAAGACGCGTACCTTCCTGCATTCTCAGACTGAATCGACGTTGCTTCAGAAGCAACTTATTGGTCAAAGACTTCGTCATATAAAGACTTTTGAGCTTTGCCCAAAGACATGCGGTGGTATCTTCCTCCGCAACTTTAGTGATGATATCATCAGCAAGACACAACATAATTGTTGAATGTGCCTTCTCCTCCAAACTGGCCATCTCAGCAGTGACGGCAACGACGGCTGCGCCTTCCTGCTTCTTTTGAAGCGGCGCCCACAACCCTTGTTGCTTCAACAGAGCCCGCATCTTGATCTGGCACACACTAAAACTATTTCTCCCGGTAAAGCGATCGATCTTTATGTTCATCGCCGACATCTTAATTTTTTTTGTCACGAAAGTAATAATAGTGATTTTCAGTTATTTTTATACGACTATGGGTTAAGTCATTCTCAAATAATAAAACCAATAAAATATTTAGCAATTTATAATTTTATATATTTTAAATAATTAAGAGATTATAGTTTAGACCTTAGTGAAAAAAGATTAATTTTAATGAAAAGATAATAAGTTAACGAAATAAAATATAATTATTAGTTTTCTTTTTTAGTAAATCCAATTAATTAATTAGCTTCCTTATTTAAGAAGATGCTTTTTGAAGGGAAAAATTGTGAGATTACCTATTATTTTAGTAGATAAGAGATTTGTTTTATAATTAACATAGTATTTGTGAAAAACCCGGGCAATGCACGGGTCAGATCTGACATATCTCGAAATTCTAGATCCGTACAGTGCACGGGTCTGTCCAGTTTATGTGTTTTAATTTGTTCTTCTTATTTGATAATATGTGTTTAATTTTAGTTTAATTTGTTTTATCAAATTTAGATTTTAATTACTATTGTTATTGATTCGTGTTGTGTCTTAACTAATAAGTAACGTGTGTTAATCCGTCTTATGCTAAGAGTAAGAATACATCTTATCCCTCTCTTGTGTGTTTGATCATGTTAGTTAGAATAGCTAATGAATTTCATATGTTAAAACAACTTTGACAAAGTAGTTTAACACATGCATTAAATCGACAATGAAATCAATTCACATGTTAGGGTTAAAACGTTGTTTGCACTTCAACAAATACAATTCATTCGACTAGCCATCATTTTTCTAAGTAGAGGCCATCATTGCGACAGGCGGAGTTAGATGTCTTATTAACAGACTTCCTAACACATACCTACACACGAATCCTTTTCTCTAAACCGGTTTCAGAGTTTTCCTTAAAACTTGGTGGCGACTCCTTTTTCAAAACCCCTGTGAATTATCAAATTCTCACATCCACATTTTTGCGACTCCGCTTGGGAGTAGAGTAACTTCAAAAGTTAAATGACGGGTAACCGAATGAATTAGTATTTGTTTCATATGCATGGATAACCCAATTGAGACTTTAGGTTCGGACCATCTCCCCTTGGGTCGATTTCAAGGTAAAGAGATGACGTCCATTATACCTGGTTTAAGTACCAAGGTGGTCTTTACTGAATCTCCAAGTACTTGTTCTACCATATTACTATGGGCTTATGGGGGACTTGGCTTTTTTTATGAAGTGGGATAATTGGCATAGACCCAATTTAGAAGACCGAGTGAGACTTTGTCGAGTATAGGCTCATTCATTCATGCTAGTATGCGAATGACTACTTGCTATGTGTTCTCGTGTCAATGAAGTTTTCAAAAATTCAAGTCAATTTTCAAAACCGTCTTTTAAACTAGCCCTTTTAAAAAAACTATGTTTTAAAGTCAGGATACCGCCAAAGTTTAGGATTAGAATTTTCGACCAAAATGAGACTTTTATAGCCGGCATGTTGCCCATCAACCCATCCACCATTCATCTTGTCGATTTCTTACGGGTTTTAACCAAGTCCAAATCAAGCCACCTTCAACCGAGTCAGTCTTAGTATTCGATTTAGGTTAGGATGAGGATCTAGATTCAGATGAGTAATCGTCATGTTTCAGAATGAGCTTTATCTGACGGTGTTGGAAAAGATAATCGACTTGATATGGTCCGCGTTCCAAGAAAGACTTGCATAGGAAATTATGATACCTTTCGCCTTCGATTCACGTCGTCTGTTAGTCGTCTTAGCTAAGGTTCCTACACACTTAGGAATCTGTCTGTCAATGGGGTTTTGTCACAAGTCGAGTCGACCCCAATCAGTTTCAAATGTCAAATACCCGAGTCATCAAGAGTCATCTGGTCTCTCGAATTTCAAATCATCCAAGTACAAGTCAAACGTTTGGAAAATTTAAATTTCCAGCCTCATTTGAAATCGAATTCGAATATTTCAACTTTCAAATTCAAATTTCAAACCCTTTCAAAATTCAAATCCAAGTCTTTTGAATCTCAATGATTTCAAAACAATCAACCTTTTTTCGATAATCCCGACTTTCGAAAATTCAAAATCAAATTTTGTCTTCAAATTTGCTATGTGAATTACTATGTGTTGTGTTCATTATATATATAATTTTACCCCATATTTTAGTGTTGGAGTAAGCTAAGTGTCTTCGACCATAATGCGATCACATGTTTAAATCTCATAATAAGAATGCATGAGGGAAAGTAATATTTTATTGTCAACTGATCCACATTAATCGGTAATGATTGGCTGACTAGAGTTTGACATTACTGTCGTATGACGGTGGTGATCAGTTGATCCCTTAAGGTCATACCTCTAGGGTAACTCTCTTAATTTATTAATTAATTAATTGTATGTTGATACAAGTTAATTAATTCCTTAAAATTGAACGAATGATTTTGTGAGTGAGAATTCGTATCTTATTGTAATTCGATTAAATAAGATTCGTTCTAAGTAATGTAAAATTGTTTTATTAATTAGGTTTAATTATTGTTTATGAAACAATTAAAATAAGAATGAATGATTTATTATAAATACAAGTTGTTGTGATTTATAATCCCATTTTGAGTTCTTTTAATAATAAATTACTAGTTAATTTTTGTATGTGATTTATTTTGTTTATATAATGATTTTTAATAAGTTAAAAATGCATTATTAAATAACATGTCTAGTAACATGTCCAATATGTCACACTACACAAATTGACATATGACAAACTTAAAATGGACCCTTTTAACTCATGGGTGCCGTGTAAATAAGGGGTATGGGAGGTTGGTTGTGTTTTGTTCATTTAATTATTAAAACACAATCATACCCTACTAATGATAGGCATGCAAGCCTAAATCTTGAGAAGAACAAACTTGAGCATGCATTGGGCCTTCTTCCCCATGCTACCCGGCCACCTAGAAAATAAGAAGAATTTTCTCTTCTTATTTTTGGTCATTCTTACTTAACAAAAACATATGTAATTTGTAAATTCTCTCTTTTTGTTTAGAACACTTAAGAAGTAAAAACTCACAAAATCACTAATACTAATTACTAGTAATAAATTTAGGGTACATATACTAATTACTAGTAATAAATTAGTATTTGTTTAAGAGGGTTATCTTGGTACAAATCCTTGAGGAGTAGATTCTAAAATTGGATCTAAGTTCATCTTTTGAGCACTACGATTTTCTTAAGAACACTAATTTGGAAGGTGTCCAAATTAGTATAACCATTCGGCCCTCATTGTAAGTAGATCGTTTTCTTCTTACTTTGTATTATTTTGTTATGCATGCATAAGATCTAATTAGTTTATGACTAAACTAAATTTATAAAGTTACTAGAAATGTCTAATAAGAGGTTTATGAATACTAAAATTGGTATCAGAGCAATGGTTGTTGCATGCATAATCGATTTATAGTTTTTTCGAGTTATATGTAACTTAAATAAAACTAATATTTTGTGATTTATGAATATAAAGGCCACGAAATTTTGCAAGATTAACATTCTGGTCCTAAATCGATTTTAGGTCATTTTGATGATTTATGGAATTTTTATTGCTCATTAATTTAATTTTAGTATTTTTATTACATTTTATTTAGTAAAATGACTTTTAAAATACTAAAATAAGTTAGACTATGATTCTGACCTTGAAATTTTTAAACGACCTCACAAGCATATTTTACTTATAGTATGTAAAATTTTGTGTAAAAGTGTTTTATATTGCATGATTTATGATTTTTACATGATAAAAATGGATTAAATGGAGGTATTTTGGTTAAAATTAGTTAGACTTCGTCTCTGCCCATGAAATTTTAGTATGTTGTCGCATGCAATATTTACACACTATATGTAAATTTTGAGGTAAAATGGTTTTATTTTGCATGATTTATGATTTTTAGATGTAAAAATCACATAAATAGTGACTATTTTAGCAAAAATAGCTAAAATGAATTTTATGACATGAATTTTTTTTTCAATATTTTATATATAATATGAACATCAGATCTAAAGTTGCATGTCAAATTTAATTTGATTTGGGTGATTATTGATTTTTATATAATAAAATTGATAAATAGCAACTTTAAATTGTCATAATTGTAAATACGATTTATGGGGCTTGAAAATTTGTCATTTCCAGGTTCTGGAATTTTCTATAGAATATTCAAAATTTTAATTTTGATTTTTTATAATTTTTATGTTTAATTTGGAATTAAAATGTTGAAGTTATGTATTATGCGATGTATTTGTGAAGTAAATTAAAGATATTCTATGGGCAACTTTTATTAAAATTTTGGAATGTTGGAAATTTTCTAGAATATACAAAATCATGATTTTGAAATTTTCGAATTTTTATGACTTATTGGGAATTATTTATTTATTTTTATGATTAAAAGATGTTTAATTAGCAATAAAAGAATATCAATTTGAAGTATTGTCAAATATTTAGTGAAGACTAAATTTTTGAGTCCTAAAACAGTTGGGGTAATTAACTTGGACATAGATTTGATTTATGTAATATTGTGTGATTTTAATAAGTTAATAATCGCAACTATCCATAAAACCGGACCAAATATACGATATTAGCTTTAATAGGGCGATTTGGCACATCACATGGCATGTTTCATACATATATTAATGTTGTATTTTTAGTATGAATGTCATGTTTTATTTTATGTAATTTTGAATTATGTAATTTGCACTTAGTATGACCTTAGTTTTAATTAATATTTCCCGAAATGAATGAGGATATCGATTCGGTTGTAATTATTTGTGATCTCGTATTACTTTTATTTTATTTTTTTTGTTTTTGTTTTTATAATGTATAAAGTAAAAAAGTTATGTAATTTATTTTTCCCGGAGTTCCTTGAAGGCGGTGCCATTCGGGAAGGAGTTCCGACAAAGACGTTGTTGCCTTGAAGTGTGTGCCAAATGAAGTTCAAGGGACCAAGTAGTTGGTTTCCAAATTTGTAAATAGTTTATTAAATTTACTATTTTTAGGAAGGCCATACTAGGATTTTATTGCTTTGCTTTGCATTTATTTTATATGCTTGCATGCATAGCCAAATCTCCATAACTACACATGCATATCATATTTTATCGAGTCATCGACCCTGTCAATTATAATTATTGAAGTTCACCGCTTTTGTTCACTTAAAACGAGATAGATTATAATTTGATAAGACCTCTCACTAAATAATAATTGTGAATTAGCCTTACCAAATAGTAGAACCATGAGTCCCAATTTCATAAGAAAGTAGGCTCGGCTCACCGGGGTGCTAAACTTGTTAAATTGGGTAAGTGGGTAGTAAATTTTTATTACATCGTAAATTGGATTGAGCTCAACGGAAGCATTCGCGACCGTAGCCGCATGTGTTCTGGGCTTAAGATAAATATTAAAGTAATTTTATCGACCGAGAGTTCTAGAAGTAGAATCGATTAAAAAGTTAATCTACCGAATTATATTGATTAGGGATGAATCGGCTCACCGTCCCCGAGTTAATATGAATTTGGATTTCGGGATCATTTATAATAGTTGGGTAGAGGACACTATATAAATGCTTAAAACTTGTTTAAAATGTTTACAAGTATTATTAAAACGATAAATGTTTATTAATTCCTTCACTTCCTATTTTGTAGTCAAAATTGTTTTCTCAATTGCAATGACAACTCCAAATTCATCCGCAAACACTAGCTCGACGACTCTCACCAATGTTTATTGGCTCCGATTCTTCATGGATCGATGTAAATTAGAAAAGAATGGGTCCAACTTCGCTGATTGGGACGCTCAACTCCGTTTGACCGCGGAGGGCGACGACAAGCTTCGTTACCTCACCGAGGCCTCTCCCGCCATACCTACCGCAAGGTCTACCCCCGCCGCTAGGCAAGCCTATGAGACTTACCAAAAGGAGTCGGCCGCGATCAAAAATGTGTTGATCTTCTCTATGGAGGCCGATCTCCAAATGAGTGCTATAAAGATTAGCACCGCATATGAGATCTATACGAAGCTTGTGACCATGTTTTTACAAGCTCCAAGGATCATACAATAAGAAGCGGCATCCGCATTTTTCGATCTCAATATCAAGGAGGGCCAAAAAGTTAGCCCTCATGTGCTTAAGTTAATGGAGCATGTTGAGACTCTAAAGATGCAAAAGGTAGAAATTCCCGAATAACTCATCATTGTCCGAATTCTTCATTCCTTGAACAAGGTTAAGGCATATGTTCAATTCAGGGTGAATTTTAATAAGAAAAACTTGAAAGTTTCCCTCGATGAATTGCATAAAATGCTTGTGCAAGCAGAGAGGGACGTGGGGCTAAATGTTAACACCACCAAGGACGTGCTCAACTTTATTCAAAAGAGCAAAGGAAAATTTAAGAAAAGTGGCAATAAGGTAAAGAAGCTAACTCCCAACAAGGGCAAAGGAAAGGCTTTTGAAGCTAGCTCCTGTAAGTCCAAAAAGGGTGCCTCCTCCGAGGACAAATGCCACTATTTTAATGGTGTTGGGCATTGGAAGAGGAATTGTCCAAATTATCTTGGCGATATCAAAGCTGGAAAGATTGTTCCAGTAGGTAAATAACTATCTCTATCTTTTTGTTTCGATCTCAACTTTGGTATTTTGATACAAGTTGTGATGATTACCCTTTTTATTGTACTTAGGGCATCCAAGCAAGGACAAAGGCAAAGACAAGCAAGCCTAAAAGATCTTGAGGAAAGCTATATGTAGCCGTCCATGGTACTAGATCTATGGAAGCTTAGCCTTATTTTGCTTTGTCTTTATTATCGTGTTGTATTTTGAAATTTTAGAACTCCTTTTAATTTCCTCGTTCGACTTGGAAATTTGTTTGTTTCCTTTAAACAATGGTTGTATTTTGGATATTTGTGACTTGGTTTGCAACCCAAGTCACTCCACTTATCGTATCATTTGTTCTAAAATTTGTCATCATACACTACTTGCACCAAGAAGCATAAAATTTTAACAACTTAAATTGATCAAATAGACAAATATAATGATTGAATCATTAACATAAGCTATGAATTCGATTCTCCTTATGCCATTGTGACTAAAAAGTAACAAGTTACTTGTGTAAGATCAATTATGAAGTTATGCTGAGTTATTGGAGTCACATTAGGTAACGTTACCAACCTTATTTGATACACCTATCAAAATTAAAAAGTCTAGTCTACATTATCTTTTCAATATCTCTCAAATAGATCTCTATAGGTTGACATGTGAAATGTCTTCCTCCTTCACCATCATTATTTGTGGCTCAAAAGCTATCTTTGGAGAAATTTAGTGTATTTTTCCTAAAGATAGAGTGGGAGTAAATTTAGCCACAAACCTTGACCAGATGGAATCTACGTGAGGAGACCAAAAGAAGATGTTCTTAGGGATGGGATCTACGCGAGAAGACCAAAAGAAGATGTTATTAGGTTAGACTCTTGACGTGCGGAGACCAAAAGAAAGCGTTCTTAAGAAAACTTTAGACTTATGAAAAGACAAAAGAATATGTTCTTGGAAAATAATATTTTGATCTATGAAGTGGATATACCTAGAGATTTTAAAATTCGACATTTTACTTAAGAGCCTTATGAAACCAAAATGGTATCTATGCAAGTAAATGGATTTATTTTGGATTGTTGAGACCAATCTAAAGTAAATAGAAATTTATGATTAAGAGTTGCATAGAGAGGCATGTCGATGTCTACAAAAGCTATGTTAATTAGTAACTAAGCAAAAGATTCAAATCATTGTTATACCTCATTATGAAAATAATTAAGGTACGGTATTAAAACCACTTTCCAAATGGGAATTTAGAAAGGGATATGTGAATGACATATATGTATGGTTTTAACTAATACTTAGAAAAGCAATGACCATTCCAAATCATGTAATGTTTCGAATGAGTTGTCGAAAACGAAACATGTGTACACATGGAATTGAGTGTCAGCGACAGTCATGTTTAGACATAAAGTTGAGTGGGAGCAATCATCCTTCATGAATTGCATAACATATTACTCATTGAGAATGACATACAAATACTGTCTTTTATAAAGAAGTATTTAGGTTTTTCAATTCTGGATGAAGTTAGACATTATGCAAATCTATCATAACATGGAATGTTGGATTGGCACATAGATAGGTATCTTATGTTGATAATAATCCTTCATCTTAAAATTCAACAAGTTAAGTAGGTTGTTCATATCGATGAAAATTTAATTATCATAGAATTATGATTATTCACATAAACCTAAGAACTGTTGTCTACACGAAATCGATTACTAATGTTTCCACCATTAGAATAATCATGCATGCCATAATGCACATGTCCTAGATGAATCACATGCTTGGAGCATGATGAGTCGATAACAAGTTAACCCATATGAGAGTCATTGGTAAGCCTTAAGGAACCGTCATAAATTCTCAAGGAGAACTAATGGTCTGTTCTGGAGTTTGGAAGAATATTGAGTTGTGTGTTGAAGATTACACGAACTCAAATTTTCAAAGCTCATAAGGTTTTTTTTTATTATCCTAGGCTGGTTTTGTTGACCTAAGGAGCAAAAGACTAGAAAAGGGTATTTTATTGTCATCCATTGCAAGATTCTACAAAATGAACCTAAGTACGTTGTGATTAGGTGGTGTGCTTTGATGACTATGAGTAGTATCGTCCACCAAAGACCACATCACAGGTTATATAATAACAATGGGAGCTTATTTCAAGTTAAAGAACCTGAGTCTAGTATGAAGTCTAGACATGTACTTAGTAAAGTTCATGTTATGAGAGAGAACATGAAATTGAAGGAAATCACAATTCATAAAGTTTGAACTCTTAGACACATGGTATGTTCACATGCTAAACTTTTATTGCATAAGGCAAGTGTATAAATACACTTATGATTATAAGACATAGAGTGGTAATATGGTATTTACTACTCGTATGTGATAATCACATTTATCGTTTGAGTTATTGATAACTCATCTTGTACTTTGTTACATCCAAATGGGTTGTTGAGACAATATTGAACCCCATTAAAGTGAACTGGATTAACATAGTATTCGCCCCTAGTTACTTATATGAGGTGACATCTCGAAGTGACTGGAAAGTGATGCGATTGATGGCAAGTTCAAGAGCCATAAAGTCATAAGAGATGACTAGTCGATCATATAGACAGACTGTATGGGACACTCTGTCGGGCTTATGACCGCTTATAGAGTTCTGGAAACTTTTATAGCCTGGTCGTGGCGAGAGCTACTATAGTATTCTTATGAGTCGATTCTTTGACTAAAGACTGTTCGCCTAAGGTGGCACAGTTTCAGAGTAACTTTGATTTATGTTCTACGACCTTCGTAATTGGGGTCTAAAGGGCATAATTTGGGTTATGATAAGCTGTGGCTATTTAAGGAAATAGTGTAATAGGAATTGTCCATCCCTGTCAGGGTTATTTAATATCTCAAGGCTACTCGAGGAGTAATGAACTGGAAATGCATGGCCACGCTCGGAAGATATCTCTGGTACATAATTCCGGTTAGACAGTTATTCTCCAGATCGAGGAACCCACTCACGATATGATCAAATGCAAGTACGACCTGCAAGACACCTTACATTGAGTGAGAGATAGTAATAGGACAAGAGAATTGGTGACGCACACTTGTCGCGGACAACTGGGAGATTGTTGGAGTAAGCTAAGTGTCCTCGACAATAATGCGATCACATGTTTAAATCTCATAATAAGAATGCATGAGGGAAAGTAATATTTTATTGTTAACTGATCCACATTAATCGGTAATGATTGGCTGAGTAGAGTTTGACATTACTGTCGTATGACGGTGGTGATCAGTTGATCCCTAAGGTCATACCTCTAGGATAACACTCTTAATTGATTAATTAATTAATTGTATGTTGATTCAAGTTAATTAATTCCTTAAAATTGAACTAATGATTTTGTGAGTGAGAATTCGTATCTTATTGTAATTCGAGTAAATAAGATTCGTTCTAAGTAATGTAAAATTGTTTTATTACTTAGGTTTTATTATTGTTTATGATACAATTAAAATAAGAATGAATAATTTATTATAAATACAAGTTGTTGTAATTTATAATTCCATTTTGAGTACTTGTAATCATGAATTACTATTTAATTTTTGTATATGATTTATTTTGTTTATATAATGATTTTTAATAAGTTAAAAATGCATTACTAAATAACATGTCTAGTAACATGTCCAATATGTCACACTACACAAATTGACATATGACAAACTTAAAATGTACCCTTTTAACTCATGGGTGCCGTGTAAATAAGGGGGTATGGGAGGTTGGTTGTGTTTTGTTCATTTAATTAACAAAACACAATCATACCCTACTAATGATAGGCATGCAAGCCTAAATCTTGAGAAGAACAAACTTGAGCATGCATTGGGCCTTCTTCCCCATGCTACCCGGCCACCTAGAAAATAAGAAGAGTTTTCTCTTCTTATTTTTGGTCATTCTTACTTAACAAAAACATGAGTAATTTGTAAATTCTCTCTTTTTGTTTAGAACACTTAAGAAGTAAAAACTCATAAAATCACTAATATTATCTTACCTTTAATAGAAGTAGTAAACAATAATATTAGTATTATTTTAGGGCACATATACTAATTTCTAGTAACAAATTAGTATTTGTTTAAGAGGGTTATCTTGGTACAAATCCTTGAGGATTAGATTCTAATATTGGATCTAAGTTCATCTTTGGAGCACTAGGATTTTCTTAAGAAGACTAATTTGGAAGGTTTCCAAATTAGTATAACCATTCGGCCCTCATTGTAAGTAGATCGTTTTCTTCTTACTTTGTATTATTTTGTTATGCATGCATAAGATCTTGTTAGTTTATGACTAAACTAAATTTATATAGTTATTAGAAATGTCTATTAAGAGGTTTATGAATCCTACATTTAGCTCAAATTTATATGATTATTGCACTAACCTTAGTGTTTTTATGAGATAATATTGCATTCTAGTTGTCTTTGCATGTTTTGTCACATTTTGGAGGAAGTTGAGCTTTTAGAAGCTAATTCCATCACTTGAGCAAGTAACTAGAAGCAAAGCTAACATTGGACCAACCTTGAAATTTTACATGGATTTGCATGCATAAAGTTATGGATCGAAATGAGAAATGCAATGTCTTATTCAATGTCAAGCCCAAGATTTGAAGTCCGACTAGGTGGAAGCTTAGGATGCTAAATTACATTGGATACTATGCATTTAGAGCTTAACCGGGTGATTAAACATGGCATTAAACATCAACCTCGGATTCCTTGAGCATTAACTAGAGGACTTAAGAAAGACGGAGATTCCTTGTTTTACGTGCATGTGTTTTATCCCTAGCCCCCTATAAATAGAGAGCTAGGTCTGACCTAATTAGCATCTTATTTTCACCTTACAATCTCATATTTCTTGTATTCTTAAGCACACAAAAATTCTCTCATAGTTTTCATCTTAGTTTGAATTTGTTAAGAATTTGGTTATTGTTAAACATTTGGTTCTATTTATTCAAGTATTTGGTTCTCATTTTGTTCGTACTTGCAAGTTTCTACTTCAAGTTCCATTTCCTTTCCGGTAATTCTAATTCTAGTTTATTTAGTTTATATTTCCACTTTAGTTATCACATAGTTTTATCATTAGTATTTTTATTCCATCACATAGTTTATTCTCATTTTTCATAATTCATCTGTTAGTCTATATCATTTCTATAACCATGTTTAGCATTTGATACATCATAGTTTGTAGTTTAAAGTTCAATATATGTAGCTAAATTTCCTTATTCTAGGGACTAGGGAAGCCATGCAATAAATAATATATGTAAAATGATAAATTAGGTTTATATAATATTGTCTAATTGTTTCTATCACATGTTTGTATAATCATGATTAATCTCTGTTTAGTGGCCATAATCATCGATTAAGTTTGTTAATTCGTTCTATAAGTCGAGAGGCACGGAATCGGATTAGACTAAGCATGTGTAGTAGGACGACCTAGTCATAAACGGGAGTTTCTCTAGGACCCGGTCTATGGTTGACACTAATATCGTGAGGTAGGTGTCTTTAAGCCTAAACAATTGACAATGTTATTAATTCTGAGTTTAACAAGAACAAATATATTTACA
This sequence comes from Silene latifolia, assembly GCF_048544455.1. NCBI lineage: Eukaryota > Viridiplantae > Streptophyta > Magnoliopsida > Caryophyllales > Caryophyllaceae > Silene > Silene latifolia. The sequence continues at coordinate 440,249,283 of NC_133538.1, read as the reverse complement.
ATTGCATGTGTGACCCGACTCCCCTAGACCTGTTAAATCATATAGTTTACATCGTCTTATTTGATAGTTAACAAACCAACCAACAAACCAAACCAATCGTAACCAACCTTGATAGAAGTCTACTCATAGCATTTCATAGCGCAATTCCTGTCTCCTTGTGTTCGACCCTTATTACTACATTAATTTGTATCTAGGGAATTTATCTTTGATTAGGTGTGCGACATAGCCTATCAAATTTTGGCGCCGTTGCTGGGGAGCATGGTTTTATTGCATTTAGATTTGTTGATTTCTATCTTGTTTTCTTTTGTCTTGATGAACACTTGTTCCTTGAGACATTTACTTACGATTTTATAGAGATTGTTGTCTTATGCTCTGGTTATCTCGTACTGGAGATTTGCTTTCACCAGATTCCGAGCCTGAGAAAACTTTTCATAGAAGACGACGTTTTTGGAATGAAGTTAAAGATGCCGCTTCTCCCGTGCAATTTGAAAGTGCAAGAAAGTCTTACTTAGACGATCTTAAAGCTCTTGAAGAGGAGGAGGTTTCTAGTTCATCATCTCCACCACCACCACCATCTCCAACTTAAAAGATGGTGAAACTTTTCGATCATTCCAAGCCTACCGCGGCTATGCTTCCAGCCGGTATTACTACTACTCAAATTACCGCCCCGGAATTCAAGATCAAACCGGATTTCGTTAGCCATGTGGAGAGGAAGCAATTTGGGGAAGTCCTTTGGAGGATCCCAACTTGCATGTGCAAAAATTTTGTGACTATTGCTCCATGATTCGGCAAACGGGTGTCACTCAAGCCCAAATTAGGGAAATACTTTTTCTTTTCTCTTTGAAGGACAAGGCAAAGCTATGGATCAATAGCCTTGATCGCACCGCCATGGGAATCACAAATTGGGAGACATTGGCTCTTGCTCTCTATCAAAAGTTTCTTTCACCAAAGAAAACTCAAACTTTAAGGAGCCAAATCACCGGATTCCGTCAACAAGCTCTTGAGAGCTTGTATGAAGCTTGGGAGAGGTACAAGGAGCTACAAAGACAATGCCCACATCATGGGTTGGATGCTTGGTTCCTCGCTATAACATTCTACAATGGATGTTGTGTCGAGTCCCGAAGGATTCTCGATTCCACCAACAATGGGCGGTTTGATCAAATTGACACTGATATTGCTCATGCCACAATTGAATCCAAGGCAATCCATGACGTGCAATATGTCAATTCCCGAAGTGTGCCACTCAAGGGTAAGGAGGAATCTCCCGATAATTCCGTTTTCTTGGCTCAAATTGCCTTACTCCAACAACAATTGGCGGATCGAGATGCTAGGAATTCTCTTCAAAAACTCAATGTCATGTCTTCTACTAGTCAAATCATTGTTTGTGAAGGTTGCGGGGGTGCGGGTAATTATGCCGCTCATTGCCAAGCTACTATGGAGGAGGTATGCGCTTATCAAACTTTTAGACAAAATTTATATCCACCAGGTAGATTTTCAAATACTTATAACCCGAATTCAAGATTTCACCCGAATATGTCTTATAAAAGTAATAATCTGCTTGACCCTCAACCTTAACCCCAACCACAACAACAAAATGCTTACATTCCACAACAACAAAAGTATAATTCCCCACCGGGCTATCAAAGTGAAAACTAAAAACACAAAGGCCACCTCAAATAAATTACCAACAAAATCAAGGTCCACCACCTCAAAATGTCCAACAAAACAACCAAGGAGGGGGTAAAATTGAGGCTTTGATGGTACAAATGCAAAGGGAATTGTTGAATTAAATCTAAAAGAATGATCAAGCTCAAAATGCTGCCATCAAGATGCTAGAGCAATAAATGGCTCAACTAGCCGCTTCTAGCTGTCAAAGAAAAACGGGTCAATTACCACCTCAAGGTGAGAAACCACATGCTATCCTCAATGCCATCACCTTGAGAAGTGGTATGAAATATGATGAGCAACCCATGCACAAGGAAGCTGAGGAGGTACTTGTTGAGTTGGAGATTTCTCCTAATGGTAAGAAAGGTGAGGATATTCCAAAGAAGGTGGATGGTCCAATTTGTGGTTGAAGAAATCAAAGATGTGGAGGATGCTCCTCCAAAGAAGGATGTTGAAACAAAGTGCCGGAAAAAGTCAAAGTGCCTTTTCCTCATAGATTGGCAAAGCATCAAAAGAATTATCCATTCGGTAAGTTCATGGAAGTTGTAAAGAATCTCCAGGTAACCGTTCCTTTTACCGAATTAATTACTCAAATTCCATCTTATACTAAGTTCATGAAAGAGATTTTAACTAAGAAGAGGACTTTTGACGAAGTTGAAACAATATCCTTCACCGCCGAGGTTAGTGCTCTTTTGTAAAACAAGTCCCCTTCTAAGTTAAAATATCCCGGTAGTTTTTCTATTCCATGCACAGTTGGCACCTATCAAATTGATAAAGCTTTATGTGATTTAGGTGCTAGTGTGAGTGTAATTCCTTACTCTATTTGTGCTAAGCTTAATATGGAAGTCTTAAAATGTACTAGTGTCACATTGCAAATGGCGGATCGTTCTATAAAACGCCCTTTGGGAGTTTTGAAGGATGTTCCTGTGAAGGTACGTAAGTTTTTCATTCCGGTTGATTTTGTTGTTCTTGACATGGCCGAAGATGCCCAAATCCTAATCATTTTGGGAAGACCCTTTTTACATACCGCGGGTGCGGTAATTGATGTCAAGAATGGTAAAATCACATTGGAAGTGGGTGACGATAAGGTCATATACAATTTAAATAGTACCATGAAGAGTCCAATGATAGAATAATCTTGTAATTCTATTGATGTTTTGGATGTTGTTGACATTGTCATAGAAGACTCTATACCTCGATATTTGTCTAAAGATCCTATGGAGGCACTCTTGCTATTAGATCATTTACAGGTGATGATGAGATTGGAAATGAGGAGATAGATGCTTTGGAGCATGAATTGGATGGAGAAGAGCTATCATTGGAGGAAAGCTCACACTTTATAGGTTTGGTTTCTACATCTCAAGACCTTTAGGTATAAAAACCTGAACTTAAACCCCTCCCCTCCAATTTAAAGTATACTTTTCTAGATGATGAGGAGATGTGTCCGTTAATTGTTAGTGCTAATTTGAGTGAGAGTCAATTGTCTAAATTGCATCATGTTTTAAAAACTCACAATAAAGCCATTGGTTACAAACTTGATGATTTAAAGGGCATAAGCCCCGAATTTTGCATGCATAGAATCCATCTTGAAGAAGACCATAAACCATGTGTCCATGGTCAAAGACGACTAAATCCTAACATGCAAGAAGTGGTAAAAAAGGAAGTGATTAAATTGTTGGATGCGGGAATTATTTATGCAATTTCCGATTCTAAATGAGTAAGTCCGGTTCAAGTGGTTCCTAAGAAAGGATGAACCACCTGAAAGATCATAGATCCTAATTAGACTCTCTAATTAAAAATAAAATTATCTAATAATTTGTGTTTTAGGTGATCTATGTAACATGCATCGAAATATAAAACCATATTAATTAAAGATTAAGGAAATACAATTTCCTTACATTGATTTGATGGTGAATATGGGCACAATCAATATCTCCTACGTTGATTGTTCTTGTGCTAATAAAAGATGGAAGATCCTCCTTTTCAAATCTCCAAATTAGAAGATCTCCTTCAAGAAACACCCAAGAACAAATACCCAATAATCTAACAAATATTAACTAGATACTTGTTAAATTTATCCCTTGATAATATGTAAATAATACTAATATACTTAGTATTATTAATCTTTATTACTAACTAGTCTTAGTAAAATGATTTTAATGATTTTAGAAAGATAAATAATTTTTACACTTTCTTCACATGCAAAAATGTTCAAGTTGTGGAAAAATGAACAAAAATGAAGTGTAAATGAGGGAGGGGAGGCCGGCACCCTATAAGGGAAATGGAGTGTGCTTTTTCTCCTTTTTATGTCCAATACTCTATCACATAGAATAGAACAAAAGATAAAATAGGGAAGAGCATAAAGTAAAAGTGAAATGATTATATTTATAATCAACCATTTACACTCCATTTATACGGTCCAATGTCCCATTTACGGGTCCATTTTGGTTCTTATATTTGTCGCACAAATACGTGTAATTTTACTTTAAACATCGTTTTATGTTTAAATGCTTCCCGATTAAATATGTCCAAAACACTCCATAAATATACGTGTACCGCTACACATATTATTTACGTACTAATATTAATCACATTAATCAATTAGTACAATTTTAGTAAATTAACAATTAATTAACTAAAACCCGTCTCATAAAATTTATTATTCAAGTATCGCATAATAAAATAATAACTGCCGCGCCTCGAGTTCGCAACTCGAAATCTCTCTAGAAAGATCGACTAACCTTTTAGTAAATAAATCAAGGGACTAAATAAATTGTATATCATACAATTAATTAGTTGTCAATTGGGGTTCGTTCCTTTAAGTGTGACCGAAAGGGGTCAGTTGATCACCGTCGTCTCACGACAATAATGTCAAACTCTTGTCAGCCAACCGTTATCGATTTACGTTAATTAAATGATGAGGATCATATAATAAATATCCTGATGATATTCCTTTATTGAGATTTATAATGTAAACGCACTATTGTGGAGGACACTAACTCCAACAATCTCCCACTTGTCCGACACAAGGTGTGCGCTACCAATTCTCTTGTCTGTTTTAATCTCCCACTCAATGCAAGGTGTCTTTCAGGTCGCACATTCACATGAACATATTGCGAGTGGTTTTCCCGATCGGGAGTGTGATTACAAGACCGGAAAAATCTCCCACAGATTACTTCCGAGCGTGGCCACACATTTATAGTCACAACTCCTCGAGTGGCCTTGAGATATAGTAACCCAACGTGGGTGGACAATTCCTGTATGCCCTATCTATCTTCGCTCAATACAGATCACCAAGACTGAGAAGATGCCCTTTGGCCTCCTTTCACGGCACGACCTAGGACAAAAACCAAAGTCACTCGGAAACTGCACTGACTTGGATAATAGTCTCCAGTTAAAAGAATCGACTCATAGGAACATCTTAGATATACCTGCCACGATCAGGCGTCTATAATAGAACTAAAGGACTCTCTAAATGGTCACTGTCCGGCAAAATGTCACACACTATGCCTATGTAATAGACTAGTCATCACGTATGACCTCATGGTGTTGAACAACCATCAATCGACTTACAGTCTAGTTACTCCGAGACGTCACCTCATTAAGTGACTAGGGACAAAATACCATGTTCATCTTATTCACTTAAATAGTGTTCAATATTGTCTCCACAACTTATTCAGATAAACAAAGTATTATAAATTTAGTCACACTAAATAAAAGAATTCATAAAAGAATGCTTAAACAATGAATGCGATTATCATATATATAAAAAGTGATATGATATCCAATTATTACATATCGATAATCTAAAGAAATTCTGGTACTCGTCTCAATCCCATTGCGACGACATGACCATCATGCATAGGCTTTGATAAAGGCTTGGTTAAAGGATTAGCAATATTATCGTCTGTCCCAATCTTAGAAATGTCTATTTCCTTCCTTTCCACATAATTTCTAATTACATGGTATTTCCTTTCAATGTGTCCAGATTTATTACTAGACTTCGGCTCTTTGGCTTGAAAAATAGTCCCATTGTTATCAAAATATAGAGTGATCGGATCTTTGGCGGAATGGACTACTCCTAGTCCCTTCATGAATTGTCGAACCCAAACAGCTTCCTTTGCAGCCTCAGACGCTGCAAGGTACTCAGCCTCTGTTGTAGAATCCGCGGTAACACTTTGTTTGAAGCTCTTCCAGCAAACAGCTCCTCCATTTAGCATAAATACATAGCCAGATTGGGATTTCATATCATCTCGATCGGTTTGGAAACTTGCGTCCGTGTAACCTCTTACACGCAACTCAGTTTCTCCACCAAACACTAAGAACGAATCCTTAGTCCTTCTCAAATATTTAAGGATGTTCTTTACGGCTATCCAGTGACTCTCACCAGGCATGGCTTGATAACGACATGTCATGCTCAATGCATACGCGACGTCGGGACGAGTGCAAATTATAGCATACATGATAGACCCAACAACGGAAGCATAAGGGATGGTCTTCATGCGTTCAATCTCCTTAGGGGTAGAGGGAGACTGTGACTTGCTCAAAGTGATCCCTTGGCCCATAGGTATAAATCCTATTTTAGAGTCTTTCATATTGAACCGGTCAAGAACTTTGTCAATATAAGCTTCTTGAGTCAATGCTAGTATCCTCTTGGACCTATCCTTATAGATCCGGATACCCAAGATTCGTTGTGCCTCTCCCAAGTCCTTCATCTAGAAATGATTCCCTAGCTACTCCTTAACGGAAGTGAGCGATGGAATATCATTCCCGATGAGCAATATGTCATCCACATATAGGACAAGGAATGCAACCTTACTCCCACTAAACTTCATGTACAAACACGGTTCTTCAACACATTGAGTGAAACCGTATTGTTTAATAACACGATCAAAGCGATGATTCCAACTCCGAGATGCTTGCTTAAGACCATAGATGGACTTCTTGAGCTTACACACCTTCTTAGGGTTAGATGTATCCACAAAACCTTCAGGTTGTGTCATGTACACTTCCTCTTCTAGAATCCCATTCAAGAAGGCGGTTTTGACATCCATTTGCTAAATCTCATAATCATGAAATGCGGCAACCGCTAAGATTATCCTAATGGACCGAAGCATAGCGACTTGAGTGAAGGTTTCGTCACAGTGTAAACCATGAACTTGTGTGAAACCTTTTGCCACTAATCTAGCTTTATAAACATCTATATGTTTTTCCAGGCCGAGCTTAATTTTATATATCCATTTACACTGAAGGGGTCGCACTCCCTCAGGTAAATCCACCAAGTCCCATACTTGGTTCTCGTACATGGAATCCATTTTGGACCTCATGGCTTCTAGCCAATGCGAGGAGTAGGTACTAGACATGGCCGATTTGTAGGTGGTGGGTTCATCACTTTATAAAAGTAACAAAACACCATCCTCTTCAATGTTACCAAGGTAGCGGTCAGGTGAATTAGAAATCCTACTTGACTTTCTAGGAACAATTACCATTTTAGAGGAGGAGGGAACGTTATCCTCCACGTTCTCCTCTACCTTATTCTCGGTTTGTGGCTCTCGAACTTCATCAAGTTCAAATTTTCTCCCACTCTTTCTTCTAGAAATAAACTCTTTTTCTAGGAAGACAGCATCACGAGCCACAAACACTTTGTTCTCATTTTTATTGCATAAGTAATAGCCAAGTGTTTCCCTTGGATATCCTACAAAAAGACATTTGTCAGACCTGGGTGCAAGTTTATTGTCAGACTTAATCTTGACGTACGCTTCGCAACCCCAAATGCACATGAATGATAAATGAGGGACTTTGCCTGCCTATATCTCATATAGAGTCTTATGGCCGCTTTAGTCGGGCTTCGATTTAGTGAAAATATTGCAGATAAGAGGGCAAAACCTCAAAATGAACCAGAATGCTCGGTTAGACTCATCATTGACCGAACCATATCTAATAAAGTTCGGTTTCTCCTTTTGGCTACACCATTTAATGTGGTGTGCCAGGTGGAGTCCATTGTGATACTATACCACAATCTTTTAGGTGTGAATAAAATTCAGAATTTAGATATTCACCACCACGATCGGATCGTAGGGTTTTAATCTTTTTTTCCAATTCGTTCTCTACTTCATTATGAAACTCTTTGAACTTGTCAAAAGCTTCACTTTTCTTCTTCATCAAGTAGATATACCCATATCTACTCAAATCATCAGTAAAAGTAATGAAGTAGGGAAAACCTCCTCTAGCAGTGATAGTTAATGTTCCACACACATCCGTATGTATGAGAGCCAAAACCTCACTTGCTCGTGTCCCTTTTCCCTCAAAAGGTGCCCGAGTCATCTTGCCTAAAAGCCAAGACTCGCATATACTATAAGATTCGAAATCTAATGGTTTGAGCACTTTTGATGAAGCAAGTCTCTTAATGCGTCTTTCGTTTATGTGACCTAAACGACAATACCAAAGGTAGAATTCATTTGGATCATCCTTTTTGAGCTTTTTAGTTTCCACATGATAAACGTCATTAACATCATTTAAAACATAAATACCTCCAATTGAAATGGTCTTGCCATAAACCAAATCATTCAATGAAAAAGTACAACAATTGTCGTTAATCATAAAACAAAAGCCTTCCGCGTCTAACGCAGAAATGGAGATGATGTTCTTGGTTAAAGTTGGTACAAAATAACACTTATTTAAAAACAACTCTAAACCATTAGCTAAAGTGAGCACATAGGTCCCCACGGAAACGACCGCTACTCTAGCTCCATTCCCCATGCGGAGATCCACATCACCTTTTGCTAGTGCTCGCACGTCCCTTAAACCCTGCAAATGATTACAAAGGTGAGAGCCACATCCGGTATCTAATACCCAAGTGGAAGTGCTAGCATAATTAATGTCTATCACATAGAGAGAGGAAATCATACTAATAGGCGTAACACGCCCTTCCTTGAGGTCCTCCAAGTATTTGGGACAACTCCTCCTATAATGCCCCTTCCCATTACAACGGAAACCTTCGGCCTCGGAGAGTTTGACATTATCTGCCTTGGGTTTGCCATTCTCAACAGTTTTCCCCTTTCCCTTGTCTTGTTTCTTTGACGATTTCTTGAATTGGGACTTTTCTTTCCCATTTCCCTTCCTAACTCCAAGTGACATGTTCTTTAACTTCATAGTGAGAACATCCCCTTTTGTCACTCCCACTAGCTTCCATATCCCTCTCCACTTGGGTGAGGAGTGTATGAATTTCATGATAACTCTTATCCATGCCAGTTATGTTATAGTTTACCCTATAGTGGGCAAACTTGGTATGAAGTGAGTGGAGGATGTATCCACCACAAGATTTTTAGGAATTTTACACCGTAGACGTTCTAAGATGTCAACATATTCGACCATATTTAGTACATGGGGACCAACCTATTGGCCCCTCTCAAGCTTTTCTTCAAAGAAGCGTGCCGCCGCTTCTTAATGGTGGACATTAGGTGTTTGTAAAAACATAGTAGTCATACGAGTGAATATCTCGTACGCGTTCAAAGAAATGGATGAAAGTTTGAGACTTGGGGACATCGACCATATCAACACATTTTTGATATCATTGGACATCCTCATATAGTCATCATAGGTGGTCAGCACAACCGATGAAGCCCTTGAGTCGGGCTTGATGGGAGGGGCATCGGTCAAGTAAGCGAGCACGTTTTCGGACAACGCGGCACTTTTGATGTTGGATTCTCATTCAAGAAAGTTACTACCGTCATCTTTTAAGGTTAATTTGTCCATTACCGACCTTAGCCATGAATCTTTGCCTAGTGGAGTAGTCGATGGAGTTGATTAAGTTGCCATTGCGAATTAAAATGCTACAACAAAATAAGGAAATAGTAACATTCATTGTTTTAAATTTACTTGTGAAACATGTTTAACATGTTTTAACAGTTATATAACGTTCTCTCACTAAATTATATAAATGATTCCAAGATTCGTTTTTAAACAAAAATGAGCATCGCTTGGGCGAAACTGTAATACCCGTCCTTTTGGGGACCCATTTACCAACGCTGACCGACCTTTAGGGGAAGACAATAGCCTTAGTGATGCGTGCTAGAGTTACCTTGTGCTTTGATTGCCTTTAGAAGTGAGTGGTACTCGATAGAGTAGAGGCTACTTGATCGAGTAGCTTGGGTACTCGATCGAGTAGGGGCCACTCGATCGAGTAAGTAGGTTACTCGATGGAGTAGCGTCTTTTCAACGAGGGTTTATAATCGTGTTTTGTTAAAACCGCAAATCATTTCCGCCTCCTTCCTTCAGATCTATAAGCCGCCTCCCTCCTTTCCCTTCACCAAATACCTTCCATGGGAGCCTTTCAAGATGCTTGTGCCATAGGAGTGGCTAGCTTGAGTCGGGTAGCGGTCTCTTTGCCAGGTTTCTACGTGTAGGTATGTCGTCATCATCGTCCTTGTCATTGTGTTTTCAGTTACGGTTAGAATGGTAGTGATAAAGGATTGTATTGTGTGTCTATGTGTTGCTTGATTGATGGGTGTTACGTGTGTGGACGTGGAATCGCTGCAGTTGCTTAAAGGTAGGTTCGCCTACTCAGTTTCTGTTGATTGTCTAGTGTGTCGGTTGTTGTATTGTTGTTGTGACCGTGCGGTTGAGTATACATGGTAATTGGTTGGTGTATGCTGTTTTGTTGATTGTCGTTGTATTGCAGCTGTGTGTGATTGATTGTCCCTGGTTCTCGAGGTGCGTTCTCGGCTGAGTGGAATCACTTGCGGGAATGGCTTCATGCCCTAGTTTCGCTCTCCGTGGAACCCGCCATGGGAGGGGATGTGCACATTAATGGAACAAGGTTATCGCTCGGTATGATGAGCGGGGATTTGGTGGGGACGGCTGCGGTCTCCTACTAGCAGGGCTAGTCCAGTGGACGGTCGGTGATGGAGATTGGTTGGAGTGGTTGAGACTGTGTGTGTGTTTGGTTGTGTTTGTAATATGTTGGTACTGTTTGTTGTGTCATACCTCAGTTACTGGCCTTGTGTGGCTGTCTTGTTTGTTTTGTTGTGTCTGCCGTGATCCTTTATGGTGAGCAGTCCGTCTTAGCAGGTGCTGTCTTAGATGCTAGCTGGAGTCCGGGTTGGGATGAGTCCTTACGAGTAATGTCAGAAGTAGTTCTATAGCTTTGGCGAGTGTACCTTTGTTTTAGTAGTTCAGTTTTAACACTTGTAATATAACCGTAACTGTTATTTTATCGACTTTGATGATAACTTACCTCGGGCAACCGAGATGGTGGTGCCCTTATATGCTAAGGAAGGTCTCGTTAAGGCTCCTCGGTATATGGGGGTGTCACAAAGTGGTATCAGAGCGACGATTTCGGAACCTGTAACAAATGAACCTAATGAACGTAGTGAGTCTGATAAAATGAACCTGGTGTATGTATATTGGGAACCCCAGCCGATGCTAGATTTTGGGTGAGTAGGTGCCCTCATTTCAAAATCTTGGCCCCATTGTGCTTAAGCCAGTCACTGGGTATGGGAATGTTTAGTCGGCCATCATTATATCTATAAAAGAGGAATGATAAAAAGCTGAGGTGGCACAACCTCCTTTAAGAATTAAGGCAATGAAGCTCTCACATTCAACCTCACAAAATCAATTCTTTTTTAGCCAATCACGTTTTGCAATATGGCCACATCAGCACACCAAAAAAAAAAAACAAGGGCAATTAAATCTGACGTTTAATTACATAAAAAAAAATTCAAAAGGTCCAATTAAATATCAGTTCAATACTTCAATTCTAACGTTGAATTACCAAAAAAAAAGGGTCCAATTAAAACTCACGTTCAATTACCCTAACCCTTTGTCATTCTCCATGCTATCTCACGTTCAATTACCCTAACCCTTTGTCATTCTCTATGCTACTTGAGAATGACAATGAACAATTAGAATTACAAATTCCCAAGAGACTCAATAAATTTTCCAGAACACAAGCCTTTCTCCTTCCCAATATTACTTTATAATTGCAAATGAAAATAGCCCAATTGTCTTCATACTATCTTCATTTGCTAACGTATACATCACTTTTCATCACTTTTCAACCTGTAAACAAAGTATAGATCAGTTTTCACCACTTTTCAATAATTTGAAGCAAATTTCTTCAATTTCTCAAATGGCAATTGCACCCCTTACTATTAGTCAACTCAAATATGGAGTAAGGCTTACGGAAATGAATGTTAGAGTGGTGCACAAGTGGTCAAGGCCGGAATTCATCAACAAAAACAAGAGTGAAGATAAGAAGAAAACCGAAGCCATTGAACTTTTGTTTGTTGATTCAAAGGTATGTCTAATTTTTTTTTCCAAGCAAATATTTCACATCAGATAAATACCCTTTATTATTAACTCCAATTGCAGCCAAATAATTCCCACAAACCCTAATTTATGATCCAATTTACTAATATTTGGCACTTGCAACACACTTGAAATTAGATGAATATATTTATGCAAAAAAAAAAAGTTGGCACTAAGATATTTAGTTCAAGTTTAGAAAAGAACATAACTTTATATGTTAATTCAAAAATAAACAAATACCCAGATTAGAAAATGGGGAGATCTAATCAAATTAGATGAATATATTTATGCAAAAAGAACGTTGGAAAATCAGTTGGCAGAACTCATCTAATTTAAAGTTAATTAAACAATTTTATGTGTGATAAATATTTTTTTGGCAGAACGAAGTCATCCAAGCTACTGTTAGGAAACAACTAATTTCCTATTTTAGCTCTAAGCTCTCTGTGGATAAAGTTTACACCATCCGTAACTTAACCGTAGACAACAACACCGGACTAGACAAGGCTACCTCTCATAGTTATCGTTTGAAGTTTGAGTTTTCAAGTAAAGTTCAAGCCACAACTGATTCATCTATTCCGATGCATGGGTTTCGTATTGCTGATTTCAAGGATTTTATTGATGGTAGAGTTCCCGGTACCCATTACATAGGTATGACCCTTTCACATATCTAATGTTTCGTCACTGGTAATTTTTTTTCCTACAATTTCTTTTACTTACAATTTTTTAAAATGTTCCACTTTTATGGCTATAGATGTTATTGGAAAAGTTTATGAGATTGGTCCAATCACTGAAACTACACACAAGCATAAGTGTCGCACCATTAAGCTAGAAGACCTTGAGTAAGTGCAAAGCCATTATCAGTTTGTCACTTCTTTCGCCTTTTTAATTGGCAAAACAAAATAAGGTACAATTTTGGGTTTGATGCAGGGGGAATCAACTATGTTGCACCTTATGGGAACCACACACGGTTGAACTCCCTGCTGCTCTATCTAAGCTACCTAATCCGGACCAGTCTAAAGTTATTGTCATACAATGTGTGCAGGCTAAAAGATTTGAGGGTACTATTACTTTGTCACCTTATGATGAATTGTTGTTTAATATAAAAAATTAGTTTAAATATAAACTTATAAAATTATATTTTTAGGTGTTTGGCGTGTCTAGACAACTTTTAACTAAATCGTATTTGTATTTCATGTCAACCCCGATATACCTCAAGTGAAAGATTTTGAGCCAAGGTATCAATTTGTTTATACTCTTCTTCTTAGTATCATTTTGCACGCCCTATTTAATTATCAATTTTTAACATTCACAATTAAGCGAGAATAAACATAAAAACAAAATTGCACCACTTACCCCTACTTCTTCAATATATGTAGTCTTTCTACTCCGTCACCAAGTAACTCCTTGCAAATTATTGAAATTCCTGACGACGACGTTGACGATGATTACATGTCAAGAGAAAATATAAGGAGTATCAGTGACCTAAAAGAGAATGAAAAGGTGATTATTCTTTGCTAAAAAGCCTTTTGTTTGGCTACGTCAAAACAATTAGAAATACTAAAACAACTATTAATGCAGGCGGGTTATTTCTATACATATGGAAAAATTGTTAACCTTGATTGCACGGCTGGATGGTACTATGATAGTTGTAAGCTATGCTGGTCTAAGTGTATCAAAAGTGACAAAGGAAAATGGGTTTGTACATGTGAACAGTGTGATGGTTACATAAACCGTGTTACGACAAGAATTCCTAGGTAAAATTATTAAACTTTATGCATTTTTTACAATTGTGCCATATAATTTCATTAACCTCTCAAATTTTTCCTTAAACACCTTCTTTCCTACAGGTACCAAGTAAAGTTCGAGGTTACTGACCCGTTGGATGATTGCGTCCACTTTGTGGTTTTTGATACTCAGATCAATCAATTCATCACTCCAACCGCTGCGGAGATGCTTGCAAAAATTGAAGAGGTTTTATAATATCTAAATTTTACCTTTTACAATCAATTTTAAGGAAAATTCCACCAATATTCAATCAGGGATAAAAATTACCGCCTTTAATATTCTATTTTATGTGTCATTTTTTTTGTCATAGCTTGGTGGTGATAAAGAAGATATACCTCGCGAATTGGATGCTTTCATTGACAAGTCATTTCTTTTCAAGGTCTATGTACACGAAAAGTTTAACGTGAGTCAAGGCTCAACTTCATACACGGTCTCCACTTTGTGTGACGACGCATACCTTGCTAACAAATGGCTTTCCAAGTACACTGAAATGTTCAAGGTCGGTTACAATTTTCTTTGTTTTCATACTTCCCTCTTATTGTGAGAATTAAACATAACTTCTTCTTGAGAATATTGTAACCGACCTTTCCTTTTCCAATTACAGGAGGAGTTTCATTGTTTTAAATCGAGGACTGAGCCTTTGCTTATCAAGGAAAGTTCGAAGGCCTTAATTGACATCATTAACGCTGAGGTAAATAATCTGGGTAAAACAATAACTTTACCGAAATCGTGCCCCAAAAATAGTTTCTTATACTAACAACTTTTAAAACTTTAAAATTTAGGAAGAAGAAAAGTCTCGGGCAGACAGATGACAGAGAATCACTCCTCTCAAAAGGTCCCCAACCAACGACTATCAGTCTGCTGATGGTGATGCTAGCTCCGCAACAAAGAATAACGTCATTGTTAAGAAAGAAAAGTGATCCATCTCCATTTTATAATTGGGATTGGCATGAAGTATTTTGGAATGTTTGTCTTTGGAGTAGACGTTTCTATTTTAATTCCTTAATGCATCGTTCATCTTTTGGAATGTAACTTAAACAAGATATTTTTGTTGTTCTTATCTTTGACGATATGTTTTTTTTTTTATTTCTCAATCTTCAGCTTTTAATTATTTTCTATGTAATGCAACCTACTACAACCTAAATTTGATTTTTCATGTCGGTTTAAACATGTTAGGCGACATAAAAAAACATACGAGCAAAAAATAAAATAAAAATAAAAAGGAAAAAAAGGAAAAAAAGGATTTTAGGTTTAAGTTAGAATTTAATGAGGAAAATTGTGTTGGGTTGAGTTAACTGAAAATGAAATATGAAAAAGCTTAGTTGATTGATGACTTGAAAGCGAGCAGTGTAGATATAGTTTTGGTCAACATTATCGAAACTATGGTCAAACCAGCAAAAAAAAAAAAAATGGCCACAACAGGAAATAAAAGGTAAAAAAAAAGGCGAAAAAATTCAATGCAA
This sequence comes from Silene latifolia, assembly GCF_048544455.1. Lineage (NCBI taxonomy): Eukaryota > Viridiplantae > Streptophyta > Magnoliopsida > Caryophyllales > Caryophyllaceae > Silene > Silene latifolia. The sequence continues at coordinate 440,234,062 of NC_133538.1, read as the reverse complement.
CGTGACATTGGGGAAATTAAAAAAGGATAAGAAAAAATTGCATTCTACCGTGTCAAAAAACGTGTACTTAATAATTTCATAACCAACCTAATTAATTTAACCCTTTGTCATTCTCAAGGTTACTCGAGAATGAGCCTCTTAGAACCTTCTAAAGCAGTCCCTTAGAATTCTAAAAAGTGCACACAAAAAATATGACTACAGCAGCAAAAAAAAAAAAAAAAAAAAAAATCAAAGTGCACTGCAATTATAGCAAAACCTAATTAATCTAACCCTTTGTCATTCTCAACGTTACTCGAGAATCCCAATCTCACGGGAATGATAAATGATTTCTTAGCTGTTCCTTAATTCTCTTCCTCAACTTCAACTACCTATACATATAATACTCACACCATTCACTGTGACAGTCTCTGAATAAGAAAAGATAAACAATTCTACTTCTACTTTTCACCCATGCCTGGATCAAGTTCTGAACAACCACCAAGAAAGAAGAGTAGAAGAAAAAACAAAGAGGATGGAAAAGGTTAGTTTTTGTTTTAACTGCAGATTTTTTTAAAAACAACCCTTTACAATGATTTTCCTCTTTCACGCTTCTTTGTAGAAAACTCAGAATTTTCAAGAGCAACTCCTCAAACAATCCTTATACGTTCTTTAAACACCCCAAAATTAGGTATGTTATTTCATCTCAGATAAGAAGAAGGATGCCATTGAACTTCTATTTGTTGATTCAAATGTATGTCTATTTTTTTCCTTTTTATCTTTTATTATATAATGCAAATCAGAATTTGAGGGTTAAAGGTTTATATTATCAATCATTCATGCCAAGTTCAAGGTGTCCATCCAAGAGAATTGATGACGGATATGACAAACCGCAGACATATATAGATCTGCATGGAGAGATTTGTGTCTCTGTACGGTATAGTTCTAAACATCTAATTAAACCCTCAGAATTCAATGAGCAGAACTCATTTAATTTTTTGAATAATTTTAGTCTTCGAACTAAAAGAAAACTACTTTAAAATGGTAATGCAGTTAGTGCCAGGGAGCTAAGGGTCGGTAATATGAATTGCAGCAACCACCACGTGTATAAAGTAGTCAAGAGAAGAGAGAGGATGAAGAGAGAACAAACCCCAGCTCGCATTTGATTAAGGCCGTCATTAGTATGAACAAGTAGAAACCCCGGAGTCTGCTTTGGTCCGCATATATACATCACATAACAAAATAACATTAGTATTTCAAAGTTTCAGATGATAACTAAAATTAAGCAAAGGAAATATTGATCTCTTAAGAGTATATGAATCATTAGGGCTAATACAAGGCACGAAATCACGATGATTTGGAGGCATCTTCCATAATGATTTACTAGCACCAACCAACTGTCAATTCTTACCAACCATTCTAATAGAAAATTCAAATAATAGATCTAATAGAAAATTCAAATAATAGATCGAGCTGTGAGCCACAAATCGCTTACTAAAAGGACATGATTTATGTATGGAGACCCCATGCTCAATTTAACCCATGCAAATTAGAATAATATTAAGCTAAATGCAGTAACAATTTTTGTAATTGTTTTCTACACAAGTTTATTACCATGTTATTAGGTACTCCTACTTTACCTCTACAAGATTTGACAAACCAACAAATGCCAAGCCATGCTTCAAGTCAAACAAATAAGGGTAAAGCACCACTCTACCAGTCTCAATCTCAATCTCAATTTGGTACGTCTCTCAGTGTACGGTTTTACAAATATAAAACATGCATAAATTAATATTTCTAATACTTCCCATAGCTTTAATTATGTTACTACATATTTTATATTAATTTTGTTATATATACGGTTTTTTAGTACTCTTAAATTCTTAAGGTGCTCTTACACTCTCAAATTGTTAAGTCAATAATATCTGAAAGTACCTTTAATTGACAATCTTTTAGGTAATCCATTTTTCCCGCTTAGTGGGATAACAACAAACTGCCATATTCAAAGTTACTCAACTACACAATCAAGGAAGGGTAAAGCAACTCTTTACCAATCTAATTCAGGTATTTGTATCAATCTTCAGTTAACAAATTTAACTTTTTTCTACATAAGTTCATTACTATCTTAGTTTGTAACTTATGTATAATTAGCAACATTATTAGGTACTCCAACTCTACCTCTACATGACTTAACAAACACACAATTGCCAAGACATGCCTCAATTAAACCTGATAAGGGTAAAGCACCACTTTACCAATCTCAACCAAAAAGTGGTAAGTCTCTAAATTTACGGATAATTCAGTTCATATCATGTATCAACCAATATTTTAAATTCTTTCGTAACCTTTAATTATGTTACTCCCAATCTTATTACGCAACTAAAGTGAATGATTTTACGCAATCATATCACTCACATGCAGATAATACTCCACAACTACAATTGGCTAATTCTATAAACAATTTCTGGAGAGGTAAAGATCTTTGAACTCTCTTTTTATAAAAATTAAGAATTATATATTGTATTTTTCTTTTAGCCTCTATTGTTTACACTTATCCGTCTAATAGATTATCAATACGGGAAAAGTGTAAATGACTACTATATGGCACAAAACGCAAGGAAGCAACAAAAGCTAAGACTATCCCAAAAGAGAACTAATGAAAATCCTGGAGTTGGTGTGTCACATAACAATGTGACACACCAACGTCAACTGTATGTGAAATTAGCGAGACAAAAGAGGAAGCTTATCTTAAGTCAAGAAAGGATGGCTAGGAATTCTTCTATGTTGATGTCTACAACTCCATTGAGCACCATCACATTTGGTAATTATCATCGTTAATTTTTTAATAGGTAGTAAGAAAAAAAAATATTTTACTTATTAGGTACTATTTGTGTTTGTTAAGTATGTCAACAATGTTAGTGACTTCTCATAATCTAACCCTTATTTGGTAATTGTTCAGCTAATTGTGGAGTTCAACTCTCCGGAAATCAATTTCTACCCACTAGCAGCACTTCCGTGCAAACTACGAATCATAGGCAAAACATAATCGAAGAAAGGATGGCTAGGAATTCTTCCATGTTGATGTCTACAACTCTATTGAGCACCATCACATTTGGTAATTATCATCGTTAATTTTTTAATAGGTAGTAAGAAACAAAAAATATTTTACTTATTATGTACTATTTGTGTTTGTTAAGTATGTCAACAATGTTAGTGTTCTCTCATAATCTAACCCTTATTTGGTAATTGTTCAGCTAATTGTGGAGTTCAACTCTCCGGAAATCAGTTTCTACCCACTAGCAGCACTTCCGTGCAGACTATGAATCATAGGCAAAACATAATCGAAGAATTGGCAAGGGATCTTTCAATGACCTATGATGTGTTTGAAGCTACCAACCATAGGTCAAATTCGGATGTTAACATTCCAAAGTTAAATTGTCTTAAATTTGAAAAACTGCATTTTTATTTTACCTGCACTTAGGTTTTTAAATTTGTCATTATCTATTTTCTTCATATCTTTTCTTCCGATTGACCTTCTTAATTAATAACAGAAGGGTACCATGATATCGGAGACCCTACTTACACCTGCACAAAATGTGGAGCTCAGATGTGGTATGATGAAAGAGATCGTATGGATATCAAGCCCATAGTCCCCTCTTTAACATGTGTTGCAAAAATGGAATAGTTGAACTGCCCTTTATTAAAAAACCTCCTAAGTTGTTACATGATCTTCTAATGCGAAAACATCCCAAAAGTAAACATTTCATGGAAAACATACGGTCATACAATAATATGTTTTCCTTTACATCTATGGGTGGTAAAATTGACCATGCACTCAACCAAGGTAGGGGTCCTTACACATTCAGAATAGGTGGGCAAAATACACATTTAATTGGAAGTTTATTACCTAATCATGACGGACCACCTAAATTCTGTCAACTTTATATCTACGACACGGAAGAGGAGTTGAGGCATAGGAAGAATGCAGGAAGGTGAGCCTTAAATTTATTTAATTTTTTTTAATATTAATATAGTTTCTTATTCTTTAATTTATTTTTCAATTGTAATCGCAGTTCTACAAATCCAGGTCAATTTGATGATGGACTAATCGATGATTTAAAAAAAATGGTCGATCGTTACAATGTTTTGGCAAAATCATTTAGAATGGCAAGAGATAGGCTTAACGAAGGTGCCGGTGGTGAGGTAAGGTTGAGGCTCATTAGCGGACGACAAACAGATGGGAGAACATATAATCTACCCCCGTGCCGGAGGTGGTGCCCTCATTGTTGGAGATCTTGAGAACACGATTGATAGTCGGGACATTATTCTTGAGGAACGCAGCGGTAGACTACAACGTATATCAGAGCTACATGCTTCTTATTTAGCCCTACAGTACCCTCTTCTTTTCCCACGTGGAGAAGATGGCCATAGGCTTGGTATCCCTCATAATCCACGTTCTTTAAGTAAATCAAGAAATAGTCAGAGCTCTCGGGATAAGCTTACATTGAGGGAGTGGTTTGCTTTTCGCATCCAAGACCGATCGGCAGATAGGGAAGCTCCGACAATTTTGATGGGAGGTATAAGATTTGATGCCTAATTTATTATGTTGACAATTACCGTTCTTATGTTTTTTTTTCTCAGTCCAAAGTTAATACAAAGCTAAGTAAAATAGTTTTTTTTTTTTTTTAGTTTGAACGTTTTTTTTTAATGGCAGGTAAACTATTTCAACAAATCCTTGCCGATGGTTTGACAATGATAGAATCTCAACGGTTAAAGTATTTCTGTCTTAACCAACCAAAATTGCGATCGGAAAATTTCAAGAATCTCGCGAATGCTGCCGCTACAGGTCAAACTAACCCGTCCTCCTGGTGTTGTTACATTTGTACCGTCATCTTTTGTAGGTGGTAAAGGTTACATGAGGGAAACATATCAGGATACAATGACCATATGTAGGTGGTGTGGATATCCTGATTTGTTTATTACGTTCACATGCAATCCAAAATGGCCTGAAATAACTAGGTTTGTTCAAAAAAGAAATCTGCGGCCAGAGGACAGACCTGATATACTTACTCGACTATTTAAGTTGAAACTCGAAGAGATAATTAGGGACTTAAAAGAACGACATCTTTTTGGACGGACAAGGGCAGGTGATGAACTATACGTTTTCATCTTATTTTTATTTTCCATTTCCAATTTTTTTTTCCGAAGTTTTATTATTAACATCGACTATATAATATTACTTTGCTTGAAATTATCAGTTGTCTATACTATTGAGTTCCAAAAACGCGGCCTCCCACATACTCATATTTTGCTTTTTTTTACACCGAGAGGACAAGTTTCCTGAAGCCGCTGACGTGGACCGTATTATAAGTGCTGAAATCCCAGATCCTGCGAAAAGCCCAGCACTATATGAAGCAGTGAAAAATAGTATGATTCACGGTCCATGTGGGGATCTTAACCCAGATTGTCCATGCATGATTGACGGAAAATGCTCGAAAATTTTTCCAAAGAAGTTTAATGAAAGAACAACAATCGACGGTGATGGTTATCCTGTTTATAAGAGATGAGAAAACGAACCGACAATTGAGAAAGATGGAAAAACAATTCATAACGGATATGTTGTTCCTTACAATGCAGATTTATTGTTGAAATATCGGGCTCACATTAATGTTGAATGGTGCAATCAGGCAAGATCAATCAAATACTTATTCAAGTACATTAATAAAGGATATGACAGTGTCACCGTTAGTGCAACTCGCAGCAACAATGGTTTAGTCAAATCCATTCTTTTCTTATTTAACTCCTATTGTTCCATTCGTTTTTGTTTGAATGTTTTAATAACTTGTGGTTTTTTGAAATGTAGGTAGTCAGGACCCAAATCAGATTGATCAAATACAACAGTTTTATGACTGTCGTTACATTTCACCATGTGAAGCTGTGTGGAGGATTTTTGCCTTTGACATTAACTACAGGACACCGCCTTTTTTTACGTTTGGATTACCATCTCCCAATGAGCAAAATGTTATTTTCCATGATGATGACCCAATTGATGAAGTTGTCGAAAGATCTGCTTTGGATCCAGGACAAAATTCACTGCATGGTTGGAATATAACAAAAACCATTCCGATGGTAGAGATTTGACGTATTGTGAGTTCCCAAATAAATATGTCTGGAATAAAGACACAAAGGCCTGGACTAAAAGAAAAAAAGGGCTTTACTCTCGGCCGAATGTATCATATGTCTCCAAATGGTGGTGAAAGATTTTATTTGAGAACCCTACTGAACTTTGTTAAAGGACCAAAATCATATGAAGAGATTCGAACTGTAAATGAAATACCTCTCCCAACTTTCAAAGAAGCTTGCTATGCTTTAGGCTTACTTGGTGATGATAAAGAGTATATCGATGCCATTAAAGAAGCGAGTGAATGGGGATCTGGATATTACCTTAGGAATCTGTTTGCTACCCTTCTATTGGCAAACAGCTTAGTCAAGCCAGAATTAGTGCGGGAGGACACTTGGCCACTATTATCAGATGATATCCTATACCGCAGGAGAAGAGAACTACGTAATTTAGGTACTTTCTTAATTATTTATAACTCTTAAACTAATACCTTCGTTATCGTTTTAATTTTTGCCTTTCCTTTTTACTGAACTTTAAATTTTCCATGTTTGCGTTTCCATAGATCTCTGTCACGACGAGCAATTGAAAAATTACGCGTTATCCGAGATTGAAGCTTTATTGCAAAGAAATGGTAGTTCATTGCGTAAATTTGACAACATGCCATTCCAGATTTCGACATTCATGCTATGAATTGAATAGGCTATTGGAAGATGAATTATCCTATGACAAGGAAGTTTTGAAGAAGGAACATGAAGTTCTCACTTCTTCCATGAGTGATGAACAAAAAAGTGTTTATAGAAAAATAATGTGCTCTGTTCAAAGTGGTCAAGGTGGTGTATTTTTTGTTTATGGTTACGGTGGTACCGGTAAAACTTTTCTCTGGAGAACTTTGTGCGCTGCAAAAAGGTGTAAAGGTGATATCGTTATCGCTGTTGCTTCAAGTGGCATTACCGCTATCCTTCTTCCAGGTAGACGAACACCCCATGCAAGACTTAGCATACCGATAAACGTAGACGAAAACTCCACCTGCCCTGGTATAAGACCAGGAACTGATTTGGTAGAGCTATTACCGAGGGCAAAGCTCATCATATGGGACGAGGCACCTATGGTTAATCATTATTGTATTGAAGCTCTTGATAGAAGTTTGAGAGATATCATGCGATTTTCATCAGAAGGAGATCCTGAGAAACCTTTTGGAGGGAAACTAGTTGTGTTTGGCGGTGATTTTCGACAGATTTTGCCAGTTGTACCTAAAGGAAGCAGGCAAGAAATCGTTGGCGCCGCTATCATTTCCTCTCCTTTGTGGAGATATTGCAAGGTTAGAAAGATTTTTCTTTATTTTGTGTGTTCTTTTGTACGTTTTACTGTTTTAGAAGTCCTTATTTTAAATTTATTAATGAAATTTAGAACCTTTAATTTTTTCTTCTTTGTTTGTTTTTTTAGGTTCTAAAGCTCACGAAAAAATATGAGACTTCAAGTTGGAAGTTGAGTCGACATCAATGAAAAGACAATTTTTTGAGTGGATTCTCGATGTTGGAGATGGACTAGCAGGTGGCCCAAATGATGGTGTAGCTAGCTTTCAATTGCCCGAAGATATTCTTCTTCATCCTGGTCCAAATCCAATAGCTACCATTGTAGAGAGCACTTATCCATCTTTAAAAGAACATTTAGGTGACCCTCAATACTTCACGGAAAGGGCTGTCCTTGCTCCTACTCACGATATCGTGGAGTTGGTAAACGAGTTTGTATTGGATCAAATTGATATGGAAGAGAAAGAATACCTAAGCTCGGATGAAATAAGTAAAGAAGAGACAAACGGGGGGTTCGGGAACTCTATTCCACTGAGTTTCTAAACACTATTAGATGCTTTGGTCTCCCAAATCACAACCTAAAGCTTAAAGTTGGTGCTATAGTCATGCTTCTTAGAAACATTGACCAAGCAAATGGTTTGTGCAATGGCACCCGACTAGAGGTAACTCATTTAGGAAAACGAGTTATAGGTGCAACTGTTATTTCTGGAAGTCATATTGGCAGTAAAGTGTATATTGCCCGCATCACCTTGACCCCTTCAGACACCACTAGATTCCCAATTAAGTTTGAAAGGAGACAATTTCCTTTGGCAGTTTGCTTTGCAATGACTATTAACAAGAGCCAAGGGCAATCTCTATCCCGTGTTGGTCTTTATCTTCCTAGACCAGTCTTTACCCATGGACGGGTTACGTTGTTGCTCTCTCGCGGGTTACAAGTAAGAAAGGTCTGAACGTCCTTATTTTAGATGAAGACAAAGGCATGACTTCTACAACAACTAATGTTGTTTACAAGGAGATTTTCGAGAAATTATGAGATTGTCCGAGACTATCCTAATATCAGATTTTACTCTATTGTAGATTGTATTTGAATTTGAATTTCTTCTAATTGCTTAATGTTTGACATTTGTTATCTTTTACTCTTTTCAAAATGGCTATCCTTTTTGAAAATTAAGTTGGTGCTGCATGTGAACTCTCTACAAAACTTTTACATTTTATGAGAATTAAGAAAATAAACATTTTTAAAGGAATGCAAGAACCTATGTATTTTTAACATTTTTAAATTAATGCACTATTTAATTGTCAATTTATATCATGAACAATTAACGAATTCTAAACATAAAGTTAAAATTTTACGAGGCTAATTTTTAAGAAACTAAACATTTTTAAGTTCATGCAAGATTAAGATTTAAGAAATTTTCGTCCTAGAAGTTGATGCAAGATTAACATTTAAGAAAATTCTAAACATCTGTAACTAACGTATAATTAATAATATGAAAAAAACCTATTGATTTTTTGACAAATAACAATATAAATTTCCAACAACAAAAGTTTTTGAATTTAGCAAAATAGATGTAAAGGAAACTTATCTTTTATCACATAAGGATGGCTACAAAATCTTCAAAGATAACTGCTTTAACACCTTTCGACTTGGAGTCTCATTCGTTACTTAACATCATCGCCTCAAATTATTCACAAAAAAAAAAAATATTAGTCAACCTGTACAATTACTTAACATATTCTCAATCATAACTGTAAATCAAAGTTTAACGTGCTACAGTTCTGATATATTTCCGTAAAAAGATCTCAATTTTCTATGACCACTTCACAATTAATAGACACTCGAAAATTAAGAATACCCTTAATTTTATCAATTAATCTCAAAAATTCAAGACAATCAGATAGTCACGGTCAGTGAATATTAACGTTGTCAATGATACATGTTAAATATCAAAATTTTAAGACAATTAGATAGACACTCCCTCCATTTTTATTTGAACTGTTTCCGTTTCGCATTCACGGTCAGCGACTATTAATGTTGACAATGATACATGTGAAAGTATCAAATTAAAATTGACATCGCCAGACTCACAAAGTCAAATATTTAGGAAATAAAATTGAACAGTATAATTTGATCAGCTAAACAGAACAATTGAATTACGGGTATTCCCCCTATTCACATAACACAAAGAGACTTGACATTTTAACAGACAACCTTGAAACAACTATAATTTGATCAGCTAAACAGAACAATTGAATATATAACTAATGGCGAAGAGAGGCACATACCATAAGTTCCAGTATATAGACCGCCTGTCTATATCAGGTTCAGGTAGGACTCTCTCAAGTTGATTAGCATTAGCTATACAATCGGTTTTCACAGATCTGGACTAACCACTATTTTCTTCCCTCATTAAGTGCATCAAATGGTAACATGCAATCATAAAAAACGTGTAAATCACAAATTGCCATTATAACAGTAATTAGAAAAAGGAAAAAAAATCAAAAAAATTGACTTAATGATCACCTTTTCATTGCATGTACCCAATCTTCATTTTTTCGAACCAATCGCCGGAAAAATCTCCTTCATCTTCAATTTTTTGCTACGAATCTACCAATTTTCGCAATTTTGATCTGAAAATTGCTTCTCTGTTAATTGAAAATTGTACTGAAATGTAAATCTGAAAAGAAGGACGACGAAATGAGGAGAGAAGATGGGAAATGGAAGAACGAAATGGCTGAAATGGAGATGAAATGGCTGAAATGTGGATGAAATATTGAAATGCGTTATTGGGTGAGGGAGATATGAGGGGAGAGGTAGAAGATAAGGCTTGATCGGTTTTGGTTTTTGTTTTGTTTTGTTTTTTTGTTTTGTTTTTTTTTTTTTTAATGTAAATTTAAATTAACTATACCTACTTTACGCAACAATTTGGTCTACTCGGTTTTCAGTCTTTTCAGTTTGTGAAAATTTCAGTTTTATTAATTTTACTTATGTCAATAATTTTTCATATCCTAAATATTTCAGTTCTAACTTATATAATGTTCTTACTTAAATCTTCGTTAAACGTTTCATATTTACTATAGAATTACGGGTATTCCCCCTATTCACATTTTCATTTTTTTAACTTATTCTTTATTGTCAACAATATTTTAAAATGCCCTTATATATATTTATCGATTTTTATTTTTATTTATAAAAATCTGTACATTTTCATAAAATTACATAATCGATTATCTAAGTTATTATAATATAACGTCTCCTTTAAAAAAAAAGTATACAACCCCGTGAATTTTCACGGGTGTTACATTAGTTATGTGCTTAATATGTATGGTGATTATCTTGGAATTGATTGAGGTCGGGTCTATGTTGAAGTTAGTGTTGGGAAATGTGTCCTCAACAATAGTGCGATCATGTGATTTAAATATCATTATTAAATCTCATTTTAAAGAATACAATTGGGAAGTAATTTTGTTACTGTCAACTGGTCAACATATATCGGTAATGATTGGTGACTAGAGTTTGACATTCTTTGTCGTGTGACGGTGGTGATCGAGTTGACCCCTAGGTCATACCTATAGGGCAATACTCTTAATTGATCATTTAATTAATCGTATAATGTTACGAGTTAATTAAATTACTTGAAAAAAATTGACGGACGATTTTGGAAGTAAAATTTACGTATCAAATTGAAATATGATTAAATGAGATACGATCTGAGTAATCGAATTGTTTCATTCTTCGGGATGAAATTCTTGTTTAAAGAAACAATCGGAATTGAATGAATTATTATAAATATGATTTATAAATTGGTAAAATATTTTGGTATAAGTAATTATGAATTACTAAGTCGATTTTTGTATATGACGTATTTTTATTAATACGTTGATTTTTAATATGATAAAAATACATTGCATTGTTACATGTCATGTAACATGTAACATGTGACAAAATTGACAAATGACAAAATATAAAATGGACCTTCCATTTTATAAGTACCGAAATATTAAGAGGGTTTTAGTGGAAAAATTGTGTTAATTATTTTAATAAGAGAAAACACAATGATGATCTACCTATGTGTAGCCATGCAAGCCTACATTTCTTGGGTAGAAAAATTAGCCCATGCATTGGGCTCTCCTTCCCTCCCAATCGGTTCTACATAGAAAAGAACAAGAGTTCTTTTACTTAAAATAATTATTATTCACCATATGTATGTGTGGGTGATTATTATTATTCATTCAACCATGTAAAATTATTTTAGAGAGATAAAAATAATACTCTTCCTCTCCACATCTCCTACCCGGTTTTAGGAGCCTAAACCAAACAAATTTTTGGTTCATTTTTCATGAGATTAATATTATACTAGCTCAAATAATATTAATTAGATTAAGAGTTAAGCTTTGGGTATTATTCCTAAGGAGAGATCCTACACTTGGATCTTGTTCTTCCATTAAAGGAAAGCTCAAGAACAAAAGAAAAGGAGATTTCTTTTGTGCCCATTTGAACCGAAATTTCATTGTAAGAAAATGATTTCTTCTCTTTTATTATATTGTTTGCATGCATAAAATCCGTATTTAATTTTATGACAAATTAATTTTAACATATAAGAGTATGTTAGTATGTATATGAATCTACATTTCCTTCAATCGGTATCAGAGCCACGGTTGTTTGCATGCAAATTGGTTAAAAGTTTTTCCGAGTTATATGAATAACAAATAAAACTTGTAAAATTTGTGTTATTATGATATATCACGAAATTATTACATGCATGTTAATATTTCTGGTCCTAAAATGTTTTAGGATATTTTGGTTAATTTTTCGGATTTTTATTGTTCATATTTTACAATAATGGCATTTAAATGTGATTTTATGAGTAAAAATGTCATTTTTGGTCTAAAATTAGCTATACTTCGAATTTTCACTTGGTTTTTGGATATGTTGTCACATATATTATTTTGAGATAACCTGTAAATTTTCATAATTGTTGGACTTGTTATGCTCGAAAAATGATTTTCTCATTATTAAATTCGGATTTAAGTGAAAAATAGGTTAATATGAGTTAAATTTCGAATCTGGTCATAGAAAAATAATATGTTGTCACATACAATTTTACAAGATGTGTGTAAAATAATTGGCTATAAATAAGTCTTTTTGCATGATTTATGAATTTTTGAAGAAAAATAGCATAAATAGTGACGTTATTAGTGGAAAATTAATAAAACATAATCTATGACTTAGGAAAAACGTCTAATGTTGCATTTTATTATATTTTTCAGATCTAAAATTGAAAAGTTAATGAAAATAATTTTTCCATGTTTTTATGATTATTTTATTAAAATCGATAAACATGATATTGTTTTTAGGAAAAATTTGAAATTTTTAACCTAAGATTTTGAACATTATGAGTGTCATGGATTTTTCCAGAATGTTCATGAATTTAAATTTCAAATTTTGAATTTATTTGAAATTTTTGGATTTATTTGAAGTTTAATAGCTTATTTTTGTAATTTTGGTCCATTTATGAACAATTTTGTAAATAAAAGTTAATTATGGTCAAATTACTAGTGGAGACTATATTTTGAGTCCTAAGAGGTTAGGGTAATTAACTTATGCATAAATATGAGTTTATGCATTTTTGTGATTATAAAATGTTGAAATCACGCAAAACCGTAAAAAAAAGTAATATACGATATTGGCTAATTAAAAAGCGATTTAGCATAAAAATTGAGCATGTTCATACATATTATAATGCTGCATTTTTCTTTATGATTGTCATAATTTTAATTTATGTAATTTTGAATTATGTAATTTTACTTAGTATGGCCTTAGATTTTAATTGGTATTTCCGAAATGTATGGGAATATCGATTCGGTTGTAATTTTTATTGTGATCTCGTATCACCGTTTTGTAATTTAATAGATTTATTTTATTTTAGTTACAAATGTATAATAGGAAATTATGTAATTTATTATGTAATTTTATTCATTAGGAGTTCCAAAAGACGGATTACTTCAAGAATGGCGATACATAAAGACGGTGTTACCTCGAGATGCGTGCCACAACCAAAGTTCAAGGGACCAATGGAGTTGGTTTCCGAATATGTAATAGATTAATAGTTTTTCTATTTTAGGAAAGGCCATACTAGGATTTATTTACTTTTATGCTTGCATTTTATTTTATGTCACATGCATCGCTAAATCGCCATAACTAAACATGCATTGTTATTTTATCGAGTTTATCGACCGTGTCAATTCGAATTATCGTAGTTCACCGCTTTAGTTCACTTAAAACGTGATAGATAATAAATTGACATGACCTCTCGCTAAAACAACTAATTGAGACATAGCCTTACCAAATAGTAGAAACCATGAAAACCTATTTCGCGAGGGAGTGCACTCGGCTACCGAGGTACAAACCTTGTTACGTAGGGGAAGTGGGTGATAAATGTTAATCCACCGAATTCATGTTGATGAGGGTTTCATCGGCTACCCCGTGCCTAAGTTAATGTGGGTTTGGATAATGGACACATTTATTCGAAATTTGGATTGAACTCAACAAAAGTAATTGATAAGGGTTTCATCGGCTTCCCCGTGCCCTTGTTGATGTGTTTTGGGCTATAGATAAATATTAGAGTAAATTTATCGACCGAGAGTTCTAAAAGCAGAATCGATTAAAGAGTTAATCCACCGAGTTATATTGATAAGGGTTTCATCGGCTACCCAGTGCCCAAGTTAATATGAATTTGGATCTTGGAATCATTTATCATAGTTGGGTAGAGGTCACTATGTAAATGCTATACTTGTTTACAAGTATTAATATGACGATGAATGTTTTGTTTTCCACTATTCCGTTATCATATTGTTCTATTTCTTTACCACAATTCATATACGATATCATTTTGATTTTGATTCAAAACTCCATTAAAACATCGTAACTAAAGACAAAATATGAATTTTCTTCTAAAGACCTCGTATGAACCATTGCTAAGGATCTCTTGTAAAGAGTATAGATTAAAGTTATTCATTATCAAACAGGTTTTTGATTCTTGACTAACACTTCTACTTACAATGGATTGTTATTCATATACTTAATTGAATTAAGTACCTTGAAGCGATAAATTATTTTGGTAATTAGTTTTGTCAAGAATTCGTAATTGACCAAAATAACGCAACCACCTCAATGAAAGTTTTTAAGACTAAAACGAACAAATGAAGAGTGTTCTTCATGAATTCAATTTTGCTTCTCAAAGCAAAGACTCATTGAAATGAGTGGGAGCATTCTCTTAACCTGTTAAGATGAGGACGAGGTTCAAGAAGTAAAGATTATAATGGAATTGATACAAGGTAATGTTAAAAGTAAAGTTGTTGAGAATGACGATACTAAACCTATCAATCCCAACCGATAAAGTTTCCATTGTCTCAAATGTTGGACACGAGAAAGGAAACTACCCCAAATTATTGAAGAATCAACAAGTTAGTTGTGGGACATCTAATGGGACCTTCTTCTTTAAATGTTTATTTGACTAAACATAAATTTTTGCTAGTACCACTTCGTCAACATTAGAAACCAATGGAGGTTTTCATCATTGTATTCGACACATAAGATGATTAGAATATGACGACTAGCAACAATAATGTTGAGAGATAGAGAAATTGTGTACTCAATCTAGTTTTTGGATTTAAAGTTGTACTTAATTGTGACTATTAAGTGCATAAACTCTAAATAAGAATATAAACTTGTTAAGATACAAAAGAGGTTTTCACTTTTGTGACCTTATACACCACTATTTGATGTATGGCTAGCCCATTATCAAGGTGATTATATTCTAAACCAAACTAGAATGATATATCATGTAGATGATGTAAGATTTAAACTGGTAACCCAAGATTAAACCTTAAATTTTGGAATGATGAACGCAAGGAGTTAAGAGTACTCTTGAAACCATTAGATTGTTAATGGTATATGCGTATCTTGTATTCAAAGCAAGATGTCTCGTGCCTTTTGGTTGAAAAGGTGATCGAGGTTGTATATCATCGATCCAAAATAGGTTGATCATTATCTTTTACCAACGATTTAAGTTGACACTAATATGTTCACTTAATAAGGTAAATAAAGAAATCTTTGAAGAAGTTCAAGAGTTCAAAGAATCACGATTTAGTCGTGATGGGATTATCAAAGTGAAGACTTTGATATAAGCCAAAGGAAATGTGATATAGTATCACAAGTTAATCTCTCTTAGCACGCATTATGAAATAATGTGTGGATGGATAAGAAATCAAACGCTATTCGATATGGTTTGGATTTCAATCAAGTTACTTTGAGTTACTTGATCCTTTTGGGGTTTTTATCATTTTTGTCTAAATTATTTTTCCACTAATACGAATCATATGAGATATGAAATGGTAAGGGTACCATGTTTGTAAGTTTTCACAAGAAACAAATGCTCATTTTTCCCTTTTCAATTATCACGAGTACGACGGGTTTGCGGCTCATGAAGCTGTCTTTCTAAAATACAAGTTTATTTTTGAAGACAGAGTGGGAGAAATTATTCAAAGAGCCACAAGATGTTATGTCGCAAGAAACTGGTCTTTCTTGGCTACATGAGACGTTTTGTGTAAGACATTGTTTCTTCAAAACCTAGGAGGTTAAAATTCATCACTTGTTAAAAATGATGGATTCATGCTACTTTTAAGAAAGTAAAGAGCTTATAACTTACAAAGAAATCGTTTGATTCAAATTGATTACTTCTAGAAAGTAATGAACATATGACTTACATAAGAGTGTTTAAGTCACAACTCAATATAAGGCTTAGAGCCATGAAAATCCAAAATAAAAAGGCTTGATTAGTTGCAAAGGGTTTTGCACTAATAAAGACAAATTTCAAAGTTTGATTGGATGCAAAGGGTTTTGCACTAATTGAAATGCTTAAGTCTATTTGGATCTTCTTAGGGATTGTGTTTCATTATGAGGTTATGAAATACATAGCAAGTGAATCTAAAACCCACTTCTTCAATTAGAAGGAATGTATTCAATACATGTCTTGAGTTTTGAAGATTCTTGCAATCCTAAGATAATGTGAAACTTAAGAGAGGGTCTTAAGTAGGACATCAATGAGTTGGAATCAACATTTTTGGATCATGTGATAAAACATTTCTCGATATGTCGAGAAGTTGTGTTTATACATGAAGTTTAGTGGGAGTTACGGAAATTTTAATTAGTCCGATATGTGGATGACATATTGATCATCGAGAATGATTTAAGACTTTTGGAGTATTATAATACATCTTGAATATCCGGATTTATGAAGATAAATCCACATGATATTAGCGTCAGTAAGAAGTCTTATGTTGATAAGATTCATGACTAGTTCAATTAAATCGAACATATTTGATTGATTCCATTTGCTTCTTCTGCCGGATCAATTAAATGAGTAATGATGTATAACACTTCATATACTTTGAGTATGATGAATTGTTTTCAAAAACGAATTTAAGTAATCTTTACCTAGTATATAAAGATTACCCTTAAGTGCTTGTAGAAGCATTAAGAAAGTAAAGCAAAGTGTTTATGATGCAATTTTGTGTAAGGGTGTTACACAAGTGACAATTGACAATTGAGGTTGCGCATGGTTTCCGACAAAACCATAATCAAAACACATTAGGATGGTTAAGATACCATTGTGGCTATGATAATTAAGAAGTAGAATTTCTAGAATCGTTCTAGGCAATAAAGAACAATGAGAGATATATATATAACGGAAATTGAGTACACTTGCAATCATGAGATGTGCAAGAGGATGAGTCCCGCACCTTTGTGAAAACAAAGTGGGAGCTATTCTTAGGCTAAGAGGGCCTATGTCTTGATTGGATCTCGACACGTACTCAGAAAGTGTTGTGATGCAAATGTATACATTACAAAGGAAAACGAATATGTAGTAAGGTTGAGTAAGGTACAAGAAGTTGATAAAACCTACTAACCAAAGCCTTCTCATAGGCTAAACATGATGAGTCATGTCATTTCAATTGAATTGAAATGAACAACTACATGCAAGATCAAATTAGATTATAGAATATGGAATAGTAATCAGGCATTGACTATTCATATGTGATAATCGCATTTGTCGTTCGAGTTTTTCTTTAAAAACTCCTTTTATACTTTGTTACATCCAAACGGGTTGTAGTGACAATTGAACTCCGTTAAAGTGAACACGGATTAACATTGTATTCGCCCATAGTCACTTGTATGAGGTGACGTCTCGAAGTGACTAGAGTGTGATGCGATTGATGGCAAGTTCAAATGCCATAGAGTCATATGAGATGACTAGTCGATCACATAGGCAGACTGTTAGGAACTTTTTGTCGGGCCTAATGACCGCTTATAGAGTTCTGGCAATTTATATAGCCTGGTCGTGGCGAGAGCTACTATAGTATTCTAATGAGTCGATTCTTTTGACTAAAGACTATTCACCTAAGATGGCACAGTTTCAGATTAACTTTGATTTGTGTTACTACGACCTTCGTAAATGGGGTCAAATGGGCATATTTTGGGTTATGATGGCTGTGGCTAGTCGAAGGAATGAGTGCGATAGGAATTGTCCACCCCTTGTCGGGTTAAAACAATATCTCAGGGCCACTCGAGGAGTAATGAACTGGAAATGTGTGGCCACGCTCGGAAAGTATCTATGATAGATAAGTCCGGTCAATCAGTTATTCTCCAGATCGAGGAAACCACTCTCGATATGATCACTTCCAAGTACGACCTGAAAGACACCTTGCATTGAGTGGGAGATAGTAATAGGACAAGAGAATTGGTGACGCACACTTGTCGAGGACAAGTGGGAGATTGTTGGGAAATGTGTCCTCAACAATAGTGCGATCATGTGATTTAAATATCATTATTAAATCTCATTTTAAAGAATACAATTGGGAAGTAATTTTGTTACTATCAACTGGTCAACATATATCGGTAATGATTGGCTGACTAGAGTTTGACATTACTGTCGTGTGACGGTGGTGATCAGTTGACCCCCTAGGTCATACCTATAGGGCAATACTCTTAATTGATCATTTAATTAATCGTATAATGTTACGAGTTAATTAAATTACTTGAAAAATTGACGGACGATTTTGGAAGTAAAATTTACGTATCAAATTGAAATATGATTAAATGAGATACGGTCCGAGTAATCGAATTGTTTCATTCTTCGGGATGAAATTCTTTGTTTAAAGAAACAATCGGAATTGAATGAATTATTATAAATATGATTTATAAATTGGTAAAATATTTTGGTATAAGTAATTATGAATTACTAAGTCGATTTTTGTATATGACGTATTTTTATTAATACGTTGATTTTTAATATGATAAAAATACATTGCATTGTTACATGTCATGTAACATGTAACATGTGACAAAATTGACAAATGACAAAATATAAAATGGACCTTCCATTTTATAAGTACCGAAATATTAAGAGGGTTTTAGTGGAAAAATTGTGTTAATTATTTTAATAAGAGAAAACACAATGATGATCTACCTATGTGTAGCCATGCAAGCCTACATTTCTTGGGTAGAAAAATTAGCCCATGCATTGGGCTCTCCTTCCCTCCCAATCGGTTCTACATAGAAAAGAACAAGAGTTCTTTTACTTAAAATAATTATTATTCACCATATGTATGTGTGGGTGATTATTATTATTCATTCAACCATGTAAACTTATTTTAGAGAGATAAAAATAATACTCTTCCTCTCCACATCTCCTACCCGGTTTTAGGAGCCTAAACCAAACAAATTTTTGGTTCATTTTTCATGAGATTAATATTATACTAGCTCAAATAATATTAATTAGATTAAGAGTTAAGCTTTGGGTATTATTCCTAAGGAGAGATCCTACACTTGGATCTTGTTCTTCCATTAAAGGAAAGCTCAAGAACAAAAGAAAAGGAGATTTCTTTTGTGCCCATTTGAACCGAAATTTCATTGTAAGAAAATGATTTCTTCTCTTTTATTATATTGTTTGCATGCATAAAATCCGTATTTAATTTTATGACAAATTAATTTTAACATATAAGAGTATGTTAGTATGTATATGAATCTACATTTCCTTCAGTTAGCATGTGCATAATAGTTATGTTAGAAACATGTATGGTAAAGTTTTGATGGAACTAATATGTGTGTGTGATTATAATGAGGAACGTGAAAGGTTTTATACGATTGACGTATGTGAAAAGAGTAGAAACGCGTGAGGCGATATGAAATGCGGTAATGGCTGTGTTTGTTGAAGTCGTTAGTAATGGTAGTTTCTATAAGGGTTTATAAGGCTTATAATAGTGCTTATGAGGGTAGTTAAAGAGTTGTAGAATCTTAGTAAGATTTATCCAAAATATTAATGGATGAATGTGATATATGAATGTCTGAAAGCTTTTGCATGTGACGTGATTAATTTGAGTAGGTTAATTTGTTTATGTTGAAGCATAATTATGTTGCTTGTACCCTTGGATGATACCTGTAAGTTTTATGGTAAAAGAGTGATTAATGTAATGTGATTATAAGTTTATTAGCAGAATAGTAGGCAAAGGTTTAAGTGATGAGATAATGCGTTAAATGTATCCTAGTGGTAATAACATGATATGTGTCCTAGTTGGTGAAACCGGTGTGGTATAATTGAATAGTAATGGTATAATGTGAATGAATATGATAACCGGTAATGATTTCCGAACTTGGTTTGGAATCGACACGTGATGTTGTTTTGCAGGAATCTTCAGTTAACCTCGTTGTTCCGACCATGTACCCAACCTTACTTGACCGACTGTGAGTGCTTACTAGACCAAGTAGACTTCATTTGATTTAGTTAGGAAGCTATGGCGTCGAGGAAGTAGGAATTTCCTACGAATACTCGATCAAATAGCGCCTACTCGATCGAGTAGAGGGCACTCGATCGAGTACCCGAGACACTCGATCGAGTAAGCTACAGTACCCGGATAATTGCGAGATTCTCATACTCTTTTCCCATCGTTCTTCCCTTCATTCTAATTCATTCATAAACCCTAATACCTTCATCTCTCTCATCTTGCTCTCAAATCTTGTGATTGTGGTGATTTATTTGGTGATTTCCTTTGCTTATAATTGTTCTTTCACTTCCTATTTGATCAAGGTAATAATTTTCTTCCTATTTTAATGTTTTTCATCAATTAGAAACAACTAGGATGATAGAAAAATCTGAAAATTCGATTTGTATGTGAGAAAATTTGCTTCTAATTGTTGTAATATGATCTAGATGCTTCCCTTTTATGATTATTGTTGCTTATTATACAAAACTCAAATAGAAATTGCATATATTGGTGACCGAATTTTCTAGGGTTTGAGAAATTAAATTGATTTTTGGTTGTCATTTACATGTTAAAGGATGAAATTTGAGTAATTTATGTTGTATATGTCATGTGGGAAGTTGATTTTTTTGATTTTCACCTCAAAAATTTGCCTTAAAACTCCGTCTTAAAAGTGTCTCAAACTGAAATTCCTCTCATATGGTTGGGAATTTGTGTTGTACATGGATGTATTTTGAAGATTTAAGTCCTAATGATTGTAATGGGTGAGTTAATTCGTGTTAATTATGATGAAATTTTCACAGCTGTAGAGACCGTCTGAGATATAAGGAATTGAAATTTTACTTGTAATTTAGAAAATTGTTGGTCATAGTGTGTACTTAGATGACTCTTTCATGACTTAATTTGTGTAAATAGCATGTTTTGGTGCGCATGCGTTGGTGTACTAAAATAATATGTTGAAATAGATGCCGAGACTAAACTTGGGGACTAGACAAAGTAAGAGGGGTAGGGCTTCTAAGCCCGAAGTTAGGGAGGGTAGTGGACCAGTGGTACCAGTGGTACCAGCTGTATCAGAGTATCCTTCTGTGGTCTTTGTAGACTTTACACAACGGGAAAGGTTTGTGGCCTTACAATCCCGTAAGATGAGACCGACTCATTGTGTGGACATGACCCTTTTAGAGGACCTCGGTATTGAGACGGACGTCCGTCATATTTTTGAGACTTTGGGGTTCACTGGGCTATACCATTTGTGGAAGCATTCTTATGCTTTTCTGACCTTGGAGTTTATGAGCTCGTTTAAATACGAGCCGGCTGAGCATAACGTTTAGTTCCGTCTTATGAACACCAGTTTTGTGTTGACCGTGGACCTTTTTGCCTCTCACCTTGGCTTGGCTAAGCCTCCCAAGGGATCCCTTTGTGACATACCGTCTGAGTGTGGAGTTTGCTGCCTTATGCCCTGTATCACCGGGAAATCAGCTCCCACCGCTAGCAACATGCTGATTAATGATGTGCAGCATGTTACCTTGAGGGTCTTTCTTCGTGCTATGTCGTGTCTCCTTTACGAGAGGTCTGATATGAGTAAGTTAAACTCCCACGAGTTGTTGCTTCTGATGGCTTACCTTAACCCTGAACGGACTGAAAAAGTGACCTTCAATGCTCCCGCAATAGTTTATGCTAGCCTTGCTTTGATGGCCTCCTCTAGCACTAGATTCCTGAGTTGTGGTGTTATTGCCACTCGGCTAGCCGAAAATCTAGCTTCTTTTGAGGCTTCCTCCGAGTACGTTCCCTTAGCCACCCCGGTACCTACCATGGATAGAGATTATTTCCTCGACCTGAAATGGTTGAGAACCTTGGCGGATGGTAGCCTAGCATGGAGGGTATGGGGCATGAGCTGGATGAGGATACCGGCTCCTGAGCACCTCCCACCGACTGAGCCGTTAGATGCGGTAGTGGTAGCTGCCGATTCTGATGAGAAGGAGGATGAGGATGCACCTCCGGCGAGACAGACGTACTTCATCGATGATACAATCCTTCAGGTTATGCCCGAGCCGAGGAAGGGGGAGAATGTGAGAGATGCGGAGGATAGACCCAGGATAGGGAGGGGACCACGCCGTGTGAGAGAGAGGATGGCTGAGACCCAGCCACAGCCAGCAGCACCACCACAACACCTGTTTCCTTGTTACCCTTACCTTGATACCCCGACGACGCGTGACAGCTACTTGGCAGAGAGAGTGTCCTCTACCTTGACGCTCCGGAACATGCACGAGATGGTGTATGCTCAGGGTATTGGGACCTCGGGACCGCATCCAGTTTGGTGGAGGGGAGTTGGGGATTACAGCGGGGTTTTCCACTTTTACGGGGTGGATGCGTCCACATGGATAGCACCTCAGTCTTACCCTTACGGCGGTTTGATCCCATGGTACGTGAGTCCAGAGGTTGGAGCAGGGGATGATGCGGGTCTTGGGACTTCAGGAGCTGGCACCTTAGGTGGTGGTGGAGATGATGATTATGTCCTGGATGAGCAGCAGCAGCAACAGGAGTGATACTCCTTTTCTTATTTTGTTCGTAGTTATTCCGGGTGTTAGTTTGCTTTGGTTGGAACTTTTTCATTTCGTACTTGTTATGTTCGGTTTGTATTGGTGGCCATAAGGCCGTACTTGCTTTTCCTAGACTTGTTTGTAGGATTTGTAGCCGGAAATTCATTCCGACTCACAGTTATGTGATTACTTAGTTTGTGTCTCGTTGATATGGAGATATGTTGACCTGTGGCCACTCGACCGAGTGCCCTCAACTCGATCGAGTAGCTGCAGGTGTAGCAGATTGGGAGTAATCTGATTTCGGGCTACTCGATCGAGTAGCTAAGATACTCGATCGAGTAGGGCTCGCTCGACCGAGTGTCTAACCCACTCGATCGAGTAACTCTGTTACAAGAACTTTTTCGAAAATAAAGTTGTTTGAATGTTTCTATTTTTGCATATTTTGATACTTATAATGGTTATTGAAGGTCAGTAGCATGTTTGGGTCGACTTATTAGTTATGCTTGGGTCCATGCTTGACTTATAAATGATATTTTGTGGGAATAGATGTGACACAAAGTTTTCTTTTATTGCATTCACAAGCAAGCCTAACTTATTTATTATCGAAAAGACTTGTTAATTATTTTTAGAATTTTCATAACTACATTATATACAATTGATATGTGCATGTTTTATGATTCTTGACAATTATCCTCGTAACTTTAGTATATATATATATATATATATATATATATATATATATATATATATATATATATATATATAAGACCATGTTAGTAGTGATTATTGAGTAATGTCGACAAGGTGCGGTTTGTGTTAGAAAATTTACTTGACAGTGAACTTCGGGGACGAAGTTCCTTTTTAGGGGGGAAGAGTAAGGTCGCAAAATAAAAAGGCCGATATTATAATAATAAAGGCCAATATTATAGTAATTTTGTTGTATACTATACTGATTTCGTTGTTTGTTTGTAATAATGCTCGCTATTGTCTCTATTATAATTCTAGCATGAAGTTATAATTGTTTTAATTGTTTTGATAAGTAATTTGTATGTTTAAGTAAAAGTTGAGTAATTTACAATGAAAAGATAGTCATAAAGAGATGAGTGTGTCGGGAACGGTAACGAAGTGTTCAAATCATACAATGTAACAGGATCGTGGTGTGGCATGTTTTGGTGTTGATAGTTGTATACTAGTGAAAGCATAGTCTCGTAGTGCGTGGCTAAGAGTTTGGAGTAGTAGTATAGTTGTTGGTCGTGTTGGTACATGTTGTGAGTTTGGTACGTCAAGTTGTGGGTCGTAGAAGTTGGTGTATATGGTATGTCGGGCAGTGATGATGATGACATAGTGGGGTAGTGCTTCTAGAGGGTAGTGACCTGTGTTGGGAGAACAGTGCTGTCAACCTTGGTTTATTGTCGTGTGGTTGGGGAAGGGTGAGTTGAACTTCGGGGACGAAGTTCTTTTTAAGGGGGGAAGACTGTAATACCCGTCCTTTTAGGGACCCGTTGACCAATGCTGACCTACCTTTGGGGGCAGACAATAGCCCTTAGTGATGCGTGGCAGAGTTACCATGTGCTTTGATTGCCTTTAGAAGTGAGTGGTACTCGATAGAGTAGAGGCTAGTCGATCGAGTAGCTTGGGTACTCGATCGAGTAGGGGCCACTCGATCGAGTAGGTAGGTTACTCGATCGAGTAGCGTCTTTTCAGCGAGGGTTTATAATCGTGTTTTGTTAAAACCGCAAATCATTTCCGCCTCCTTCCTTCAGATCTATAGGTCGCCTCCCTCCTTTCCCTTCACCAAATACCTTCCATGGGAGCCTTTCAAGATGCTTGTTCCATAGGAGTGGCTAGCTTGAGTCGGGTAGCGGTCTCTTTGCCAGGTTTCTACGTGTAGGTATGTCGTCATCATCGTCCTTGTCGTTGTGTTTTCAGTTAGGGTTAGAATGGTAGTGATAGAGGATTGTATTGTGTGTATAGGTGTTGCTTGATTGATGGGTGTTGCGTGTGTGGACGTGAAATCGCTGTAGTCGCTTAAAGGGAGGTTCGCCTACTCAGTTTCTGTTGATTGTCTAGTGTGTCGGTTGTTGTGCCATTGTTGTATTGTTCTTGTGACCGTGCGGTTGAGTATACATGGTAGTTGGTTGGTGTATGCTGTTTTGTTGATTGTCATTATATTGCAGCTATGTGTGATTGATTGTCTCTGGTTCTCGAGGCGCGTCCTCGGCTGAGTGGAGTCACTTGCGGGAATGGCTTCACGCCTTAGTTTCGCCCTCCGTGTAACCCGCCACGGGAGGGGATGTGTACATTAATGGGACAGGGTTAGCGCTCGGTATGATGAGCGGGGATTCGGTGGGTACGGCTGCGGTCCCCCACTGGCAGGGCTGGTCCAGTGGACAGTCGGTGACGGAGATTGGTTGAGACTGTGTGTGTGTGTTTGGTTGTGTTTGTAATATGTTGGTACTATTTGTTGTGTCATACCTCAGTTACTGACCATGTGTGGCTGTCTTGTTTGTTTTGTTGTGTCTGCCGTGATCCCTTATGGTGAGCAGTCCGTCTTAGCAGGTGCTGTCTTGGATGCTAGCTGGAGTCCGGGTTGGGATGAGTCCTCACGAGTAATGTCAGAAGTAGTTCTATAGCTTTGGCGAGTGTACCATTGTTTTAGTAGTTCAGCTGTAACACTTGTAATATAACCCTAACTGTTCTTTTATCGACTTTGATGATTACTTACCTCGGGCAACCGAGATGGTGGTGCCCTTATATGCTAAGGAAGGTCTCGTTAAGGCTCCTCGGTATATGGGAGTGTCACAGAAACATCCCATAATCGTGTAAAATCGGTAAGTCAACGTTTGACTAATTCTATCTCTAGAACTCTTGGTCGACGGATTTACTTAAATCCATCTACTAGCCCCGGAACACAAGACCGTCTTATATCCGGTTGAGTCCAACCAAGTTTGGCGCGTGATAACCTTTTATCTCCCTACTGACCAGAGGTAAAAAGAGAACACCCCGCTTTGGCGATCGTGGCTCTAATGAACAAGGGATTCATAGGTGTTACTAATTCGTAAGGCTAATCTCAATTTTAGTTATGTGAGAGATCTTGTAAATTTAGTCATAAATTCCCTATAAGTGAACTAAGTCGGTGAATGTAAATGACGTGAAATGACAACCGCGAAAATAAAATGCATGTGAATGGCGGTTTTGGCATGCGCGGAAAAATAAAAGCAAGCAAGCATATGAATAATCCTAGTATGGCCACCTAGCTAAAAATAACTAGACTATTACATATCGGAAACCAACTCCTTGATCCCTTGCCTCTTCATTCCAAAAGTAGCTCCTTCTTGTGGGATTTGAAACACCTTTCCAAAATAGACTCTGTCTCGTTGTAAATCCGCCTTTTATAAATGCCGGTAAAAATAACTATCACAATAAAATTACATAGCTATTCCTATTATACATTAATTAATAAAATAAATAAAACTATTAATTAATTACAAATTGACGATACGAGATCGTATTTAAATTACAAACAAATCGCTATTCCAATTCATTTCGGGTAATGACGATTAAAATACCTAGGCCATACTAGGTACAACAAAATAAATACTTTAAATAAATGACATTCATTCATTCAACATAAATAAATATGATTTAACTCCAAACTAATTGTCCAAACAGTTTTGGACCTCAAAAATTAGTCCTCGCTAATTTGATGATGAATAATTAGTTTGATTTGGTGTTATTTGCTAATTTAATCGATACAATCATACTCCCTCATATTCACTATATTCTTCCTCTTTTCTTTTTGCACAAGGAATAAGAAACCAATTTTGGACCACACAAAATACACTACCCACATGTAATTTAGTTTGAACCGCACAAATCAACCCAAAAAAGGAAATAGGGAAGAAAACCTGAATCATCCGAATAAGGAAATAGGGAAGAAAATGGTGAATAGGAGGGAGTATCATTTAAGTAATAAATCCAAAATAATTGAAAATATTACCAAAAATTGAAACTAAAAATTTTTAGTATTCTGGAACATTCCCAAGAACACTAAAAGGTCCAAAAATTTGCCAAAAAATTTCGGATAAATTTTATGAAGAAAAAGATCAATATTTATCGGTTTTTAACCACTAAAACCAATAAACATCAAAACAAGGTGAAATCACATTTTAAATTTCACTTTGAACTTTTAAAATATATTATTGAATGTACATAAATTTATCAAGGGCAGAATCATCCATTTCAAATTTATGATTAATTTATTTCACTTTTATCGACTTTTGTCTCATAAAATTAATAAACATGCAAACCTTCAAACCAACCTTCGAAATTTTACATACAATCTGTAGAAAATATATATGAAACCTTTAACTATTTTTAGGTATGCATGTCCAACAATTTTCGTGCTAAAACCTCTTTTAACACCATTTTTGATTTTTTTGAAATTATCTCATAATTTATTTAATATGCTAAAAATCAACATGCAAATTACAAGCCTAGCTCTTGATACCACTTGAAAGATCATAGATCCTAATTAGACTCTCTAATTAAAAAATCAAATTATTTCATAATTTGTGTTTTAGGTGATCTATGTAACATGCATGCAAATATAAAAGCATATTAATTAAAGATTAAGGAAATACAATTTCCTTACATTGATTTGATGGTGAATATGGGCACAATCAAGATCTCCTACCTTGATTGTTCTTGTGCTAATGAAAGATGGAAGATCCTCCTTTTCAAATCTCCAAATTAGAAGACCTCGTTCAAGAAACACCCAAGAACAAATACCCAATAATCTAACAAATATTAACTAGATACTTGTTAAATTTAACCCTTGATAATATGTAAATAATACTAATATACTTAGTATTATTAATCTTTATTACTAACTAGTCTTAGTAAAATGATTTTAATGATTTTAGAGAGATAAATAATTTTTACACTTTCTTCACATGCAAAAATGTTCAAGTTGTGGAAAAATGAACAAAAATGAAGTGTAAATAGGGAAGAGCATAAAGTAAAAGTGAAATGATTATGTTTATAATCATCCATTTACACTCCATTTACATTGTTCAATGTCCCATTTACGTGTCCATGTTGGTTCTTATATTTGTCGCACAAATACGTGCAATTTCACTTTAAACATCGTTTTATGTTTAAATGCTTTCCGATTAAATATGTCCAAAACACTCCGTAAATATACGTGTACCGCTACACATATTATTTACGTATAAATATTAATCACATTAACCAATTAGTACAATTTTAGTGAATTAAAAATTAATTAACTAAAACCCGTCTCATAAAATTTATTATTCAATTATCGCATAATTAAATAATAACTGCCGCGCCTCGAGTTCGCAACTCGAAATCTCTCTAAAAAGATCGACTAACCTTTTAGTCAATAAATCAAGGGACTAAATAAATTGTATCTTATACAATTAATTAGTTGTCGATTGGAGTTCGTTCCTTTAAGTGTGATCGAAAGGGGTCAGTTGATCACCGCCGTCTCACGACAATAACGTCAAACTCTAGTCGCCAACCGTTATCGATTTACGTTAATCAACTGACGAGGATCATATAATAAATATCCTGATGATATTCCTTTAATGAGATTTATAATGTAAACGCACTATTTTGGAGGACACTAACTCCAACAGCACCGTAGTCAAAAATAATAAAAATGAACTCATTCCAACTAGAATTGTGACGGGCTGGAGAATGTGTATTGACTATAGGAGGCTAAATTTGGTCACCAAGAAAGACCACTACCCATTGCCTTTTATTGAACAAATGTTCGAGCGGTTGGCATGTCAAAAGTATTTTGGCTATCTAGATGGTTATTCCGGGTTCTTTCAAATACCCATTCATCAGGATGACCAAGAGAAGACCACATTTACATGTCCCTATGGTACCTTTGCTTACCGTAGAATGCCTTTTGGTCTTTTTAATGCCCCCGCCACTTTCCAACGTTGCATAATAAGCATCTTTTCCAACTTTATCGAGTCTATCATGGAGGTGTTTATGGATGATTTTACTGTCTATGGTTCTTCTTTTGATGCATGTTTGGCTAACTAGTCTAAAGTGTTGAAGCGTTGTGAAGAGGTTGACTTGGTGTTAAATTGGGAAAAGTGCCACTTCATGGTGAATGAAGGAGTGGTACTTGGTGATATTGTCTCGGAAAGAGGAATTGAAGTAGACCGTACTAAGGTCCAAGTTATTGAACAACTACCCCCACTGGTAAATGTGAAGAGTGTAAGGAGCTTCTTAGGCTATGCGGGATTCTACCGCCATTTTATTAAAGACTTTTTTAAGATTGCAAAACCACTTACGGAGCTTCTTTTAAAAGATGCTCCCTTTGTGTTTACTAATGATTATCTTGGGTCTTTTTATAGGATCAAGAAGGCTTTGATTTCCGCACCTATCATCCAATCACCGGATTGGAACTTTCCATTCGAGCTCTTGGGTCTTTTTATAGGTTCTCCATGTTATCTAGTATGCTAGAAAAACCTTGGATCCGGCTCAAATTAACTATGCCACCACGGAGAAAGAGCTACTTGCCATTGTCTATGCCTTAGACAAATTCTGCTCTTACTTGATCGGTTCCAAAGCCATTGTTCATACCGATCATGCCGCACTAAAGCACCTCCTAGCCAAATAAGAAGCTAAGACAAGATAGATACGATGGATCTTACTCTTGCAAGAATTTGATCTTGAGATTAAAGACAAGAAGGGGGCCGAAAATGTTGTTGCCGATCACCTGTCCCGTTTGAAGTTTAATGATGGAGGTATTGAATTAACTATTGATGATTCCTTCGCCAATGATGCCTTGATGGTGTTGGAAGCCAATACTCCTTGGTATACCAACATATCCAACTATCTAGTTGGAAGAGAGTTGCCACATAATATTTCATATCAACAAAGGAAGAAGTTCTTACATGATGCCAAGTTCTTTCTATGGGACGATCCATATCTATTCAAACATTGCTCCGATGGGCTATTCCGGAGATGTATCCCACATTAGGATGTGAAAGGGGTGTTAGAAAGATGCCATTATTCTCCTTATGGTGGTCATCATAGACCATCCAAGACCGTTGTAAATGTGTTACAATCCGGCTTCTATTGGCCAACTATGTTCCAAGATGCTAAAGATTTTGTGATGGCTTGTGATGCTTGCCAAAGGACGGGTTCTATATCAAGCAGGCACGAGATGCCTTTAAATGGTATCTTGGAAGTAGAGGTATTCGATGTTTGGGGAATTAATTATCAAGGACCGTTTCCTTCATCAAAAGGGAATCGGTATATTTTGGTTGCCATTGATTATGTCTCTAAATGGGTAGAGGCAATTGCTACTCCAACAAACGATGCTCGTGCCGTGATCAACTTATTCAAGAAGATCATATTTTCGAGGTTTGGTGTTCCAAGAGCGGTCATTAGTGATCGTGGTACTCACTTTGGTGAGAAACAACTTGATGCCTTATTGGAGAAATATGGGGTCTATCATAGAAGAGGTTTGGCTTACCATCCACAAAATAGTGGCCAAGTGGAGGTTTCTAACCGTGAGTTCAAGTCCATACTTGAGAAAGTTGTTGCCAAATCATGAAAGGATTGGAGTATGAAGCTCGATGATACCTTGTGGGCCTCCCGTACCGCGTATAAGACAACTATTGGTACCTCACCATATAGGTTGGCTTATGGAAAGGCGTGTCATCTCCCCGTTGAGTTGGAACAAAAAGCTTATTGGGCGGTCATGGAGCTTAACATGGATAAAAAGTCAAGTTGAGAAAATCGGTTGTTGCAACTAAATGAGCTTGATGAATTCCGCTTACAAGCTTATAAGAGCTCCCGTCTTTAGAAGGAGAAAACAAAGAGATGGCATGACAAGAAGATTTTGAACAAGGAATTTCAAATCGGTGATAAGGTGTTGCTATTCAATTCCCGCTACAAGCTATTTTCGGGAAAGCTACGATCACGGTGGTCCGGTCCATATACCGTCACAAATTTCAACAAGTTCGGTTCTGTTGAAGTGATGACCACCAAGGGCGAAAAATTCAAAGTAAATGGCCATCGTTTGAAGGTCTACCATGAGAATGTGATCGTTGGAGTGACAGAGGAAGTGACCGTTCATCCTCTACTTATGAAAGCTTAAACCGACTCAATCTTTTTACGTCGTGCGGGGCGTTAAACCAGCTCTTCTTGGGAGGCAACCCAAGCTTTTATTTATTTTTGTTTTTAATTTTCCGCAATTTACTATTTTTTGTAGAATTAGGAATAAATTACTAGACTTGACGATGTTTATTTTTGTGATTTATAGGTGACAAATGAAGGAAAAGAGGCTTAAAGGAGAAAAATCACGCATCTCCATGCAAAAACCCCGTTCGGGGACGTAAGTTTCAAAAAACGGAGCTGAATTAAAACAACACGGAGGAAAAGTCAAAAAGCGCATAAAACTGGTCAACCCCGATCGGGGTTCCCAAGCCCTGATCGGGGACGTGGTATTGCATTTTCTTGGCTATTTTTCTTATACGGGTAAAGGCAAACTACTCATTCTATTACTCAGCATCCCGATGGTACACTTCTTTCTCCTTCCTCTACCATTTTTCTTCATTTCTTCACTTTAAATCACAACAAAACATCAATTCCTTCATCATTTTGCAAGATTCATTCAAACTTTAACATCATCAAGTAAGTATTTCTCTCATTTCTCTTTGATTTCATTCATTCTAATCAATTTAATCAAGTTTATCAAACCCTAACTCAAATTGGGGGAAATTGATTTTGTTCTTGTTTTTGCTAAAAATTGGTTAGATTATGTTCGATTAATGTTTATAGGATGAATTAGTTCACTAATTTGTTCTATTATACCTATTTGGATGGATTTTGGTTTACCTTAAGATGAATTTTTGTCTTAAAATTTTAGAAAATGGCACCAAGAAGAGCTCCTACCCAAGGTGCTTCAATGAGAAGAAAAGATGATGCGGAGTCCTCCTGGGCTGCGGAGGATGTTCAAATGCAAGAAACACCGGAGTGGCATGATCCTACCTTTCCCCGAGTCATCTTCAATTGTAAGAAACAATGGGATAATTGGGTCATCTTACGCAACAAAGGTATCAAAGCCACTAAGTTTATCAATCAAGCTTGTTTATTAATTAAACAACATTGGAATTGAAAAGAGTGTTAAGACTTTGTTTAAAAACCTTGGTATGAAACCTTGTTATAATATGAATTATAAAATCTTTCCCGAACTCACCCTTGAGTTCTTGAGTTCTTTCGAGTTTCACAAATAAAAAAAGCCAGGTTTTATTCATTTTGTAACTTTCCGGTTGTTTAACAATGACTATAATTTGGATTTAGCGGATTTTGCCGCGATATTTGATTGCCACATCAAGGCTTGCATATTGACTCACCCCAAGATTACAACCCCAAATTAACTTGGGAAGCTATTTCTCACTACCCATTTAATGGTTGGGATCATGTCCCTCACCAAATTATACATTACCCCGAGATACGTATTTGGCAAAGGTTTTTGGGGTGAACTTTCTTTGGGAGAAATGAGCCTCAGTCGGTGAGGAGTATTGAGGTTGAAATTTTGGGTGCCTTTCTTAATGTGAATGGTGATGAAAAGTGGGGGATCAATATCCCCAACAACTTTGCTAACCACTTGACCAAGCAATGTAATGCTAAAAATAGTTCACTTGTCATGGGTGGGTTGGTTACTAGAATTTCACATCACTTATGCCACTTTAACCAAGAGACCACCGACTTGAGACCTTTGGTTAGGAAGGAAAAGGGGGATGGACTTGACTATTACTATTTCTTGTCTTGTATTTGGTTTCGCAATTCTCATCCACATATGGTTTGGAAGATTGGTGGTCATGATTCTATTAGACTACCGGAAGAGAAAAAAGAACTAAAGGCCTTAGTCCATACCAAACTCTGTTGTGGGAATGCCCCCTTTACTCGACCCTCTTACCACTTTCCTCTTAGAGAAGTGACACCAACCACCGTTGAGCATCGTGCAAGAGGTGAACCATCTTAAGCACACCATTCTACCTCTAGCTTAGATATGATGGACATGATGCGTGATCTTAGTCTTAATATTAATGCTATTCGTGATGACCAAAGACTTGTATTGCATCCCATTTATGATCATTTTTCTAGGCAGGAAGTAATCCAACCCGAGGGACCGCACCCATCATTTTATAACCATCCCACGGGTGGATTTCCTCCTCCTCCTCCTCCCCCTTCTAACCATGATGCAAGTACTTATACTACTTATGCTCCCTGTCCGGATTTTTGTGGTTCGGATTATGGAGTTGAGGCATTTAATGGAGGATATGGAGGATTTGGTGGCTATGGTGGTGGCTGTGGTGGTTATAGTAGCTATGGAAATGGACTTGGAAGTGGGAAAAAACATTGGTGAATATGTCACTCCTCTCCAAAGTGATGAACCAAGTGAAAGTGGTGAAGGGTCCGGAAGTGGTAGTGGTAAAGGTAGGAAGGGGTTCAACTTTTGGCTCTTTTCTTGAATGAGTGATGAAAGGAAGAGTCCCCTGTATACATACTAGCTTGGGGAGGCTAGCTAGTCTAGTAAGTTTTCTTTTCTCTGCACTTTAATTTATTTTCTCGCAACCCATTAAATATGATCCCTTGTCCTTCATGTTTATGTGCTTTGAGCCATTTTTATGGTTTAGTTGAGTGGTTTACATGTTGGCACATTGAGGACAATGTTGTTTTTAGCTTGGGGGGGGGGGGGGATTGCATTTGAATTGTAGTGTAGGTTGCATGTACAAAAATTTGAAATTTTTGAGGAAATTGTGTGTTCTTGCTTGGTTTTTTCCTACTTTCCGTCTTGCTTCCATATCTGGTCTCTCTTAGGTGAGTGTAGGTCTCCTTATGGTGTGTCTTTCATCAAAACGCACAAGTATGGTCTTGATTTCATCTCTTTATAAGCATGCATTCATTTGTTGTTAGCATTTTGGAGCCATTCACATGATTAAATTTGCCTTTTTGAACCCCTTCACAAAATTGATCCATAGCTACATATAAAAATTGCCTACCTTGCTGACCTATTAGCTTTGATTAGCTGTGTTTGGGTGCTCATTTGGGATTTGTTTTATCTTAAAATATCATTGTGAGCTTGGTCTTTATACTCTTGAAAAAGAAATAAGAAAAGAAAAAAAATGAAAGAAGAAGAAAAAAATGAAAAAATGATGGAAAAAAATTGAAAAATGAGAAAGAAAAAAAAAAGCATGATATGAAAAAAAAAAGGAAACATGGTTTATATCTTGAAAGAGAAGAAGAAATTGATGTAAGAAGTTCTCATGTCTTATTCATATATTTTGGAGAGCATTCTTATGATTTGTATCGGAATTTTTCGGAATAGTTTTGGGAATTGAGCATCCTTGCATATGGTTGTTACTATCTTGACTTAGCTCCATATACCATAAATCATTTGTTCCCCTTTCTATAGATACCCATTATCTGAACCTTCCAAAAACCACCCGATGATAATCGGACAATAACGTGTTTTTGATATGAGTGCGTAAATTGGCTATACATGAGACGGTTTAATGCATTACTTGGATATGAAAAATGATTTCAAAAATGGTTTTCTAACTTCATTTGCATTAAAAAAACTCTATTTAGAGTTAAAACCGTCTTCGGACACAAAACATACTCAGAAACCTGCAACTCGAGTCAATCTGTGTCAAACCGAGTCTCGAATGTCAAAAATAATGCCATGAATGGTTTTATCATGCCATTTGCATTAAAATAACCCTAATTAGAGTCAAAACCGACACTGGGCCAAAACCCGACTCAAAATTCAAATCCCGATTCAACACGGATCAAACCCGAGTCAAAATACCTAACCCAAATAACACCCAAAATTATCTTATTAGATGTCCATATTGTTACCCGACATCTTAGATTACCACACATAACACCAACCAAACAATGGATAGAGCAAAGGCCACGTCCAAATTGAAAAGGACAGGGCACCCCATTGCATAGCAGGGGGGGCTCACGCCTCTTTAGGCTTCCTGCTTAGCCTCTAAGCAAACTCAACCGACCTACCATCCCAAATTTCTCTATAAATACCCACCTTCACACACCATAATCTTCACGCGAGCGTCCGCCCCCTCACATCTCCCTTAAACTTCTGACTCGAATTCCTAAGTCACAAAATCGACACGTGTTTTCGACCTACCGATCGAAAACACAAGCCTTACACATTTTGTTTGGTACCGTCGCCGTGCATTCGACCGACCCATTCGACCAACTCAACATCAATCAACATATTTTTCAACAACATATTTGCAACTCATTTTCAAAACAAAATCCTTTTTTAAGGCACTCTTTTAAACTTCTTTGATCGTGAGTAGTCACAACGAGAAAACCGTCTCTAAAGTCGTCTACCTCGCAAACATCAATACACGTAAGTTTGAGGGTGTAAAAAACTCACTTATTTCATGTCTTTGCTGTTTTTATGAGTTTATTAGCATGAACAATGCATAACACGATCCAAAAATAGGAGAAATGAGCCAAAATCGGATTTTGGCCGGAGACAGGGGCTGCTTGCATAGCAGAGAGGCTCGCGCCTCAATGCCCTCTCAGGCCTTAATCCAGCCGTGTTTGTGTTCATCTTTCCGCAACATTTTTCTTTCTTTCCTTTCACGGTTTTTACCATATTAATTCATTTTTATGACAAATATTTTGACCATTGCAAAAATCATCCTGGGTTCCTTATACCATGACGGTTTATTCCGTGACTCGATGATATTATTGGTTAATTACAAATTAATGGGTATTTTAACACCCTTTTAGTTTAGTTAACATTTTTCCTATTTATTCACACTTGCAAACATATTAGTCATAATTCATAATCATCCTTGATTCTTTATACCATGTCGGTTTAATCCGATTACGATGATAAATATTGACTAATTACAAATAAATGAACTTAATATAATTAGTTCAAACCAAACATTTTTCTTTCACTTTTATTTCATTTTATTTTTATCCTTATCTTGACCATATCATATGTCGCCCTTGGTTAAAATAAATACCATGCCGATTTAATTCGAGTACGGTAATAAAACGGTTAAGCACACACATTTTACATTTTTATTTGTAAACTATGCTTTTCAAACTTGCAAATCTGACAACGAATATTACTAAGATAATAGTAATTATTCCGAGTCATGCAAATCATTTAATCACAAATACGGTTTTAAACAACCTGTTTAACAACCATGAGACGCCCCTTGGGTCTTCGTCTGACTCGCGCCCCAAGAGGCCGTCTGTTTTTATAATTCAAAACTTGGGCAGGCCTTGTTCCCTCGCCTATTGGCTCGCGCCCCAATTGGGGTGCCTGGCACTGTTCTGTTTCGTTTTTGGTACTTGTCTAGGACGATCCCGATTACGGTTAACCCGAATCTACATGGATCAGATTGACGATTTAACACTCTTTTAAACATTTTAAAATTTTCTTATTCATCCTTTTATTCTTACATTTTAACAATAAATGGATCGTGTTAAGCATCATAATCCGAATTTTGTAAATGGATGTTTAATTCTCGTTTTCACATGCAAATCAACCCTAAATCCAACTCGACAACATTTTCTTGATTTTTGAATAAACAAACCGACTTAGAAAATTCTCACATGTTAGGTCAAGCTTTTGAATGCGCATTCATGCATTTAAACCGTTTTATCAAGTTTTGCACTTAAATAACCACGATCGATCAGTAGAGGCCGCTAACGCGGGCGGGATTTGGTGTTCGATTAAAGAGCTTCCCAATACGTACTCTTACCCCTTACTCAGAACCTGTGGATAGTGGATGGCCTTTATCAGGGCGTACGAGAGTTATTTTAGCGATAGGATGTTAAAGGGGGATGAATCCATATCTTAAGTACCTATGGCAAGCGCCGCTTTTTGCCTTGATTGACCTAGGTATAAAGTGGATTCGAACGGGTTCCAAGCATGCCACAAATACTTGGTGGCGAATCCGAACATATTTGCATCGTTTCGAGACCTTTTTCGAGATGAAACCGACCTATCTAAAGTGATCTGGTCGAAAGCATTTTTACGCCACCTAGCGTGGCTTTCAAGAACGATATACGTCCACAGATTGGCTCGGCGTATAGGTGGCATATCCACAGATTGGCGACTCCGCTGGGGAAAACTAGGACACTTGTGTCTTTGTGATCCTTATAGGTGAAACTCGAACGAGGTCGTGGTTAAAGTGCATTAATTGATATTACGGTCATAAGTCGGGTTCCTTGTCCAGGCCCATAACCTAACCTTTATCGACCAATTGGCTCATCCCGTCCGCGTGAGTTTTCTCATCCCAGCGTTTTGAATCCCGATTGCGTCAAGCATACCATTGACGTTACAAATTTTTGTTTCGTCAAAGAGCTTTCATTTCCTTCGAGCATGAGGCTAGGGCACCCTCCTTACACATTTTATTTGGATTGGTATCCCTTTCGAAAATCGGGGTTTGATCGCTTGGTGTGTAACCCACCCTTTTAAGCCAAAACCCGTGTCAGCATTATGCATAATATAATGAACTGTGAGTGCTTATGTGCTATGTGATCATAAGTCCTTCCGTGTCATTTTTAAACTTTCAAAAACCTTTTTGCGCCGTTATAATGGCCGTTTCAAACCTCGGTCTTTTCCCGACCGTTGCAAACCCTTTTTATGCCGTCGTAATGACGACTTTCAAAACCGGTTTTCTACAACCGTTTCAAAAACACATTTCGCGCCGTTATAATGGCCGATTTAAACCTCGATCTTCCGCTGACCGTTGCAAACCTTTTTAGGTCGTCGTAATGACGATTTTCAAACCCAGTTTCCTACAACCATTTTAAAAGCACGCCTTTTTAGGTCGTCGTAATGACGATTTTCAAACCCGGTTTCCTACAACCATTTCAAAGGCACCTTTTCATGCCGTTATAATGGCCATTTTAAAACCCGGTTTTTATAACCATTTCAAATACACCTTTTCATGTCGTTGCAATGGCGATTTGAAACCTTGGTTTTCACAAACCATTTCAAAAGACCCTTTTACGTCGTCAAAATGGCCGTTTCATTCTCAAAGCGCCCTTTTACGCCATCGTAATGACGAATTCTACCCTCTAATTTTGAAAATTCGAAATCAATTTTCAAACAAAAACGTTTTTCAAACCCGTCGTAATGACGAATTCAATCCTCACAATTTCAAATTTCAAATCTTTGAAAACCAATTTAACCGTTCTCAAATTTCAATTCAAAATCAAATATTTGAAAACCAATTTAACCGTTCTTAGATTTCAATTCAAAATGAAATCTTTGAAAACCAATTTAACCGTTCTCAAATTTCAATTCAAAATCAAATCTTTGAAAACTTATTTAACCGCTTTCGAATTTCAATTCAAAATCAAATCTTTGAAAACCAATTTAACCGTTCTCAGATTTCAATTCAAAATAAAATCTTTGAAAACCAATTTAACCGTTTTCAAATTTCAATTCAAAATCAAATCTTTGAAAACAAATTTAGCCGTTTTCAAATGCCAATTCAAAGTCAAATCTTTGAAGACCAATTTAACCGTTTTCAGATTTCAAATCATTTGAAAACAAATTTAGCCGTTTTCAAATTTCAAATCAAAATCAAATCTTTAAAAACCAATTTAACCGCTTTCAAATTTCAATTCATTTTCAAACTCTTTGAAAACAAATTTAACCGTTTTCCTGGCCATTGTGATGACGATTACAAATTCTTGAATTATCGATTTTCAAATCCGTGATTCAGAATTTGTCGCCGCAATTTCAATTCAAACCAGCTTTTGAAAACAAACCTAAGACAACCCTTTCAACTGGCCGACCTTTTTAAGATCCCTACTCTTCGGAAGCCGTCCATAAAACGAAAAATGAATCTTTTTGAAAATTTCTATTTTCGAAAATTTGATCCACCATTTACGATTCGACCTCGAGTCGAGTCAAGTCGTCTAGATAAAGTCGAGTCTCCGCCGAAGTTAGTACCTACCTTCTGGTTTATGTCGTGTCGCCTAATTGTCGAGACATCTTCAATGGTGTTAGGAGAGTCAAAACCTGTCGGGTTTTAAACCTGCATTTCCTCTATATTACGGGTTAAAGGTCAAGCATGTATACGTACCTCATCCAAAGGTGTCACGCCAGCAACGCACATCTAGACTGAGTCAGAAGTCATCTGTTTAGGCATCACTATGCCAAAGTCGACACTCGAGTCTAAGTTAAATGTCATGCACCAAGAGTTCAAACACAAGAGGTCATTCACAATCTTTAAGGAACTCATAACCTAGTCTCACTGTTGTGTCTTCATGACATAACTGCCTTTTAACATATGTGTCGTACTTGCTATTGTTCGTGCAATCCCTTGCCAAGACAAGTTATAATGCCTATCATTGTGTCAAACAGGAATTCCTTGGGTGCCA
Source organism: Silene latifolia (assembly GCF_048544455.1). Lineage (NCBI taxonomy): Eukaryota > Viridiplantae > Streptophyta > Magnoliopsida > Caryophyllales > Caryophyllaceae > Silene > Silene latifolia. Next base: position 440,194,838 of record NC_133538.1, on the reverse strand, counting down.
TCAATCGCCAACAAGAAAATCAAGTAGCCGACCAACCTTCACCCACCATGACATCTGCTGAAACCAATAACATGGTCCTTCGACTCCCACTACCGTGGAAAACTTGAGCACTCGTCTCTCCTAAGTTGAGGACAAAATGATATCCCAGAATTTCCCCTCTTCTGAAATTAAGCAAGGGTTAAGCTCCTTAAAAGCCGACTACTTGCCAACGACAAAACTAATCCTAATTGGAAGGCTACCAAAACCACTGAAGCCAATTCCTTAGGTGCTCCACCAACCAGAACCAGACGACATCAAAGGTCTGATTTGGGTATGCCTTATGCTACAGCCTTGGAAAGGCTAATCTCCCAAGGAGAGCTCAAACCGATTGGTCCAACTCCAGACCCTCTACCGAACAAGCAAGGACATAGGTGGGACAGAAAACTGTTTTGTCAATATCACCAAGGTCGCGGACATGATACTGAAATGTGTCTCCCCCTAAAAGGTGTCATCAATGATATGATTGAAAGGGCGAATTACCACAACCTCCCTCGGCAAACAACGAGAATAACCCTCCCAAACACTTTATCGAACACACTAAGGAACCCTTCTTGGATTGCTCTCATCTTATCCCTCCCGACGATGAGAAAATTCGTGCAATTGATGAAGATGGACTACAAAGCGGTATACCCATGATCTCCGTCTCCATCAACAACATATTCTCAAAGCTGCGAGTGGCTATCGATAATTTAAACACTCAGTTAACTAATTTGGGGAAAAGGATTGGTAATGCCGAAAATGAACCTGACCACCAAGGAGAAGACCAACACCAAATTCGCCAACAACCAAATGGTGAAAATGAGGAACTGCCTGGTGGTTCCCACATCCACGAACCCACCAAGAAAGAACATGAAATTTCCTTCCCAAAATACCCTTCAAAATACCAAGCAACATCCCCAAAACTTTCCATAAAGAATGACCAAACCTTGTTTCCGCGCGGGGTTAACAAAGACAATACTCACAAAAACTTACCCAAAAATAACAATGTTGGAACCCTGGGAAAACATCAAAGGGAATTCACAGATCTGGGAATAACATATGGCACCGCTCTAGGAATACTTTCATCAAAAGGATTACTGCAACCCATCGATCCAACTCTGGACCCACAGGAAGATAAGAAAACTCGATTCTGGGATGGTAATGCATACTGCATGTACCACTAAGGCCGAGGTCATGACACAGAGACTTATTTTGCTTTGAAACAAGTTATTCAAGATAAGGTTGAAGCTGGTACAATCTTAATTGTACCTCGCATCCAAGGCAATTCTCTTAGGTGTCTCATGCCAAATAACAAAGTGGAACGTCCTCAAAGGATATTCACTAATCTCGGCACAACTTATGCCGCAGCTCTTCGAAGGCTTATGACTGAAGGGAAGCTACAACCTATTGGTCCCACTTCGGATCCAGAACCAGAAAACATAACCCAATTTTGGAATGGCTACGCATATTGTCTATATCACAGAGGAAAGGGGCATAACACTGAAGCGTGCTATGAGCTCAAGCACGCCATACAAGTTAAAATTGAGGATGGCAGGTTTTCCACCTTACTCCTAACCACTCCAGACAAAGAAACTGGGCGGCCTTATAGGAAGTTCATCGATTTGGGTGATCGAGAAGATGAGTATTCTACCAATCATTTGGTAAAAAGGAGAAAGGTAGACTCAACACCATCTTATCAGCCAGGAGATAGGGCTTTAGTTAAACATGTCATTAACTACCTTCATCCAAATTATGCATCCCGTTTGAAGGTTTGTAACATGAAAAGCGCCGAGGACCTATCAGGAGAAATTTCTTGCATCGATGAAATCATTAAATTAGGTTCACCATCTGCGACCCCTCCCGAAAAGCAAGCCTTCCGCATTACCGAAGTAAAATTTGCGGAGCCTTCGCCAGAAAGAGCCACACACCGGCAAACACCATTTTCAGAATTGGGCATGACTTATACCATTGCTTTTAGAGTCCTTGTCTCCGAAGGACTAATCCAGCCGATTGGCCCCACTCCAGATATTGCACGCAAGAAAAGAGGCCGCTTTAGGGATGGTTCCCAATATTGCCTATACGATAGGGGTAATGGGCATGACATAGAGATGTGCTGGAAACTCAAACATATCATCCAAAACATGCTCGATTGTGGCAGGTTGTCTTTATCAACCCTAGATCATTTAATGGAAATGAATAGACCCCAAGGGCATCTTACTCTTTGAAAACAAGACAACCTTCTAGAATATTATCCTTCTAGCGCCCCAAACAACAAGAGTAAAGCGCTCAAGCGGGTCAATGATCAAGATCAAACATTCAAGCCGGCGGATGCTGTGAAGGAGATCCTTGAGGAGGAAAGTGATGATTACGAGTTCGTATCTGAGATCGAGTCAGAGTCCGAGCCCGGGTCTTAGGCTTTCTCATATCTATCCTAGTGTCTATCCTTTTATTGCTAAGTCACAAACTGGGGGCTGTCCCCATGAGTCACATGTTTTCATCGAGTCGGTTCTAACCTCTTATTTATAAAAAAAAAGCCCGATTTCCAACTATCATATATTCTCCCCTTCCTTTACCATTTCCCGTTGACAACAAGAATTGATTTGAGAATTGATTTAAAACAAACAATATGTTCCAATTCAATGCAATTACACTAGAGTGACGTTTCGTACCGAGTAAGCAAAGGACCAGAAACTCCGTGTCTGGCAATAGAAACCTTTCATTAGCACCCTATTTCGAACAAGCTTTTATCAAAGGCATTCTACGATTAACCGAGATAACAAACAAGAACATCTCCTTGTTCATGATCAATGACGGAAGGCAGGCCCATTCTCCACAAAAACATCCCATCACAAAGAATCAACATCTCACCACCGGGTACATCCCCGCTTGCACCTTTACCTTCCTCGAACGACGGGCGGCAAAGAACTAATAAATCCAAGCCAAAACAAAGGCGAAAACCAAAGCCAAAGCGAAAGGCCAAAATAAAAGCCCCGAGCCAATAGCCATTCACCCAAAGCCAAAACGAAAGGCCAAAATCAAAGGCCCAAGCCAATAGCCATTCACCCAAAGACAAAGCAAAAGGCCAAAACAAAAGGCCCAAGCCAAAAGTCATTCACCCAAAGCCAAAGCAAAACCAAAACCAAAAGGCCAAACGCCATTCGCTGGAAGCCAAGGCAAAAACCAAAGCAAAACCCATAGCCACAAGCCCAAGACCAATAAGCCCACACCAAAACAAAAAAAAAACACACCAAAGCCCGACATCAAAGAGCTGAAATAAGAGTTCAAGACTGCACAACTACAACACAGCCAACTTTTCTTCCCTCCAAACTCCGGGACCAGCAAGTACAAAACACCAAAACCTGATGTAAAAGAGCTAAAATAAGAGCTCAAGACTCGTCAACTAACAACAAACCCAACTTTACACCCCCCCCCCCTCCTCCCCAAGTCCTTTTAGAGACTGTTATAGGGAGACCTATCTAGGATCCTAGGGATTCCTTCAGGATCATAACCAACATCGCTTCACCCTTAAGTCCTTCTGGAGACTGTTATAGGGTGAACTATCTAGGCTTCTGAGGATTCCCCTCAAGCTCGTAATATCACACCTTAACCTTTAAGGTCCAGACATGGGACTCTGATCCCACATTTGTTTACCAACCATTTCGTGCTCGGGCCACATCAACCTTGACACCCCATTCCGCACCACATTATAAGTCGTAACCCATCGGCCTAAACACCACAAAATACAAGCTCCAGATTTTTATCTGCCTAACAAACCTATTATTACCAAGCTCCACGTTCCATAATGTCGAAGCCATTTTCACCCCGGCCCAGATACGGAGTCCTCGAATGTTTTGCTACGAAGAACGAGACATACCTAGTCTACCCTTAGGGTCCACTTTTTAGTGTGCTCACATGATAAGGAACATTTACACAATTAATTTTTTGGGTCACCAAACGGCTTTTATTGTCGTGACCCTCACACTTTAAGGTCCTAACAGCTCGCTTAGGCACACACTCATAACTACGATCTGGTTTGATTTCACTTCACGTGAATACGTAGGCAGTCCTTCAAGGACACAACCATACACCTAAAAACCAATTATCAACACACATACAGAGCTGCGATCTGGTTTGATTTCACTTCACGTGAATACATAGGCAGTCCTTCAAGGACACAACCATACACCTCAAAATCAATTATCAACACACACTCAGAACTACGATCTGGTTTGATTTCGTAAAACACGCGAATACGTAGGCAGTCCTATTACTAGGACATAATCACACCTCCACACACATTCAATTTTCACATATTCAATTTTCAACTCATTTTACACACGCAGAACTACGATCTTGTTTGATTTCGCAAGCACGCGAATACGTAGGCAATCCCTCAACAAGGACACAACCGCATACCCCTTTCAAACTCAACCATCGACATCAATCCTCAAAATCAGCCCACCCAGCTGTAAAAATTAAGTTTACACCACTTTACTGGGGGCTTCTTCCTTAAGACGTTGCCCATTCCTAATTTTGCGAAAATTCCCATCTTCCTACTCTAGGGGCTTCTCTTTCAAGACGCCACCCGTCCTTTATCGTCAAACATCTTTTGAGTCTCAACTACAATCCAAACTAAAACCACCTTTAGCCTAGTGCTCGGTTTGGATGATGGCAAAATCTTGGTTCCGCTCTCCGAATCATCAAAACTCGAGAAGGGATCTCAAACAAACAAATGGAGGCATAGATGTCTGGAGAAGATAATCAATTCGTGTTCCCCAGCCGAGCAGACCTTCTACCCCGGGGATTTCATACGCATTGTCATTCTTTCTTGGCTAGGAGTTGTACTTACGTGTGCAAAGTCTGTTAGAGTCATCCCCGTGTCGTGTCGATACTGAGTTTGTATCACGTTCATGACCCTCTATTTGTCAGTCTGTCGGTATACATCTGTGTGAGTCATTGTCGCAGCGGTCACGTATTTTCAATCTATCAAATCACGGATCTATGAGCAACAAGACTAAATTTTAAGCTTCACAACTTTCGAAACTCTTATCTCCCATCACGTGGGATATTACATGTTAATTGCCTATATGCTAATTGCTCACATGCTTATGTTCGTACATGCTTGCATGCCTACGTGCTTATCTATGCGACTGCGGATTTGTATGGTCACTAACCATACACTTAATCTTGAGAAGACAAACGTACACCGAGTACTGGATTCTTCCTAATAAATGCCGACCCATCAAGTCTAATGTCTTTAACCCCGTTAATTACATGGCATATGCTACCTCCCAACGAGCAGTAACTCGTATCCCCGACGAGTCCTGAGAAGTTTTAAACTCCCCAGCGAGTGCCGATTTTCAAATGGAAATTACACAGGTCTTTCAAAAGATCCTCGCAACATGGTTCATGATCCCGACGCAGCGCTCTCCCTAAATGGTTTTCCAGAGAGCCTTGCTTGGATGATTCATCCCCACGGAGTTCTTTTAGGACCCCCCCCCCCATGTTGGAGTTCGTTGCTCCCTAGCTAAACTTATCAACGTCAACCTGGTTGGAAGTCATTACCGGACAATATCTTGAAATAAGCCCGATGTTTTAGGTTATTTCCCACAATCGATCTTTCGACCATCAATGGCGGGCGAGCCTCTACGCACCTTCGATGGCTGGCGAGTCTATAAGCTACCTTCCATGGCTGACGAGCCTCTACGCACGAACAAGAAAAAATTCGAGCACATATCCCGACGATGCCTCAGGTATGACTCCTTCTAATGACTGGTGAGCCTCTACGCCCCTTCGATGGCTGGCGACCCTCAAAACGCAGCATCAACATGGCTAGTGAGCCTCAAAACACACCTTCAACACGGCTGGCGAGCCTTTGCGTGCAAATGATTCAAGGACGTATCCCGAAGATACGCAGGTATGACTCCTTCTTATGGTTGGCGAGCCATTATACGTAGTTAAACGAACTTTAAAAGACCCGCATCGATAGTCGACATACTCTAAAATGTCCTCGACGGCAGGTCCTTCACCCGCATCCCCAAGTCGCCTCGACGTCGCCCTTTCCAGCGGCAGGTCCTTGGCTCAAACCCTTTTGAGTCGCCTCGACATCGCAATGGTCTTCAGGTTGTAATCTTTGATTGACCTTAAGGCCATACTTTGACTTTCGCCCCGTCCAAGCCTCAGTCAAAGTGGGGACTCTGTAGATACCCAGTATCTGCACCTTCAAAAAACCACCCGTTGATGATCGGACTATAACGTGTTTTTGATATGCGTGTGTGGATTGGCTATACATGAGACGGTTTAATGCATTACTCGGATATGAAAAATGATTTCAAAAATGGTTTTCTAACTTCATTTGCATTAAAATAACACTATTTAGAGTTAAAACCGTCTCCGGACCCAAAACCGACTCAGAAACCCACAACTCGAGTCAATCTGAGTCAACCGGAGTCATGAATGTCAAAAATAATGCCATGAATGGTTTTATCTTCCCATTTGCGTTAAAATGACCCTAATTAGAATCAAAACCGACACCGGGCCAAAAACCAACTCAAAAGTCAAATCCCGACTTAACACAGATCAAATCCGAGTGAAAATACATACCCCAAGTAACACCCAAAATCATCTTACTAGATGTCCATATTGTTACATGACATCTTATTTGATTACCACAAATCAAACCAACCAAACAATGGATAACGCAAAGGCCACGTCCAAATTGAAAAGGACAGGGCAGCTCATTGTGTAGCAGGGGGGCTCGCGCCTCTTTAGGCTTCCTGCTTAGCCTCTAAGAAAACTCAACCGACCTACCACCGCACATTTCTTTATAAATACCCACCTTCACACACCATAATCTTCACGCAAGCGTCCGCTCCCTCACATCTCCTTTAAACTTCTAGACTCGACTTCCTAAGTAATAAAATCGACACGTGTTTTCGACCTACCGATCGAAAACACAAGCCTTACACATTTTGTTTGGTATCGTCGCCGTGCATTCGACCGACCCATTCGACCAACTCAACATCAATCAACATGTTTTTCAACAACATATTTTCAACTCATTTTCAAAACAAAATCCTTTTTTAAGGCACTCTTTTAAACTTCTTTGATCGCGGGTAGTCACAACGAGAAAACCGTCTCTAAAGTCGTCTTCCTCGCAAACATCAATACGCGCAAGTTTGAGGGTGTAAAAAACTCACTTATTTCATGTCTTTGCTGTTTTTATTAGTTTATTAGCATGAACAATGCATAACACGATCCAAAAATAGGAGAAATGAGCCAAAACCGGATTTTGGTCGGAGACAGGGGCTGCTTGCATAGCAAAGAGGCTCCCTCCTCAATGCCCTCTCAGGCCTTAATCCAGCCGTGTCTGTGTTCATCTTTCCGCAACATTTTTCTTTCTTTCCTTTCACGGTTTTTACCATATTAATTCATTTTTATGACAAATATTTTGACCATTACAAAAATCATCCTTGGTTCCTTATACCATGACGGTTTATTCCGTGACTCGATGATATTATTTGTTAATTACAAATTAATGGGTATTTTAACACCCTTTTGTTTTACTTAACATTTTTCCTTACTTATTCACACTTGCTAACATATTAGTCATAATTCATAATCATATTTGGTTCTTTATACCATGTCGGTTTAATCCGAGTACGATGATAAATATTGGCTAATTACAAATAAATGAACTTAACATAATTAGTTCAAACCAAACATTTTTCTTTCACTTTTATTTCATTTTATTTTTATCCTTATCTTGACCATATCATATTGATGCGTGTCCTAAATATGTTGTTTTACACCCTCTTTTACACGCATTTCAGAGCTCATTTGTGTAGTTTAAGCTACCATTTTCCCTATTTTCATCTACTTTCGTATTTTCATGTAATATTGCAGATTATTGCGGAAATGAGTAGATATCGGGCCAAATCCGTCCCTAAGTACCTAGCGTTGCATTTCATGAAGTATTTACTCAAGAAATGAACTTGGTGCGCATTTCGAGGCCTAAAAGACAACTTTATGAAGAATTTAGAAGCGGACTACCAGCTACAGTGGTCGATCGACCGATGCCTCTGGTCGATCGATCAGAGCACGACTTCCAGTAGCTCCTGTACAGCGTAGGTTGGTCGATCGACTGAGCTGCATGGTCGATCGACCAAACCGTTAATTCTGACGTGAATAAATAGAACGAGAAGTTAGAAGCCCATTGTAATTAGGTTTTAGGAAATAAGAATCACGTTGTATTCCTATATAACGTAGCTTGAGGTTTTAGTTTTTATCATCCAGTTCTATCATCATGTTCTCAACATATAATTCGATAGTCATTAGTTCAGATTATTTCCGTCAATAAAGTTTACTTTTTGCATTCGGTTTTGATCTTTCCTCTTCAATTCTCCCTACGGTATTTTCTGTTCCTTCGTTTAATACTCGCTGCTTTAATTCGTTCGTAGTATAGAATTGTTAGGTTAGAATTCCCAAAGCCAATTATCGTTTTATGTTAATTGTTCATTTAATTAATTTAAGTATGAATTCGAATGCTTTAATTGTTGATTTTATAGCTGTCATTATTTCTAGTATGAGTAGCTAAATACCCTGTGCTTGGATGTAGGGAATCTGTAGGTTAGGCGGCATTAGAATTAGGAAGACCTAGACCGCGCAATGGTCGATCGACCGGCCTACCTGGTCGATCCACCGGCTCCGTGAGTTTTACTTCGTTTTAATTAATTTAATTGCTATATTTGACAAATCGAGTGCACGCGACTAGTTGAATGCCTAGGAATTGACCGACCCAATAAAGATCGAAAGATAGGGGAGGGAAATAGACTGCCTAATTAAGACGACTAAATTAATAAGATCGAGAGATAAGTTAGTTTGGACTTTTAAATCACTTTTCAGGGCGAAAGTTAGCATTAGTGATATTAAGGACCCGTAGCGAGATCGAAAGATGCTACCTGTTAAGAATGGACCGAGAGGATTTCTTATTTTCCAGTCTCATGTGATTGTTTTAGACCTACCTAGTGTACTGCCGCCGAAACTATAGTGAACCGATCATCTTAGTACCCTTTTAATATTTGATTTCATTTACTTCTTTTATTAGCTCGTTTATTTGTCTTAGCTTTGTTGCCTTTAGCCATAGATCACTCAAAACAAACCCCCACTCATTTGTTACTTTAAGACTAAAATCAGACAACTAATAATTGCATCGCCTCTCTGTGGTTCGACCCTGACTGCCCCTAGCTATAGTAGTAGTTTGGACTATAAATTTATCTTTGGTAGTCAACGACGGTATCACATATGTCGCCCTTGGTTAAAATAAACACCATGTCGATTTAATTCGAGTACGGTGATAAAACGGTTAATCACACACATTGTACATTTTTATTTGTAAACTATGCTTTTCAAACTTACAAATTTGACAACGAATATTACTAAGATAATAGTAATTATTCCGAGTTATGCAAATCATTTAATCATAAATACGGTTTTAAAAAACCAGGAGACGCCCCTTGGGTCGTCGTCTGACTCGCGCCACAAGAGGCCATCTGTTTTTATATTTCAAAAGTTGGGTAGGCCTTGTTCCCTCGCCTATTGGCTCGCGCCCTAATTGGGGTGCCTGGCACTGTTCTGTTTCGGTTTTGGCACTTGTCTAGGACGATCCCGATTACGGTTAACACGAATCTACATGGATCAGATTGACTAGTTAACACTCTTTTAAACATTTTAACATTTTCTTATTCATCCTTTTAATCTTTCATTTTAACAATAAATGGATCATGTTAAGCATCATAATCCGAATTTGGTAAATGGATGTTTAATTCTCGTTTTCACATGCAAATCAACCCTAAATCCAACTTGACATCATTTTCTTGATATTTGCATAAACAAACCGACTTAGCAAATTATCACATGTTAAGTTAAGCTTTTGGATGCACATTCATGCATTTAAACCCTTTTATCAACTTTTACAATTAAACAACCACGATCGATCAGAAGAGGCCCCTAACGCGGGCGGAATTGGGTGTTCGATTAAAGAGCTTCCCAATACGTACCCTCACCCGTTACTCAGAACCTATGGATAGTGGATTGCCTTATCCAGGGCGTACAAGAGTCATTTTAGCGATAGGATGCTAAAGGGGGACGAGTCCTTATCTTTAGTACCTATGGCAGGCACCGCTTTTTGCCTTGATTGACCTAGGTATATAGTGGATTCGAACGGGTTCCAAGTATCCCACAAATGCTTGGTGGCCACTCCGAACATCTCTGTATCGTTTCGAGACCTTTACCGAGATGACACCGACCGATCTAAAACGATCCGGTCGAAATCATTTTTACACCACCGAGCGTGGCTTTCAAGACCGCTATACGTCCACAGATTGGCTTGGCGTATAGGTGGCATGTCCATAGATTGGCGACTCCGTTGGGGAAAACTAGGAAACTTGTGTCTTTGTGATCCTTAGAGGTGAAACTCGAACGAGGTCGTGGTTAATGTGCATTAATTGATATTACGGTCATAAGTCGGGTTCCTTGTCCGGGCCCATAACCAAACCTTTAACGACCAATTGGCTCGTCCCGTCGGCGTGAGTTTTCTCATCCCCGCGTTTTGAATCCCGATTGTGTCAAGCATACCGTTGACGTTACACATTTCTGTTTCGTTAAAGAGCTTTCATTTCCTTCGAGCACGAGGCTATGGCACCCTCCTTACACATTTTGTTTGGATTGGTATCCAATGTTGTTAGGATCGGGATTCTACTCTGAATCGATGGGGAGGGTAGGATCGAATAGGTAGAATCGGATCGTAGAATCGTAAGATTCTACAAATTTACTAAATATAGTTTTTTATTTGGTAAAAATATATAATTGAAGATCAAAACACTTATTTATACACAAAATATTGATAATTAATAAGTTTAGTATCATTTTATGAACATGTTTCTATAAATTACATGAAATTTGGATTTTACGATGTTATTATATAAAAATATATTTAAATATGTTTACTATTGAGTCGGATCATAGGATCGTAAGATCGTATAATCGTATTATGATCCTACCTCTAGAAAATTTCGAATAGATAGGATCGTAAGATTCTACAAACATGATAGAATCGTAGGATCCAAGATCGGTCAAGCATTTTTGGATCGTAAAATCGTAGAATCATAGGATCGAATCGGGATTCTGACAACAATGTTGGTATCCCTCTCAAAAATCGGGGTTTGATTACATGGTGTGTAACCCACCCTTTTAAGCTAAAACCCGTGTCAGCATTATGCATAATATAATGAACTATGAGTGCTTATGTGCTATGTGATCATAATTTCTTCCGTGTCATTTTCAAACATTCAAAAACCTTTTTGCGCCGTTATAATGGCCGTTTCAAACCTCGGTCTTTCGTCGACTGTTGCAAAGCCTTTTTATGCCGTCACAGTGATAACTTTCAAAACCAGTTTTCTACAACCATTTCAAAAACACATTTCGCACCGTTTTAAACCTCGGTCTTCCGCCGACCATTGCAAACCTTTTTAGGCCGTCGTAATGACGATTTCAAACCCGGTTTCTTCAACCATTTCAAAGCACATCTTTTTAGGCCGTCATAATGACGATTTTTAAATCCGGTTTCCTACAACCGTTTCAAAGGCACCTTTTCATGCCGTTATAATGGCCATTTTAAAACCCGGTTTTATAACCGTTTCAAATACACCTTTTCATCCCGTTGCGATGGCGATTTCAAACCTTGGTTTTCACAAACCATTTCAAAATACCCTTTTACATCGTCAAAATGGCCGTTTCAAACCCCGGTCCCTCGCCGACCGTTGTATTCTCAAAGCGCCCTTTTACGTCGTCGTAATGACGAATTCTTCCCTCGAATTTTCAAAACTCGAAATCAATTTTCAAACAAAAACGTTTTTCAAACCCGTCGTAATGACAAATTCAATCCTCACAATTTCAAATTTCAATCTTTGAAAACCAATTTAGCCGTTCTCAAATTTCAATTCAAAATCAAATCTTTGAAAACCAATTTAACCGTTCTCAGATTTCAATTCAAAATCAAATGTTTGAAAACCAATTTAACCATTCTCAGATTTCAATTCAAAATCAAATCTTCGAAAACCTATTTAACCGTTTTCAAATTTTATTTCAAAATCAAATCGTTGAAAACCAATTTAACCGTTCTCAGATTTGAATTCAAAATCAAATCTTTGAAAACAAATTTAACCGTTTTCAAATTTTAATTCAAAGTCAAATCTTTGAAGACCAATTTAACCGTTTTAAGATTTCAAATCAAAATTCAAATCATTTGAAAACAAATTTAACCGTTTTCAAATTTCAGTTCAAAATCAAATCTTTAAAAACCAATTTAGCCGCTTTCAAATTTCAATTCATTTTCAAACTCTTTGAAAACAAATTTAACTGTTTTTATGGCCATTGTGATGACGATTGGAAATTCTTCAATTCTCGATTTTCAAATCCGTGATTCGGAATTTCAAAAACCGTATTCGGAAACAACACATTGTTTTCAGAGCCGCCGCAATTTCAACTCAAACCGTCTTTTGAAAACAAACCTAAGACAACCCTATCAACTAGCCGACCTTTTGATGATCCATACTCTTCGGAAGCCGTCCGTAAAACGACAAATGAATCTTTTTGAAAATTTATACTTTCGAAAATTTTTGTCCACCATTCCGGTTCAGCCTCGATTCGAGTCAAGTCGTCTAGATAAAGTCAGGTCTCCACCGAAGTTAGTACCTACCTTCTGGTCTAGGTCGTGTCGCCTAATTGTCAAGATAGGTCGTGTCACCTAATTGTCAAGACATCTTCAATGGCGTTAGGAGAGTCAAAACCTGTCGGGTTTTAAACCTGCATTTCCTCTATATTATGGGTCAAAGGTCAAGCATGTATACACACCATGTTCAAAGGTGTCACGCCAGCAACGCACATCCAAACTGAGTCAGAAGTCGTCTGTTTAGGCATCACTATGCCAAAGTCGACACTCGAGTCTAAGTTCAATGTCATGCACCAAGAGTTCAAACACAAGAGGTCATTCACAATCTTTAATGAACTCATAACCTAGTCTCACTGTTGCGTCTTCACGACATAATTGCCCTTTAACATATGTGTCGTACTTGCCATTGTTCGTGCAATCCCTTGCCAAGTCAAGTTATGTAACACCCCTAATTTCCATAATATAATTCTTTAATTTTATTTTCCCATATTTCATATTTTATTTTCTGGGTAAATATCCGTCTCTTGTCTTTTTAGCCTGTTGGGTTCGAAAACGGTGAAGACCCGCTCCTTCCTTGGGTCTCACATGATTCTTGGTGTAGATGGGTGAGTTTTGGGTCTAAGCTTAGAATAAACCCATGAGCTTCTCTATAAATAAGAAGTGAAACTAAACCCTTGCTTTTTTTTTTCTCAAAACCCTAAACCTAATTCTCTCCTCCTCCTTCCTCCATTAGTGCTGTGAGATCCCGTCCTTCCTAGGGTTTCGTGCCGTGCCTCTTTCCTCCTCCCTTCATCATCTTTCGTGCTTAGATCGATCCTACTCCTTGGATGTATCTATCATCTTCATAAGTTTTTATGTTTCGCGTAGTTTTTATAGTTTATATATATATATATATATATATATATATATACATATATATATATATATATATATACATATATATATACATATATATATATATACATATATATATATATATATACATATAGATATATATACATATATATATATATATACATATATATATATATATATATATATATATATGTATATATATATATATATATATATATACTCCTCCGATATAGACAGATGGTAACACTTCCCTAAAATGGATGAACCACACCAATGGTAACATACCATATTTGGCATGAAAAATGTCTAAATAACCCTTACATCCACTACCTATTTACAACTTTACTATCCATTCAGCCACTCACCAACTACTTATTTAATCCACTTAATCCCATTTGGCCCCAATCAAAGTTTCCTACATTACCCTTCACTTTTCCACCTTTTCTTAAATAACCACTTTTTCCCTATGTTACCATTTCTCTGGATCGGAGGGAGTATATATATAGATTCGTTATCTTTGTCACGTGGATGATTCAATAAAGGCGTGGACAGTGCACCTGGAGAAGACATTTATATCGTGGAAGACGATCTCTAGGGTTTAATTGCTTAATAAGGTAACTAGGTGTTTCTCTTTTAATTCTGTTTATGCCAATTGATGTAATTAATGTGATTTAATGATTGATTTGTATAATTGGTACATGTTTGCTTATTTATTATCATGTTAGTTATGTTTTCGCATTTTTGTATATGTTCTAATGCTTTAATTATATATCATATGTTGTTTATATGTTTATTATGGGTCTCATGAGCGTAATTAGGGTTTACGAGTGCACCGTAATTGCGGCATGATAGGCGGCCAAGAGTGCTCTCCAAAGTTATAGCTAAAGCTAGTATAACCTTGATGATGATTCAAGTGTTATAGCTGAAGTTAGTACAACTTTGGGTTGTTGCTCTAGTTATGGCTGTTTGAGTTATAACCTTGGAAATATGGATTCAAGGTTATAGCTGAATCTATTATAACATTGAAGTGCGAGTTAAGGTTATAGTTGGAACTAATGTACCCTGAGATTTATGGCTCAAGGTTATGATTCGAACTAGTATAACTTTGAGTTTCGTGTCAAGGTTATAGTTGAGGTAAGTATAACTTCAAGTTATATATGTTGAATTAATAGTAGAGATTACTATAACCTCGCATCAATAGTTCATGTTATGACTAAGGTTACTATAACCTTGGTTGTTTATACTTGCTTCACATGTTGTGTTGTGTTCAGTTATTATATGACAATGTGTGCATGTGTCGTTGGTTACTCTTGTTCATATGTTTGTAGGACAGTTAGATAAACTATTCTTCTTTGTTGAGTCGTGATGTTATTCACGCATGAGTTGTACAGTCAGTTAAACTGTGCATTTGCATGAGTTGGACAGTCAGTTAAAATGTTCTTCTGAGTTGAGTCGTGATGTGGTTCACGCATGTCGTGTGCAGTCAGTTAAACTGTGCATTTATTTGTTGGCCGGTCTAATAGATGACAGGAGTATCAGTTAAATACTATTAGAATGAATCAAGAGCTGCTCTTCAGAGGTTTATTGGTCTATGTTCGGGGTGGCCAGATTCGTCAGTTAAACATTCTGGGTCCCGAGTGTCGTTCGATGTACAGTTAATGCATCAAGAGGTCTGGCCAGGTCTTAGGCGTATAGGCAGTGGTGATACGCTATACATAGTACCGTGGAGTATCAGTTAAATACTTCACAACTGATGGTTCGTCAGTTAAACATTCCATCTGCTAGTTCATTAGTTAAATGTCCGAGCGGCGCTCGCTCTATTCACTATGCTTTGTTGCTAGCTTTGTGCCTTATGTGCTGTGGATCGTGTGTACTTTGGTTTGTAGTTGTCCATGGTCTAGTGGTTGCATATGGTCTAAGTTCATATAGTCTCATTCGTCTAGTGTTAAGAATATCACGAGTAGTAAATCTGGGTCTGATTTTCATGAGTGTAGATGATCTCGCATGTTTACTGGTTTTTCATTTCAATTGTTAATGATTGTTGGTTAGATTATATTGTTGTAAACATGACTGGGAGAGCATCTAGTTACTCCCGACTGATTGTCGACCCCTATTCTCAGGTTGAATGCTAGTCGCTGTTTGGAAGATGCTTGGGATGCATCGAGGGTAGAGACGAATAATAAATTAGGAGTTTGTTTTTATGTTTTGAGAACCTTTAATAATGTATTAGTTTGGTTTTGGATTTAGTAGCAAACCGGATTGGTCAGGTGTTTCCGCCACCTAGACTCATTTGTTATCACATACTCTGATAATATCTTTATATCATATGTTTTTCCTTTGTTTTATAATCCGGGTTATTACAAGTTATAATGCCTATCGTTATGTCAAAGAGGAATTCCTAGTGTGTCATCAATCGCCAACAAGAAACTTAAGAAGCCGATCAACCTTCCCCCGCCATGACTTCTGCTGAAACTAACAACATGGTCCTTAGACTCCTAGCTACCGTGGAAAACTTGAGCACTCGTCTCTCCCAAGTTGAGGACATAATGATAACCGGGAATTTTTCCTCTTCTGAAATTGAGCAAAGGGTTAAGCTCCTTGAAAGCCGACTACATGCCAACGACAAAACCAATCCTTATTGGAAGGCTACCAAAACTTCCGAAGCCAATTCCTTAGGTGCTCCACCAACTAGAACCAGACGACCTCATAGGTCCTTCCCTGATTTGGGTATGCCTTATGCCACAGCCTTGGAAAGGCTAATCTCCCAAGGAAAGCTCAAACCGATTGGTCCAACTCCAGACCCTCTCATAAGCTTCCTTAACATCAGTAAGGATTCCCACGGGTAACTTTTTCATAATCTTGGGGGTCAACCCCTTCTCAAACCTCAGCTCTAGGTTCTCATCACTTAAACCCATGTCTTCAGCATACCTAGACTTCTCATTGAACTTCCGGTAATACTCAGCTACCGACATATCAGATGTCATCCTGAACCCATCAAACTCCTCCCTCAGCTTACTCCTAACATGCTCAGGTACAAACTCTCTCCTCATAGCCCTCCGGAACTCTTCCCAAGGTATAGCAGGTAGACCCTGCTTCGCATACATCTCCCTAGCACCCACCTTCACCCTATCCCACCACTCACCAGCCACTTCCCTCAAGTAGAACGCAACTTGTTCTACTTTCATCTCATCAGGACAATGCACTAACTCCAGAATGTTCTCCATCTCACAGTGCCAATTGTCTAAAAGCATCGGCTCTCCTATTCCCTTATACTCTTTCGGGTTAAACCTCAATGTGTATAGACTGATCTTTGAGTGATCAACCTCTTTATCTTTCCCCACTCTCTTTAGGGCCTCGGTAAGAGCATCTTGATGCTCCAACATCCTAACGATATCCTCTGTGGTCATGTTCTCAGCTCTCACATACAAGGCGGATTTCTTTGGCGGCATCTTGACACTATAAAAGAAAAGGGTAGACATAAGCATAGATACCACAACCCAAAACACGAAGACAGCCTGCACAGACCCCACTCGATCGAGTGCCAAAACCCACCCGATCGAGTGCCCCACGTACTCGATCGAGTACCTCGACTCCAGACCCAAAACATACCTTATCATCTCTATCCTACTCGATCGAGCTGATATGACACTCGATCGAGCGACCCCTACTCGATCGAGTGCCCCCACGTACTCGATCCAGTACCCAAAAACACGGTTCTGATCATAAAAACGTCAAATACCCACTCGATCGAGTCAGACCCACTCGATCGAGTACCTCACCTACTCGATCGAGTGCCCTCCACTCGATCGAGTCATGCTGACTCGTACATACTACCCGCATGTTATCTCACATAACCCAATATACTATGCAACCTTCATAATCTCAACATTATAATATAACTACGCATGCAATTCTACACAATTCCTCATATAATCATCATAATAATCTACTTCATGTTATCAGGTGGCATATTATAAACAATTAACATGCCCCTTTATTCAATTCAACATTTAAACACACCCCACCAACTTTTCAATCACAATTTCAACCTCCGCCCCCAACATCCAACAATTCACAACATATATCGTTACATTCACATACAAACTAACAGACACCACGTACGACCTTGACATATACCCCCCATGTGACCAGTTCAAAATTGTAGGGCGAGTTCGCGACTTTAGGACGTCTCCCAATCCTTTGCATTAGCTCACACAACCTTTACCCCGGGTTCATTTTAATTGACTCCCTATGTTCATTAGATTCATTAGTTACAGGTTTCAGGATCGTCGCTTTGATACCACTTTGTGACACCCCTATACTCCACGTGCCTTACCAGGACCACTCAGGTATAAAGATGTCACCATCTAGGTTTCCCGAGGCAATGATAATCAAAAGACAATGAAGAAATACATTTTAATAGCATAATGTTTAAGTGAGTAAATACAATCCAAAACCAACTGCCAAAATATGGTTTACATGATCTCAAAACAGCTATCTAAAAATTATTAATAATACAGCGGAAGACTCTATCATATGATGGCGACACATCCCAGCTATCCCTTGTATCTCGACTCATACCTTCTCAACAACTGCTCACCATCCCCGAATGGATCACCACAGTTTTTAAAACAATTAAGCAAGGTTAGTACTAATCACACAATTTACATAACTCAACAAAACAACACACAACACAACTCAGTCGTCACAGATATACTCCGAACTCCATCACCAAATCCACAATACTGAATACACACTATTGTGGGTAGCCCTGCCAGAGTACCCATCGCAACAGGTTACTCCTCGCCGCCAATGGGGGACCGCAGCCTTTCCCACCTAAGCCCCGCTCATCTCCATTGAGCGATAAACCCAACTCCATTAATGTGCACATCCCTTCTGTGGCGGGTTCCACAGAAGGCGAATAATGGGCGTGAATCCACTCCCGGAAGTGACTGCACTCAGCCAGGGATGCACCCCGAAGAACACAGACAGATACAATCAATCACAACTACTAATCAGTAAGCAAACCCAACAACCGTCACAATACTCGTACGATAATATTCAACAATCACAATTCACAACCAACACATCATGTGACTAATACTGAGTAGGGAAACCCCACCGGAGTGCAATACAATCAGACGGTCTCAACAGCTGTTATCAAAACTCCTCTTCTACGAATCCTCCTTCTAACATATGATCATACAATTACTAACAATCATAAAAGACAACAAACCCCCAAACCACCAAATTAGGGTTTAAACAAACTTAATAAAATACTATAAAATCGGTACGTAGATCTTACCCTCGACGCAAGGATCACTAGAATGTAGAGGATGATGAATTCCGTCCACTCAAGCTCCAGGATTTGTCAATAATGCGAAAGATGCGAAGTACGTAGGTTTAAATCTCTTTTGAAGTAATTAGGTTTGATAAAAGTGTTTAGTGTTGATGACGGAAAGCTTTATATACCTATTCGCATTATTAACAAAACCCGACAAAACATTACCCGTAAACCGAGCTACTCGATCTAGCAACTAACGTACTCGATCGAGTGCCGCTTACTCGATCGAGTGCCAAGGCTACTCGATCGAGTATTCTACAGGCAGAACACTATTTTAAAATTCAAAACACCCTTACTTGACAGAGTAAGGCCCACTCGATAAAGTACCCAGAGGCTCATAAAATCGTAGTATTACAGTCTTCCCTCCTTAAAAAGAACTTCGTCCCCGAAGTTCAAACCTCAACAAAGAAAAGACATACTATAGCACTCCCGACACAACAACCCGAAACAAAACTCAACATAAAAGCATGCTACCAACCAAACTCAACCCGACTCAAACCATTACTATCCATACCGACACAACATAAAAGATGTAAAAACTCTTAAAACTCTTTGCGATCATCTCCTACCCCCTAAAAGAAACAAGGTTACGTCCCCTTTAACCATACATACCTGACCAAAAAGGAACGGATAGCGCTCTCTCATGGACTCCTCTGCCTCCCATGTAGCTTCCTCTACCTCATGATTAGACCAAAGGATCTTAAGCAAAACTGTCTCACCACTCCTAGTCTTCCTATCCTTCCGGTCAAGAATCTGCTTAGGCACCTCAATATAAGACAAAGACTCATCCAGCTCTATGCTCTCTGCCTCTAACACATGTGACGGATCACTCACATACTTCCACAGCTGAGATAGATGAAACACATTATGCACTCTCTCTAACACAGCTGGTAAAGCCAAATGATAAGCAACCTCTCCAACCCGGTCTAAGATCTCATAAGGTCCTATGAACTTCTGACTCAACTTGCCTTTCTTCCCAAATCTCATAACCCCACGCATAGGAGACACTTTTTGAAGAACCTTGTCCCCAACCTGAAACTCTATATCCCGGCGATGTAGATCTGCATAACTCTTTTGCCTATCCTGAGCCGCTCTTATCCTTTCCCTGATCATCTTAATCTGCTCGATCATCTCATGTACCATCTCTTGTCCTAGAACCACTGCCTCAGCACTGTCGTCCCAAAAAATCGGACTCCGACATCTCCCCCCATATAAAGCCTGAAACGGTGCCATGCCAATACTGATGTGAATTGTTGTTGTAAGAAAAATCAATTATAAATCTAATCTCTGCTCCCAGTTACCACCAAAACCCATCACACAAGCTCGTAACATATCCACAAGAGTCTTGATTGTTCTCTCAATCTGACCGTCTGTCGCAGGCTAAAATGTTGTACTCATCTTCAATGTTGTTCCCAAAGATTCCTGCAACTCTTTCCAAAACCTTGAGATAAATCTTGCATCTCTGTCAGATAGTATGTTCTTAGGCACTCCATGCAATCTCAACACATGTTCCCGATAAGCCAAAGCTAATTGTGCCTTGGTCCATGTATCTTTCATTGGCACAAAATGAGCTGACTTGGTCAGTCGATCCACTATTACCCATATCATGTTGTTACCCTGTTGACTCTTTGGCAAACCCACCATAAAATCCATAGAAATGGATTCCCACTTCCACTCAGGTATCTCTAAAGACTGAATCTTACCATGTGGTCATCGCTGTTACCCTTTAACTCTCTTGCATGTCAAACAACGGGCCACAAACTCAGCTGTCTCTTTCTTCATCCCAGGCCATCAGAACGTGTTCTTTAAATCCTTGTATAGCTTGTCACCACCTGGATGCACTAAATATGGTGTACAATGTGCCTTTGTCATGATTGTCTTTTTCAGCTCCTCATCATTAGGGACACACCACCTCCCATCAAACCTCAAACTACCATCTGAATGAATAGAGAATCTAGACACTGTCCCTTTCTCTACTCCACTCCACCATCTTAGGGTCTAAAGCCTGTTTATCTCGATTATCATCATAAATATCAGGCTGCATTATCAAATCTCCCAAGGGATCCCCTCTCTGCATCATATGTATCCCAAACTTCCCCACCTCGTCTCTCAACCTCATCAAAGATAAAGCTATACACAAATAATGTACACTCTTCCTGGTCAAGGCATCAGCAACAACATTGGCTTTCCCTTCATGGTAGATAATATCCATGTCATAATCGCCAATCAGCTCCATCCACCTCCTCTGTCTCATGTTCAACTCCTTTTGAGTGAATATGTACTTGAGACTCTTGTGATCAGAAAATACCTGAAAGGTCACCCTATAAAGGTAATTTCTCCAAATCTTGAGAGTAAACACCACTGCACCCAACTCTAGATCGTGTGTAGGATAATTCTCCTCATAAGGCTTCAATTACCTAGAAGCATAGGCAATCACTTTACCGTTCTGCATCAACACACATCCCAACCCATTCTTTGAGGCATCTGTATAAACCTCAAAGTTCTCACTCCCTTTAGGCAATGCAAAGATAGGAGATGTGGTCAAACACTCCTTTAATGTTTGGAACGCCGTCTCACAACTCTCATCCCAATGAAACCTGTTCTCTTTCCTCATCAATGTTGTCATAGGTCTAGCAATCTTCGAGAAATCCTTCACGAACCGCCTGTAATATCCAGCTAAACCCAAGAAACTCCTGATCTCAGCAACATTCTTTGATGCTTCCCACTTGGTCATTGCCTTAATCTTTGCCGGATCCACAGGTACCCCATCCATAGAGATCGCATGCCCCCGAAAAGCAACTCTCTCTAACCAGAACTCACACTTGGACAACTTAGCATATAACTCGTGCTCCCTCAAGGTCTGCAACACAATCCTCAGATGCTCCTCATGTTCCTCCTTAGTCTTGGAATAGACTAAGATATCATCAATGAACACCACCACAAACTTGTCCAAAAACTAACTGAAGATTCTGTTCATCAAATCCATAAATGCAGCTGGTGCATTAGATAACCCAAAAGGCATCACCACATACTCATAATGGCCATACCTCGACGTGAAAGCTGTCTTTGGTATGCCCACCTCTCTAATCTTCACCTGATGGTACCCCGACCTCAAATCAATCTTGGAAAAGACTGCTGCACCACTCAACTGATCAAACAGGTCATCTATTCTTGGCAAAGGATACTTGTTCTTCACCGTCACTCGGTTCAGCTCCCTGTAATCTATGGACAACCTCAAACTCCCATCTTTCTTTTTCGCAAAAATAACTGGTGCTCCCCACGGTGATACACTAGGTCTAATGTATCCCTTCTCTATCAGATCATCTAACGGTTTCCTGAGCTCCTCCAAATCCTTAGGACCCATCTGGTACGGTACCTTAGAGATTGGCCCCGTCCCCGGTTTCAGCTCAATCGTGAAATCTATCTCCCTCTTCGATGGCAACCCCGGAATTTCCTCTGGAAAGACATCTGAAAACTCACCCACCACTGGTATCTGATCAACTGTCGGACTCTCTATCCGGTCATCTCTCATATGGCACAAGAGCAGCGAGCACCCCTTCCTCAGATAAGACTTCAAGGTCACAACTGCAATCAACTTAACTTTGGGTTTGACCACAAACCCACGATAAGACACACTAACGCCCTTAGGACCTCTCAAAGACACTTTCTTTTGATGACAATCTATCTTAGCTTTGTAGTTTCCTAACCAATCCATCCCGACTATCATCTCAAAACCGTCTAAAGGAAACTCTAGCAAGTCTACAGGTAGATCAACTTGCCCAACTATCATAGATACATCCCTATACAACCTCCCACATGATACAGACTCACCCAAAGGTATAAAAACTTTCTCACTTACAGACTCGTATACCCTCAGACCCAACCGTTTAACATTACTCGAAGATACAAACGACTGAGATGCCCCCCGAATCAAACAAAACAAAGGTATGCATACTGTTAACAAGAAAGGTACCAGTGATAACATGTGCATCGTCCTCAACTGCTTTCTTTTCCATCATATACAGCTTTCCACTGGTCTTCTGTCCACCTCCCTGGACAGTACTGGCTGAAGTAGCCGGCTTAGCACCCGACCCCTGATTATTGTTGTTCGTAGCTGGTTTCTGATAAGAATTACCGCCATTGCGGTTACCTCCACCCTGGTTGCTCAGACCTCCCCGGTTGTTCCATGACCCAGCTGGTCTTTTGCTCGCATAACTCTGTGCCGGACCCTGAGAATAGCTCCACTGAGCCGATCTCTGAAAAGCTTCCGGTACACTCGTGCACTCATGTCTCTTGTGGCCTACACCGCCAAAGCCAAAGCAGGTCATCCCCCAACTACCACTACCGCTCCCACGGCCACGCCCAAAGGAAACCCCAGCACTGAACCCCGAGCCAGAAGAAAACGCTCTAGTCTGATTGTAGTTGCCTTTCTTGTAATTAGATTGGCTACCACCCTCACTCTCTGCCTTTCTTTTCTCACCTCCTCTCTCCCGGGCCATCTCTACCAACCTCTCAGCTCTCCGAGCCCTCTCATAAGCTTCCTTAACATCAGTAAGGATTCCCACGGGTAACTTTTCCATAATCCTGGGGGTTAACCCCTTCTCAAACCTCAGCGCTAGGTTCTCATCACTCAAACCCATGTCTTCAGCATACCTAGACTTCTCATTGAACTGCCGGTAATACTTAGCTACCGACATATCAGATGTCATCCTGAACCCATCAAACTCCTCCCTCAGCTTACTCCTCACATGCTCAGGTACAAACTCTCTCCTCATAGCCCTCCGGAACTCTTCCAAAGGTATAGCGGGCAGACCCTGCTTCCCATACATCTCCCTAGGACCCACCTTCACCTTATCCCACCACTCACCAGCCGCTTCCCTCAAGTAGAACGCAGCTTGTTCTACTTTCATCTCATCAGGACAATGCACTAACTCCAGAATGTTCTCCATCTCTCGGTGCCAATTATCTAAAAGCATCGGCTCTCATGTTCCCTTATACTCTTTCGGGTTAAACCTCGCTATGTATAGACTGATTTTTGAGTGATCAACCTCTTTATCTTTCCCCACTCTCTTTAGGGCCTCGGTAAGAGTATCTTGATGCTCCAACATCTTAACGATATCCTCTGTGGTCATGTTCTCAGCTCTCACATACAAGGCGGATTTCTTTTGCGGCATCTTGACACTATAAAAGAAAAGGGTAGACATAAACATACATACCACATCCCAAAACACGAAGACAGCCTGCACAGACCCCACTCGATCGAGTGCTAAAACCCACTCGATCGAGCTGAGGCTACTCGATCGAGTGCCCCACGTACTCGATCGAGTACCCCGACTCCAGACCCAAAACAGACCTTCTGATCTCTATCCTACTCGATCGAGCTGACATGACACTCGATCGAGCGACCCCTACTTGATCGAGTGCCCCCACGTACTCGATCAAGTACCCAAAAATATGGTTCTGATCATAAAAACGTCAAATACCCACTCGATCGAGTACCTTACCTACTCGATCGAGTGACCCCACTCAATCGAGTCATGCTGACTCGTACATACTACCCGCATGTTATCTCACATAACCCAATGTATTATGCAACCTTCATAATCTCAACATTATAATATAACTATGCATGCAATTCTACACAATTCCTCAAATAATCATCATAATAATCTACTTCATGTTATTAAGTGCCACATTATAAACAATTAACATGACCCTTTATTCAATTCAACATATAAACACACCCCACCAACTTTTCAGTCACATTTTCAACCTCCGCCCCCAACATCCAACAATTCACAACATATATCGTTACATTCACATACAAACTAACAGACACCACATACGATCTTGACATATACCCCCCATGTGACCGGTTTAAAATTGTAGGGCGAGTTAGTTAGAGGTTTCAGGATCGTCGCTCTGATACCACTTTGTGACACCCCCATACTCCAAGTGCCTTACCAGGACCACTCAGGTATAAAGATGTCACCATCTCGGTTTCCCGAGGCAATGATAATCAAAAGACAATTAAGAAAAAACATTTAAATAGCATAATGTTTAAGTGAGTAAATACAATCCAAAACCAACTGCCAAAATTTGGTTTACATGATCTCAAAACAACTGTCTAAAATTATTAAAACTACAGCGGAAGACTCTATCATCTGATGGTGACACATCCCAGCTATCTCTTGTATCCGGACTCATACATGCTCAACAACTGCTCACCATCCCCGAATGGATCACCACAGTTTTTAAAACACCTAAGTGGGGTCAGTTCCAATCACACAATTTACATAACTCAACAAAATAACACACAACACAGCTCAGTCGTCACAGATATACTCCGAACTCCATCACCAACTCCACAATACTGACTACACGCTAAAGTGTGTAGCCCTGCCAGAGTATCCATCGCAACAGGTTACTCCTCGCCGCCAGTGGGGGACCGCAGCTGTTCCCAGCTAAGCCCCGCTCATCTCCATGGAGCGATAAACCCAAATGCATTAATGTGCACATCCCTTCTGTGGTGGGTTCCACAGAAGGCGAATAATGGGCGTGAAGCCACTCCCACAAGTGACTCCACTCAGCCAGGGACGCACCCCGAAGAACACAAACAGATACAATCAATCACAACTACTAATCAGTAAGCAAACCCAACAACCGTCACAATACTCGTACGATAATATTCAACAATCACAAATCACAACCAACACATCATGTGACTACTACTGAGTAGGGAAACCCTACCTCGAATACAATACAATCAGACGGTCTCAACAGCTATTATCAAAACTCCTCTTCTACCAATCCTCTTCCTAACATATGATCATACAATTACTAACAATCATAAAAGACAACAAAACCCCCCAAACCCCCAAATTAGGGTTTAAACAAACATATAAAATACTATAAAATCGCTACGTAGATCTTACCCTCGACGCAAGGATCACAAGAATGTAGAGGATGATGAATTCCGACCTCTGAAGCTTCGGGATTTGTCAATAATGCGAAAGATGCGAAGTACGTAGGTTGAAATCTCTTTTGAAGTAATTAGGTTTGATAAAAGTGTTTCGTGTTGATGACGGAAAGCTTTATATACCTATTCACATTATTAACAAAAGTCGACAAAACACTACCCGTAAACCGAGCTACTCGATCGAGCAACTAACGTACTCGATCGAGTGCCGCTTACTCGATCGAGTGGCCAGGCTACTCGATCGAGTACCCTACAGGCAGAACACTGTTTTAAAATTCAAAACACTCTTACTCGACAGAGTAAGGCCCACTCGATAGAGTACCCAGAGGCTCATAAAACCGTAGTATTACAGGACTACAAAGCGGTATACCCATGATCTCCGTCTCCATCAACAACATATTCTCAAAGCTGTGAGTGGCTATCGATGATTTGAACAATCAGGTAACTAATTTGGGGAAAAGGATTGGTAATGCTGAAAACGAACCTGACCACCGAGGAGAAGACCAACACCAAATTCCCTAACAACCAAATGCTGAAAATGAGGAACCGTCTTCCCGTATCCATGAACCCACCAACAAAGAACATAAAATTGCCTCCCCAAAATACCCTTCAAAATACCAAGCAACAACCCCAAAATTTTCCATAAACAATAATAAAACCTTGTTTCCGCCCGGGGTTAACAAAGACAATACTCACAAAAACTTCCAAAAATAACAATGTTGGAACCCTGGGAAAACATCAAAGGGAATTCACATAAATAGGAATAACATATGGCACCGCTCTAGGGGTACTTTCTTCAGAAGGATTATTGCAACACATCGATCCAACTCCGGACCCACATAAAGATAAGAAAACCAGATTCTGGTATGGTAATGCATAATGCATGTACCACCAAGGACGAGGTCATGACACAGAGACTTGTTTTGCTTTGAAACAAGTTATTCAAGATATGATTGAAGCTGGTACAATCTTAAATTGCACCTCGCAGCCAAGGCAATCCTCTTAGGTGTCTTGATACGTGCATAATGTATAGTCTTTTTAGCCTATTTTAGCACGTATTTCCATGCATTTTTGTACTGTTTATATAGTATTATGCCCCGAATTGGCTACTTTGGTTCGTTTTGTCTGTTTTGTAGAAATGAATGCGAAAGTAGTGGAATCGTACCATTTTTTGCCCTTTTTGCATGCATTTTGAGGAGACGGGATTTTACCGAGTGAGTTTTCTGCATTGGGATGCATGAAGGCATGGTTTACGAGGCAGTTGGGCACGAGTCTAAGCTGATTTGAAGGAAGAACATCCGATCGAGTGGTTTTATTACTCGATCGAATGGTTTTTACGTCATTGGTTGATCGATCGAACACTTTTATACTCGATCAAAAGGTGCTGAAAAGAGAGGTTACTCGATCGAGTAACTATTCTACTCGATCGAGTAGATTTTCTAGAGTTTTGCTCGATCGAGTGGATTTATTCTACTCGATCGAGTGGTTTGGTCTGGCGTGGGCTTTAATTAGCCCGTAAGCTTGTTTTAAATTTTGGACTTAGTTTATTTTCTATTTAATCGCAACTTTATTAGGTCATTAGCTATCTTTTAATCTTATCATCTATCAGTTTTAGCTTTCACAGAAAACACATTACGTTGGTTTTTCCCTTTTCTCTGTAAATTTGCTTTCGGGGTTTTCTCGCTCGGATTTGTGTGTTCTTTACGCCGGATTCTCACGATTGTAATCTCTTTCTCCTTTCTTAATAATAATCTTTATTTCATTTGCTTTAATTGCTTATTTTACTTCATTTATTCCTTTGCCCTAATTCACTTTTATGCAATTTAATTATCATTTAAATATGTTGAATGCTGGTTATTTATCTGCTGTTAGTTTTGATAGTATTAATAGCGATATGAGTAGCTAAACTTGTTTCATGTTGGGATTAGGGGATCTACGGTAGAAATGTGACGATGTAGTGAATAAGTTAGATGAATTAATTGTGAGATTCTGTCACCATAGCAATTTAACTGTATTTTACCGACTTAGTTGAGTGCACGCTTCTGAGTCACCCTTTTTAATCTGGTTAAATTTAATCCTAGATCGGAATATTGGACTAAATAGGCCTGCTATGAACAGTAGACTACCCTAACGAGGACGGAAGTTAAGTTAGTGGAAGTTTAGGGTAGAAAGTGGACCGGAAGGACCTTTCCATATCCGTCTCGCATTAATTTGTCTAAGTTGTTTATAGTTGAGTCACTGGACTACCGCAGTGAACCGAAATCCTGACATGTCCCTTCTTTATTTGATAGTTTAATTCTATTTCTCTGCCTTTACTGCTCTTTTCTCTGCTTCTCTTACCTTTAAACCTTTTAGTTTAGAAAACCAATTTAAACAACCCCCCATTTGTGACCAAAGAGACGGACTTTTACAGATATCTTGCCTCCCTGAAGAGATTGACCTGACTTCCCTAGCTATATAGTTAGTTTAGTTAGTTTAGTTTTGATACGTACACGACAGCCCTGTCAAATTTTGGCGCCGTTGCCGGGGAGGCAATTGCCCTATCTGTCTTTGCTTCGTTTATTTTATCCGTCTCAGGGAATTTTTATTCCTTGAGGCAGTTCTTATTTATTTTCTTTCAGTGTTGTGTATGCCCAGGTTAGACAGGTTTGAGTTAGTTGCAGCTAATTCTGAGCCAGAGAGACTATTTAGGTATAGACTTCGTATGCAAAGAGAATCACGAAAGGAAGACTTGCGTACTTTCGAACCAGAGCTTCGCCATTTTCTTTTCGCATAAGACCAGTCTTTAGTAGAAGACATTCCTATTTCTGCAGATCAACCAGTAAAGATGCCGAACATTGCTAGTCACTCGGAGCCTAAGCAGCATCAATTCCAAAGGGTTTCAATCTCCAGACTAAGAATGGGAATACATTTGACATCTGTCCTTCCTATATCAATCTGGTGGAGAGAAATCTATATAGAGGTGTGGCAGGTGAAGAGCCAAGGAAGCACATGGAGGTCTTTAAGGACTACTGTTCTACTATCCCCGCCACAAAGGGGGTAACTCAAGACAAGATTAAGGAGGTTCTGTTTCCTTTTTCTTTGACTGACTCAGCCAGGGAGTGGATGACTGATTTGGACCGCACAGCCGCAGGGGTTACCAACTGGGAGACCCTTGCTCTTGCTTTTTACAAGAGATATTTCCCTCCACAGCGCACCAATCAGCTGAGGGCAAAGATCACAAGTTTCAAGCAGGCACCTGATGAAACTTTATATGAAGCATGGTACCGTTTCAAGAAGTTAGTGAGGTCTATTCCTCATCATGGTTTTGATCCATGGTTTCTGTCTAACCAATTCTACAATGGGCTGTACGATGATCACAGAGCCATACTTGATGCGTCATCTAATGGGAGATTCCAAGAGAATACTGACGATGATAAGGGATGGGCCCTTATTGAAGAGATGGCGAATCACATTGCTGAGTATGGAAACCCGAGGGATGGTATTAGAACAGTTCATGCAGTCGATAAGCAGGTTCTGGCTCAGCTGGAAGCCATGAATGCTAGGTTTGATAAGTTGGAGCTGCATTCTACTGGGAAGCCTCAGACGGTCCATATGCTTACTAGAGGGGAGACCGTCACATGTGAGAGGTGTGGTAGCAACGACGGCCATACTGTTATTGGCTGTCTTACAGAGAAGGAACAGGTCCTTGACTTTCAACAATATAGGAAAGGAGGGGGTTCCTATTATAGCAACCAAGGGACAGTCCATCCCAATCTGAGGTGGACAACTCAAAATGTGCTCAATCCTACCCCTCCTCCGCACTAGCAGCAGCCGTATGTTCCTCGACATAAGAATCAACAAGGCTTTCAGAAGCCTCCTTCCTTCCCTCCTCCCAATCATGGTGCATCATCTTCTGGTGGGGTGAGTGAGATAGGTGAGCTAAAGACTATGTTGCAATCTTTTACAAAGCAGTGGCAGCTGAGTGATCAACAGAAAGATGCATCCATCAAGGCAATTGAAACACAAGTTGCCCAGTTAGCCGCAAACCAATCTGCAAGGAAACCGGGTCATTTACCGTCACAAGCTGACAAAAATCCACATGAGACGGTAAATTTAATCAATTTGAGAAGCGGTCGTTCATATGAGGGACCGGAAGTATTGAAATCAGACCCGAGGAAGGTAATAACTGCTGATGAACAGTGTTCTGGTGAAGAAAAGGAGCTGACGGCTAAGAAAGTACTCGATCGACTAGTTTCTAGAGGTCGATCCAGTAAAATTGCTGAAGAAAGTACTCGAATGAGTGGAATTTCTACTCGATCGAGTGAACAGGAAAAAGGAATTGCTCGATCGAGTGAAATTTATGCTCGATCGAGTAACTTTGTTGAAGAAACTTCTCGATCGAATGGGATTTTTGGTCGATCGAGTAGTATGGATAAGGAACAGGTTGATCGAGAGCCTGCTAGTGCTCGATTGAGTGAGAAATCACCTGAAAGACCCCGTTCGAGAGGAAAGAAGCGTCCGAAGGACTTGGAGCTTGATCCGGCTGACACGTTTTAAGAGAGGAACAAGGGACTCGAGATACCCATAACGGTTCCCTTCCCGAGGCGTCTTCAGAGTACTAAAGCTAATCAACTATTCGGGAAATTTGTCGAACTCCTGAGAAGCTTCCAGGTCATTGTGCCATTCGCCGAACTGCTGACACAGGTACCCTCTTACCTTAAATTCATGAAAGAAATTTTATCGCGTAAGAGGCACATTCATGATCATGAGACGGTAGCTTTGACTGAGGTAGGGACGACCCTAGTTCAGAATAAGTTACCTCCCAAACAGTCAGACCCGGGTAGTTTTTCGATTCTGTGTCACATTGGTACCCATTTGATTGATAACGCGTTATGCGATCTTGGCGCTAGCGTGAGTGTCTTACCGTTGTCTCTGGCTAAGAGACTTGGTTTGAAAAATTTTAATTGCACAAACATGACTATTCAGATGGCCGACCGTAGCATACCATGGCCACTAGGTGTAATAGAAGATATACCTGTTAAGATCGGGAGGTTCTTTATTCCCGTTTACTTTGTTGTACTTGACATCCCCAAAGATGCCCATACCCCTATTATTTTAGGGAGACCATTTTTGTTTACTGCCCGTGCAGTAATAGACATCGGAGGCAAGACATTGAATTTTCAATTTGGGGACGAGGAGCTGATATTCCATCAGTCTAAGTCCCGGAGGGCTCCTATGCAAGCTCAGCCTTGCAATGCCCTCTCTTCTATTGACCCTATTCTTGACACTCCAAATGAAAATTTGGAACATTGTGCTGCTATTATTGTGACCCCTCCACCTCAGGTTGAGAGTAAAAAGGAGGAAAGTTCATCTGCTTTCCTTGCTGCAGGTACAGATGAAAATAATGCAGGAGCTGTCAAAGGGCATTGTGCAATTAATGTCAGTCAAAGTGGGAGCAATGACGTTAAAGCCGGTGAGAAAGGAGTAAGGATGAGAAAAGTTCGTGTGTATGTGGACGTCAACTATTCTCCTCCTAATGAATCACGTTCAAGCTCATGGAAGCTGAATAGGACGATCAATGTTGCTAAGGTGACGTCCTCCAGTCAGGAGCCCTCCGAGGGGCTGCTGAATTGCCTTGGGAAGTGAGCGGGGAAATGCCCCGTGTACCAACTTGTAAAAACAATTTTTAAATTTTCCGTTGAACTTTATTGCTTTTAATTAGACAATTAGAATTTAGACAATTTTTAGCGTAGATTAGAGACTATGGATTGTTACTATGCGTATTTGGTATACTGGGATATTTTTTGCGAGAGTTTCTATGCAGGTTTGGGGAATTTTACGCAAATTCAAAGGAAGAATGGCGAATTCAAGAGCTTACACGAGGAAAAGAGCTTGATCGAGTACTCTTTGTACTCGATCGAGTGAAATGTGGTCGATCGAGTGATTCCATTTTAGTCGATCGAGTAAAGCAGAAATGGGGAGTTCTCGATCGAGTAAAATTCTACTCAATTGAGTAGATGGATTCAAGAAGGACTCGATCGAGTAGTTCTAAACTACTCGATCGAGTAAAAGTTGAAATTACACGCAGGGAGTTTCTTTAACTTCCCTCTTTTTCATTTCTAATTCATTTATCCCCAATTTATTTCGACCCCTTCCTATTTTGCGACAAAAACACCCCAAATTCCTCCATATTTCTTGCCCTTTTTCCAAGTCCGTCACCTACATTTTTCTCTTTGTTAATTAATAGTTCAAAGCCCTCTGTTTTCCCCTTCATCTGTGCTGTTTTACACGGTTTATTAGTGGGATTAGGGTTTGCGGTTTTTCGATCAAAAAATCACCATTTTTGCTTGTTGTTTGAAGATTAATTGCAATTTGTAGGTTCATTCTCATCAAGTAAGTATCTCCTACACCTCTTTGCATTTTAATTTCACTAATTTCGCATTTTTATGAGGTGAATTAGGATTAGGGTTCGAAATCCTTTGTTTAGTCGAGTTTGTCGACTATGACTGTTCTTGTTTGCCCTATTTAGCTTAATTGATGCTTAATCCCGTCTCCTCACTGATTTTTGCATGATTAATTCGAATTTTGCGCGAATTTTGCGTTTAGGGGTCTTTACAGTCGAAATTTTCGACTGAAACCTGGTTTTCGACTGTCACCCGGTTTCGCTGCTGTCATTTGCTCAATTTATCTACATTGTTGCGTAAATTGTTGCTGTTGTAATCTGTTACCATCCCCTATCGCTGTTTACATGCTCTTATTCGAATTTTTGAGGAAAAGTTGGGAATTTATGTGCTGAAGGTCGAATCTTTCGACTGGTTAGCGGAATTTTCATGCCGATTTCATGCTGATTTTCATGCTGTATAGCTTCTATTTTATTATCAATTCCCCTGCCTTATTTATTCAGGATGGATTCTAGCTCGATGCCTTCATCGAGCTCTTCTCACGATCCGTCTTTGTCTGCCCCGAGACGGTAGTCCCCTTTTGTTACTACCGTCTCCGCACCGGCCAGCACTTCTATGTTCTTAGTCTCTGCTGCCGGTACAGTTTTTACACCTGCTAGCCCTGTTTCGGCCGCCACTTCAGTTATAGCCACCACCACTTCTAGCACTGCTGCTAGTCTTTCTTCCTCAGTGGTGGTCACAGCAGCCACAGCCTCTACTTCAGCCACGGTGAGCAAACCTGTGGCGGACTCACCAGCAGTTGTAGCTGCTTTTCGGGCGGCTCTAGTTCCTCACACCGTCACTGCACGGGCTTCTACTTCGGGTTCTAGAGGCCGGGGCCGAGGTCGTGGACGTGCTCGTGCTACACCAGCTCTTGCTACCTCTACTTCTGCTGCTCGTTCTACTTCTGCTGCTCCTTCTGGCATGGTCACTGTCCGAGGGGACAACTCCCTCGACTCCCACCCTGATTACCCGCAGGTAATTTTCATTAACGCTGTACATCGTAAGAGGTTTTATAACCTCGTTGGCTGTGAGTT
This sequence comes from Silene latifolia, assembly GCF_048544455.1. Classification (NCBI taxonomy): domain Eukaryota; kingdom Viridiplantae; phylum Streptophyta; class Magnoliopsida; order Caryophyllales; family Caryophyllaceae; genus Silene; species Silene latifolia. The sequence continues at coordinate 440,161,453 of NC_133538.1, read as the reverse complement.
TTTACCTACCCGGTTCTTAGATAAATCGGCACTTGAGAGACTCGGCATCTACGAGTTAGTTTGTGAGCTTTTATGGGGCACGGGGATGGCCAGACTCATTACTATGAGTAGCCGTACCTTTCTGGAGCTGAGTCTTGAGTTCCTCAGCTTCTTCACCTTCTCCTCCGGGGCACACGTCGCTGCCCCCACTAGTTCTTCTATGTCTTTCCGGTTGTTAAACAGAATTTTTCGATGACTTTAGAGGAGTTTGGTAGCAGACTTGGACATTCCACTACGGGCGACGCTACCGCCCCTAGGAGGGTCGTTCGTCAGCTTTGGCAGACCTTAGCCCATACCACCATTCCCGAGTGAAAGCTCGCACAGTTCCACCTTCCCCTGCCCGTTACTTTCTTAGACTGATGGGGAGCACCATTTTTGGTCGAAAGGAGCCAAACAACATCAACAACAACGAGCTCTCCATCTTAGGCGGTTACCTAAACATTGACTGCGATGGTCCTTTTACCCTCAACATCGCCTATCTGACCGCTAGTACTTCCAGGCCCAGGGGATGATGGTCACGGGATCTATTGCTTGCGGTGGCATGGCCACCATTCTTGCCTGTTCCCTTTTCCCTGTCTGGCCTCGTGACTTACCGTACCTCCCAGGAGAGAGGTATTTGATCCTGGCTGCCATGTACTCTCATCATTGGCTGACCACAGACTTCCAGACATGGAAGATAGACGGTTCCCTGTCTGTGGACTTACCTTGCGCCACTCTCCCCCGTCTAGCCCATTTGCCTACTATTGCACGGGGCGCCCGACTGCCACCACTGCCTGACTACCACCTTTCACTCCGACCACCTTCTACTTTACCCGCCGCTAAGAAGCGGCGCAGACTGCTTAGGTTGGCTTTATTTCTGAACAGCTTATAACTCGTTTGCGTATTGACTGCTTAGCTATGACTGTTAATCTTTGTTACATTAAATTGGTTCAAGTAGACAAGTTAAGCTAGCTCTGAGTTGTCATTTCCGTTCCATTAGTTGCATTTTAGTTTACTCGAGGACGAGTAAAGGTTCGGTTTGAGGAGATTTTATACGTGCATAATGTATAGTCTTTTTAGCCTATTTTAGCACGTATTTCCATGCATTTTTGTACTGTTTATATAGTATTATGCCCCGAATTGGCTACTTTGGTTCGTTTTGTCCGTTTTGTAGAAATGAACTCGAAAGTAGGGGAATCGTACCATTTTTTGTCCATTTTGCATGCATTTTGAGGAGACGGGATTTTATGGAGTGAGTTTTCTGCATTAGGATGCATGAAGGCACGGTTTACGAGGCAGTCGGGCACGAGTCTAAGCTGATTTGAAGGAAGAACATCCGATCGAGTGGTTTTACTACTCGATCGAATGGTTTTTACGTCATTGGTTGATCGATCAAGCATTTTTATACTCGATCAAGAAGTGCTGAAAAGAGAGGTTACTCGATCGATTAGCTATTCTACTCGATCGAGTAGATTTTCTGGAGTTTTGCTCGATCGAGTGGATTTATTCTACTCGATCGAGTGGTTTGGTCTTGCGTGGGCTTTAATTAGCCTGTAAGCTTGTTTTAGCTTTTGGACTAAGTTTATTTTCTATTTATACGCAACTTTATTAGGTCATTAGCTATCTTTTAATCTTATCATCTATCAGTTTTAGCTTTCACAGAAAACACATTACGTTGCTTTTTCCCTTTTCTCTGTAACTTTGCTTTCGGGGTTTTCTCGCTCGGATTTGTGTGTTATTTACGCCGGATTCTCACGATTGTAATCACTTTCTCCTTTCTTAATAATAATCTTTATTTCATTTGCTTTAATTTCATGTTTTATTTCATTTATTCCTTTGCCCTAATTCACTTTTATGCAATTTAATTATCATTTAAATATGTTGAAAGCTGGTTATTTATCTGCTGTTAGTTTTGATAGTATTAATAGCGATATGAGTAGCTAAACTTGTTTCATGTTGGGATTAGGGGATCTACGGTAGAAATGTGACGATGTAGTGAATAAGTTAGATGAATTAATTGTGAGATTCTGTCACCATAGCAATTTAACTGTATTTTAACAACTTAGTTGAGTGCACGCTTCTGAGGCACCCTTTTTAATCTGGCTAAATTTAATCCTAGATCGGAAGATTGGACTAAATAGGCCTGCTATGAACAGTAGACAACCCTGACGAGGACGGAAGTTAAGTTAGTGGAAGTTTAGGGTAGAAAGTGGACCGGAAGGACCTTTCTATATCTGTCTCGCATTAATTTGTCTAAGTTGTTTACAGTTGAGTCACTGGACTACCGTAGTGAACCGATATCCTGACATGTTCCTTCTCTATTTGATAGTTTAATTCTATTTCTCTCCCTTTACTGCTCTTTTCTCTGCTTCTCTTTCCTTTAAACCTTTTAGTTTAGAAAACAAATTTAAACAACCCCCCATTTGTGACCAAATAGACGAACTTTTACAGATATCTTGCCTCCCGAGGAGATCGACCTGACTTCCCTAGCTATATAGTTAGTTTAGTTAGTTTATTTTTGATAGGTACACGACAGCCCTGTCATGTCTCATACAAAACAACAAAGTGGAATGTCCTCAAAGGATATTCACTAATCTCGCCACAACATATGCCGCAGCTCTTCGAAGGCTTATGACTGAAGGGAAGCTATAACCTATTGGTCCCACTCCGGATCCTGAACCAGAAAATATAACCCAATTTCAGAATGGCTACGCATATTGTCGATATCACAGAGGCAAGGGGCATAACACTGAAGCGTGCTACGAGCTCAAGCACGCCATACAAGATGGAATTGAGGATGACAGTTTTTCCACCTTACTCCTAACTACTCCAGACAAAGAAACTAGGTGGCCTTATAGGAAGCTCATCGATTTGGGTGATCGAGAAGATGAGTATTCTACCAATCATTTGGTAAAAAGGAGAAAGGTAGACTCCACACCATCCTATCAGCTAGGAGATGGGGCTTTAGTTAATTATGTCATTAACTGCCTTCAGCCAAATTATGCATCCCGTTTGAAGGTTTGTGACATCAAAAACGTTAAGGACCTATCAGGAGAAATTTCTCGTATCGATGAAATCATTAAAGGAGGTTCAACATCTGCGACCCCTCCCGAAAAGCAATCCTTCTGCATTACCGAAGTAAAATTTTTGAAGCCTTCCCTAGAAAGAGCCACACACCCGCAAAGACCATTTTCAGACTTGGGCATGCCTTATGCCATTGCTTTTAAGGTGCTTGTCTCTGAAGGACTAATCCAACCGATTGGCCCCACTCTAGATCTTGCACCCAAGAAAAGAGGCCACTTTTGGGACGGTTCCCAATCATGCCTATTCCATATGGGTAATGGGCACGACATAGAGATGTGCTGGAAGCTCAAACATATCACCCAAAATATGCTCGATTGTGGCAGGTTGTCTTTATCAACCCTAAATCATTTAATGGAAAATAATGGACCCCATGGGCATCTTACTCTTCGAAAACAGGACAACCTTCTAGGATCTTATCCTTCTAGCGTCCCAAACAACGAGAGTGAAGCGCTCAAGTGGGTCAATGATTAAGACCAAACATTCAAGCTGCCGGATGCTGCGAAGGAGATCCTTTAGGAGGAAAGTGATGATTAGGAGTTCGTATCTGAGATCGAGTCCGAGCCCGGGTATTAGGCTTTCTCATATCTATCCTAGTGTCTTTCCTTTTATTCCTAAGTGACAAACTGGGGGTTGTCCCCATGAGTCACATGTTTTCATCGAGTCTGTGCTAACCTCTTATTTATCAAAATAAAAGCCCGATTTCCAACTATCATATATTCTCCCCTTCCTTTACCATTTCTCGTTGACAACGAGAATTGTTTTGAGAATCGATTTAAAACAAACAATATGTTCCTATTCAATGTGAGTACACTCGAGTAACGTTCTGTACCATGTAAGCAAAGGACCCGAAACTCCGTGTCCATCTCTTTACCTATTCTGTGTTTGGCAATAGAAACCTTTCATTAGCACCCTATTTCGAACGAGCTTTTATCAAAGGGATTCTACGATGAACCTAGATAAAAAACAAGAACATCTCTTTGTTCATGATCAATGACAGAAGGCAAGCCCGTTCCCTACAAAAACATCCCATCACAAAGAATCGACCTCTCACCACCGGGTACATCCCTGCTTGCACCTTTACCTTCCTCGAATGACGGATGGCAAAGAACCAATAAATCCAAGCAAAAACAAAGGCGAAAACCAAAGCCAAAGCGAAAGGCCAAAATCAAAGGCCCGAGCCAATAGCCATTCACTCAAAGCCAAAGCAAAAGGCCAAAACAAAAGGCCCAAGCTAAAAGTCATTCACCCAAAGCCAAAGCAAAACCAAAACCAAAAGGCCAAAAGCCATTCGCTCGAAGACAAAGCAAAAACCAAAGCAAAACCCATAGCCAGAAGCTACTCAGGCGAAGGCCAAGACCCGAGCCAAAATCAAAACAAAACAAGATTGAAACCCTTTTTTTAAGAAAAAGGGGCCAAAATCCAAAGAAAGCATCCAACACACAAAATCCCGGACCAATAAGTCCAAAACACCAAGTCCAGGACGAATGTCCAAAGCCGGAGACCAATAAGCCCAAAACACCAAAACAAAAAAGACACACCAAAGGCCGACATCAAAGAACTGAAATAAGAGTTCAAGACTGAACAACTACAACACAGCCAACTTTTCTTCCCTCCAAACTTCGGGACCAACACGAACAAAACACATAAACACCAAAACCTGATGTCAAAGAGCTAAAATAAGAGCTCAAGACTCGTCAACTAACAACAACCACCCCCCCCCCCCAAAATCCTTTTAGATACTGTTACAGTGAAACCTATCTAGGATCCTTGGGATTCCTTCAAGATCGTAACCAACATCGCTTCACCCTTAAGTCCTTCTGGAGACTGTTATAGGGAGAACTATCTAGGCTTCTGAGGATTCCCCTCAAGCTCATAATATCACACCTTAACCTTTAAGGTCTAGACATAGGATTCTGATCACACATTTATTTACCAACCATTTCGTGCTCGGGCCACATCAAGCTTGAGACCCCATTCCGCACCACATTATAAGGCGTAACCCATCGGCCCAAACACCACAAAATACAAGCTCCAGATTTTTATATATCAAACAAACCTATTATTACCAAACTCCACATTCCATAATGTCGAAGCCATTTTCACCCTAACCCACATACGGAGTCCTCGAATGCTTTTCCACCAAGACCGCGACATACCTAGTCTACCCTTAGGGTCACCTTTTTAGTGTGCTCACATGATAAGGAACATTTTCACAAACTATATATCTTCGACTCATGGTCGAGGTGAATTCTCTCAAATCGATTTTTCGAGTCACTAAACGGCTTTTACCATCGTGACCCTCACACTTTAAGGTCCTAACAGCTCGCTTAGGCACACACTCAGAACTACGATCTGGTTTGATTTCACTTCACGTGAATACGTAGGTAGTCCTTCAAGGACACAACCATACACCTAAAAATCAATTATCAACACACATGCATAACTACGATCTGGTTTAATTTCACTTCTTGTGAATATATAGGCAGTCCTTCAAGGACACAACCATACACCTCAAAATCAATTATCAACACACACTCAAAACTACGATCTGCTTTGATTTCGTAAAAACGCGAATACGTAGGCAGTCTTATTACTAGGACACAACCACACCCCCACACACATTCAATTTTCACATCTTCAATTTTCAACTCATTTCACACATGCAGAACTAGGATCTGGTTTGATTTCGAAAACACGCGAATACGTAGGCAGTCCCCCAACAAGAACACAACCACATACCCCTTTCAAACTCAGCCATCAACATCAATCCTCAAAAGCAGCCCACCCAGCTGCAAAAATTAACCTTATACCTCTTTACTGGGGGCTTCTTCCTTAAGACGTTGCCCATTCCTCATTTTGCAAAAATTCTTATCTTCCCACTCTGGGGGCTTCTCATTCGAGATGCCACCCGTCCTTTATCATCAGACATCTTTTGAGTCTCAATTACAATCCAAACTAAAACCACCTTTAGCCTAGTGCTCGGTTTGGACGATGGCAAGATCTTGGTTCCGCCCTACGAATCATCAACACTCGAGAAGGGATCTCAAACAAACAAACGGAGGAAGAGATGTCTGGAGAAGATAATCAATTCGTGTTCCCCAGCCGAGCGGACCTTCTACTCCAGGGATTTGATACGCGTTGTCACCCTTTCTTGGCTAGGAGTTGCACTTACGTGTGCAAAGTCTGTTAGAGTCACCCCCGTGTCGTGTCGATACTGAGTTTGTATCACGTTCACGACCGTCATTTTGTCAGTCTATCGGTATGCATCCGTGTGAGTCAATGTCGCAGCGGTCATGTATTTCCAATCTATCAAATCACGGATCTATGAGAAACAAGACTCAATTTTAAGCTTCACAACTTTCAAAACTCCTATCTCCCATCATGTGGGATATTATATGCTAACTGCCTATATGCTAATTGCTCACATGCTTATGTGCTTACGTGCATAAATGCTTGCATGCCTATTTTCTTGTCTATGCGACTGCGGATTTGTATAGTCACTAACAATACACTTAATCTTGAGAAGATAAATGTACACCAACTTAGTACTGGATTCTTCCCAATAAATGCTGACCCATCAAGTCCAAGGTCTTTAACTCCGTCGATTACATGGCATACGCTACCTCCCAACGAGCAGCAACTCATATCCCCGGCGAGTCCTGTGAAGTTTTTAACTCTCCAGCGAGTGCTGATTTTAAAATGGAAGTCACACATGTATTTCAAAATATCCTTGCAACATGGTTCATAATCCCGACACAGCGCTCTCCCTAAATGGTTTTCCAGAGATCCTTACTTGGATGATTTATCCAAATGGAGTTCTTTTAGGACCCCCAACAAGTTGGAGTTCGTTGCTCCCTAGCTAGACTTATCAACATCTACCTGGTTGGAAGTCATTACCGGACAATATTTTAAAATAAGCCCGATGTTTCAGACTATTTCCCACAGTCGATCTTTCGACCATCGATGGCTGGCGAGCCTCTACGCATCTTTGATGGCTAGCAAGTCTCTACGCCACCTTACATGGCTGGCGAGCCTCTACGCATGAACAAGAAGAAATTCGAAGACATATCACGAAGATGCCTCAAGTATGACTCCTTCTAATGACTGGAGAGCCTCTACGCACCTTCAATGGCTGGCGAGACTCAAAACGCACCATCACCATGGCTGGTGAGCCTCAAAACGCACCTTTAACACGGCTGGCAAGCCTTTGCGCCCAAATGATTCAAGGACGTATCCTGAAGATGCCTCAGGTATGACTCCTTCTTATGGTTAGCGAGCCTTTATACGTAGTCTAACGGACTTTAAACGACCCGCATTGACAGTCGACAGACTCTAAAATGTTCCCGACGATAGGTCCTTGACTTGCATCCCCGAGTCGCCTCGACGTCACTCATCCTGACGGCAGGTCCTTGGCTTAAACCCTTTTGAGTCGCTTCAGCGTCGCAATGGTCTTCAGGTTGTAATCTTCGATTGACCTTGAGGCCATACTTTGACTTTCGCCCCGTCCAAGCCTCAGTTAAAGTGAGGGCTCTTTAGATACCCAGTATCTGCACCTTCCGAAAACCACTCGATGATGATCGGACTATAACATGTTTTGGATATGCGTATGTGGATTAGCTATACATAAGACGGTTTAATGCATTACTCGGATATGAAAAATGATTTCAAAAATGGTTTTCTAACTTCATTTGCATTCAAATAACACTATTTAGATTTAAAACCGTCTTCAGACCCAAAATCGACTCAGAAACCCGCAACTCGAGTCAATTTGAATCAACCCGAGTCTCGAATGTCAAAAATAATGCCATGAATGGTTTTATCATGCCATTTGCATTAAAATAACCCTAATTAGAGTCAAAACCGACACCAGGCCAAAACCCGACTCAAAATTCAAATCCCGACTCAACACGGATCAAACCCGAGTCAAAATACCTACCCCAAGTAACACCCAAAATCATCTTATTAGATGTCCATATTGTTACTCGACATCTTATTTGATTACCACAAATCAAACCAACCAAACAATGGATAGAGCAAAGGCCACGTCCATATTGAAAAGGACAGGGCACCCCCATTGCATAGCAGTGGGGCTCGCGCCTCTTTATGCTTCCTGCTTAGCCTCTAAGCAAACTCAACCGATATACCACCCCACATTTCTCTATAAATACCCACCTTCACAAACCATAATTTCACGTGAGTGTCCGCTCCCTCACATCTCCCTTAAACTTCTAGACTCGACTTCCTAAGTCACAAAATAGACACGTGTTTTCGACCTATCGATCGAAAACACAAGCCTTACACATTTTGTTTGGTACTGTTGCCGTGCATTCGACCGACCCATTCGACCAATTCAACATCAATCAACATGTTTTTCAACAACATATTTTCAACTCAATTTCAAAACAAAATCCTTTTTTGAGGCACTCTTTTAAACTTCTTTGATCGCGAGTAATCACAACGAGAAAACCGTCTCTAAAGTCGTCTACCTCGCAAACATCAATACACGTAAGTTTGAGGGTGTAAAAAACTCACCTATTTCATGTCTTTGCTGTTTTTTTGAGTTTATTATCATGAACAATACATAACACTATCCAAAAATAGGAGAAATGAGCCAAAACCGGATTTTTGCCGGAGACAGGGGCTGCTTGCATAGCAGAGAGGCTCGCACCTCAATGCCCTCTCTGGGCTTAATCTAGCCGTGTTTGTGGTCATCTTTCCGCAACATTTTTCTTTCTTTCCTTTCACGGTTTTTACCATATTAATTCATTTTTATGACAAATATTTTGACCATTACAAAATCCATCCTTGGTTCCTTATACCATGACGGTTTATTCCGTGACTCGATGATATTATTGGTTGATTACAAATTAATGGGTATTTTAACACCCTTTTCTTTTACTTAACATTTTTCCTTACTTATTCACACTTGCAAACATATTAGTCATAATTCATAATCATCCTTGGTTCTCTATACCATGTCGGTTTAATCCGAGTACGATGATAAATATTGGCTAATTACAAATAAATGAACTTAACATAATTAGTTCAAACCAAACATTTTTCTTTCACTTTTATTTCATTTTATTTTTATCCTTATCTTGACCATATCATATGTCGCCCTTGGTTAAAATAAATACCATGTCGATTTAATTCGAGTATGGTGATAAAACGGTTAAGCACACACATTTTACATTTTTATTTGTAAACTATGCTTTTCAAACTTGTAAATCTGACAACGAATATTACTAAGATAATAGTAATTATTCCGAGTCATGCAAATCATTTAATCACAAATACGGTTTTAAACAACCTTTTTAACAACCAGGAGACGCCCCTTGGGTCGTCGTCTGACTCGCGCCCCAAGAGGCTGTCTGTTTTTATATTTCAAAACCTGGGCAGGCCTTGTTCCCTCGCCTATTAGCTCGCGGCACTATTCTATTTCGTTTTTCGCACTTATCTAGGACGATCCCGATTACGGTTAACCCGAATCTACATGGATCAGATTGACGAATTTACACTCTTTTAAACATTTTAACATTTTCTTATTCATTCTTTTATTCTTTCATTTTAACAATAAATGGATCGTGTTAAGCATCATAATCCGAATTTGGTAAATGGATGTTTAATTCTCGTTTTCACATGCAAATCAACCCTAAATTCAACTCGACATCATTTTATTGATATTTGGATAAACAAACCGACTTAGAAAGTTCTCACATGTTAGGTCAAGCTTTTGAATGCGCATTCATGCATTTAAACCGTTTTATCAACTTTTGCACTTAAACAACCACGATCGATCAGTAAAGGCCGCTAACGCGAGCGGGATTGGGTGTTCGATTAAAGAGCTTCCAAATTCATACCCTCACCCCTTACTCAGAACCTTTAGATAGTGGATAACCTTATCCAGGGCGTACGAGAGTCATTTTAGCGATAGGATACTAAAGGGGGACGACTCCTTATCTTTAGTACCTATGGCAAGCACCGCTTTTTGCCTTGATTGACCTAGGTATAAAGTGGATTCGAACGGGTTCCAAGCATCCCACAAATGCTTGGTGACGACTCCGAACATCTTTGCATCGTTTCGAGACCTTTACGGAGACGAAACCGACCGATCTAAAGCGATCCGGTCGAAAGCATTTTTACGCCACCGAGCACGGCTTTCAAGACTGCTATACTTCAATAGATTGGCTTGGCGTGTAGGTGGCATGTCCACACTTTCTTTCCCATTACTTATTTGCCTTCTTTTTACCCATATGGCTTCTTTTTCATGCTAGCATTTGAATATTTTGACTTGTGGATTTGGAATGATTACCATATTAGATTGCGGGCACATTCTCATGAGTCGAGGATAGGTGAGTGTTTTCACACAAAATGTCCTTTCACATACAAATGAGTTTGAGTGCATCGTGAGAGTCCATTAGTCAAAAGATCATGCAAGAGCTTAAAGGTTCGTTCAAAGTCTTTCATGCTAAGCCGTCATGTAAATCTCATCCATGCTTGCTTTATTCCTTATGCCCATGTTGTCCTGGGTTTTGAATCATTATGCTTAGCTTGTTTTAGGATATTGCAATTGATGGGATATGGTTTCTTGCTTAGGGACAAGCAAGAGTTTAGCTTGGGGGAGTTGGATGTGTTAATTTTATATATACTTTTACCCCATATTTTAGCTCAAATTTATATAATTATTGCACTAACCTTAGTGTTTTTATGACCTAATATTGTATTCTAGTTGTCTTTGCATGTTTTGTCACATTTTATAGGAAGTTGAGCTTTTAGAAGCTTATTCCATCACTTGAGCAAGTAACTAGAAGCAAAGCTAACATTGGACCAACCTTGATGTTTTACATGGATTTGCATGCATAAAGTTATGGATCGAAATGAGAAATGCAAAGTCAAGCCGAAGATTTGAAGTCCAACTAGGTGGAAGCTTAGGATGCTAAATTACATTGGATGTCATGTATTTAGAGCTTAACCGGGTGATTAAACAAGGCATTAAACATCAACCTCGGATTCCTTGAGCATTAACTAGAGGAATTAAAAAGACGGAGACAGAATCCCACGACCCCGATCGGGTTTTCCTTGTTTTACGTGCATGCGTTTCATCCCTAGCCCCCTATAAATAGAGAGTTAGGTCCGACCTAATTAGGATCTTATTTTCACCTTACAGTCTCATATTTCTTGTATTCTTAAGCGCACAAAAATTCTCTCATAGTTTTCATCTTAGTTTTAATTTGTTAAGAATTTGGTTATTGTTAAACATTTGGTTCTATTTATTGAAGCTTTTGGTTCTCATTTTTTTCTTCCTTGCAAGTTTCTAGTTCAAGTTCCGTTTCCTTTCCGATAATTCTAATTCTAGTTTATTTAGTTTACATTTCCACTTTAGTTATCACATAGTTTTTTCATTAGTATTTTAATTCTATCACATAGTTTATTCTCATTTTTCATAATTCATCTTTTAGTCTATATCATTTCTATAATCATGTTTAGCATTTCATACATCATAGTTTGTAGTTTACATTTCAATATGAGTAGCTAAATTTCCTTAGTCTAGGGACTAGGGAAGCCATGCAATAACTAATATATGTAAAATGATAAATTAGGTTGATATAGTATTGTCTAATTGTTTATATCACATGTTTGTATCATGATGATTAATCTTTATTTAGTGGCCATAATCATCGATTAAGTTTGTTAGTTCGTTCTATAAGTCGAGAGGCACGGAATCCGATTAGACTAAGCATGTGTAGTAGGACGACCTAGTCATAAACGAGAGTTTCTCTAGGACCCGGTCTATGGTTGACACTAATATGGTGAGGTGGGTGTCTTTAAGCCTGAACAATTGACAATATTATTAATTCCGAGTTTAACATGAACAAATATATTTAGAATTGCATGAGTGACCCGACTCCCCTAGACTCCTTAAATCATATAGTTTACATCGTTTTATTTGCTAGTTAACAAACCAGCCAACAAACCAAACCAATCGTAACCGACCTTGATAGAAGTCTACTCATAGCATTTCATAGCGCAATTCTCGTCTCCTTGTGTTCGACCACTATTACTACATTAAATTCTATCAAGGGAATTTATCTTTGATTAGGTGTGCGACATAGCCTATCACTATGTGAAGCATTTTTTTAGTTTATATAGCACTGTACTAGTTTGTTACAGGTACATTTGCAGAATCCAAGCACTGCTTCTAACAGGTTTGTACACCCGGTAGCATCACAAAGACACAACAGTCAATTGGGGGCTCTAAAGCGTTATGACTTAGAACCCATTGCCAACTAGGGGCTCTGTGAGCCCGATTAAGTAAATTTTATCCCAAAGTTTATCACTACTAGCCATCACTCGTAAGGAGCTCCAACATAACTGAGCTACGGGTTACGTCCAATGAAGTGAATGAGTTCGATGAGCAGCTCGACATGACTGAGATATGGATCACATTCTCTGAGCAATAAGCACCAACAACATGCAAGCAAGCAGAAAGCTTTTAAGCACCAACAGGTCAACGAACCTTCCAGCAATAAGCACCAATAGGTCAGCTAACCTTCCAGCAATAAACTCTTTTATCTCTTTATTTCGGTTTCACCAACCCAAAAATAAGGAGATAAATATTTTTATTTTTGGTTATTTTATAAATGTATATAATGTGTATTTTATATCAACTGTCATATATATGTCGACATGTATTAATAAGTCCACTTATAACAGTTTGCAGTCGACTTATCAATACCAGTCTGTGAACATTTTATCATGACAATTCCGCATAATATATGCATCAACTATAAATATAACATATTTATAATTTGCTAATTAAATATAACTGGTTACATTTAATCACGAATTAACAACTTAATTCGTTTAAGCTAACATTATATACAATAATTAAATATAACATATTATATTGAATTTACAAATTGACAGTTAATTTGTCTCAGCTAATATTATTTAATCGGCATTAAATAATCATCTCATCTTCACATTGACTAACTGTTTAGTCAAATATATGGACTAACCTTTTAGTCATATAAGGCATCAATGTGATTACATTTCCATAATCACATCTCTCAAACACATCCTTTAGGTGTGACATTTAGGGACCAGTTAATCACTGCCATCAGTATGATAATAACGTCAAACTTTCTAGCAAGCCGATCCTTATTAGGTAATCGTTAATCAACTGATAAAATACGAAGTATACCCTTGTGAACCTATAAGAGATTTATAAATGTTATCACACTAATTTGTGGAGGACACAAGCTCCAACACTGGCGTTGGAGGAATCTTGAAAGCACTCAGAGAAATGGGAGATGGTGTAAGGTGGCCTAGGCCACCAGTAGAAGGAAAATCATGGCGAAAAGACAGCAAGAAAAAGTGTGAGTTCCATCTTGACATCGGATATATTACGGAGGATTGCTACACTCTACGTAGGGAGATCAGACGCCTATAAGAGCAAGGGGAGCTGAGCCACCTATTACCATGTCGGGGCAAGCAGCAGGATAAGGTGGGATCTGCAAAGCCCACAGCACCGCCTACATGCACCAAGATAATAAACGTGATAACATGCGGCTTAGACCTAAGCGGATTAACATATTCGGCGGCTAGGAGACGTGCTACTTAAACTAAGGGGGACAGACCAGAGACCTCCTGCAGAGTTTCTCACATTGACCTACCTACTGTCGCCTTCGACGAGGAAGATATACACGACAGCCAGGAACACCATGATGCACTTATCATAACACTGTCAATGGCTAATTGCACGGTTAGAAAAGTTCTGGTAGATACTGGAAGCTCGGTCAATCTAATCTTGCTGAAAACCATAGAAAACATGGGGTTCAGCGAGAAGGACTTACAGAAGAAGACCATCCCGCTGGTGGGGTTCAGCTGAGAAACAACTAACTCACTGGGAGCGATCGTGATACCAACCTATGTAGGAGAAATCAATAAACATGTTAGATACTTGGTCATAGATGGGTCATCTACCAAAACATTTATCCTCGGAAGACCATGTTGTATCTAATGAAGGCAGTCTCCTCAACGTATCATCAATGTGTGAAGTTCCCCAAGCCCTGGGGAGTAGAAAAAATACGTGGAGATTAGGAGGAAGCCAGAGGCTGCTACAAAAAGACATTGAACTGCACTGCTAGTCCTCCAGCATAACAATTACAGAAGCAGCGCGTCCAGAACGAGTACATTGAGCCCCTAGCCGAGGAGCTAGATCAAATCAACCTGGACAAGCTGCACGCAGAAAGAACTGTGCTAATAGGGGTAGGATGCACGGGCGACCTCAGGCAGCATATAATCAAATTTTTGCAAGCCAATATGGATTGTTTCGCATGGTCCCATGATGACATGATAGGAATAGACCCATCTATCATACCACACAAGCTCAGCGTAGACCCAGGATGCAAGCGTATCCAACAGAGACAAAGTAAGGTTGCCGCAAAGAATAAAGTGATCAATTAAGAAGTCGATAGCCTGCTGGCTACAAACAAGATAAGAGAAGTAAAATAACCATAATGGTTATGAAATGTGGTAGTAGTGCCTAAGAAGAATGGAAAGTGGAGAGTATGTGTGTACTTCACCGACCTCAACAAAGCATGTCCAAAAGATCCCTTTCCGCTGCCACACATTGACGCAATGGTAGATGGACAGCTGGACACGAGATGTTAACATTCTTAGACGCCTGTAGTGGTTATAACCAAATCAAAATGGATCCAGCAGATCAAGAGAAGACAACATTCATGTCTGAAAGGGGGATATACTGCTACAACGTCATGCCCTTCGGCCTGAAGAACGTGGGGTTCATGTATAAGAGATTGGTCAACCGGATGTTGAAGGAACAAATAGGAAGAACCATGGAGGTATACATTAACGATATGGTAGTAAAGTCGGAAAAGGCCAAGTATCACATGCGGCATCTGGCAGGAACCTTCAGCACACTCAGAGAATACAAAATGAAATCTTTCTAAATGCATCTTCGGAGTTTCATCCGGAAAATTCTTGGGCTACATTGTAACTCAGAGGGGAATAGAAGCCAGCACGGAGCAGATTTAGGCAGTGTTACAACTAGAGTCACCAGAAAAACCGAAAGATGTGCAACGGCTAGCAGGCAAGGTAGCAGCCTTGAGCAGGTTTATCTCCAGATCCTCAGACAAATGCAGGCTGTTCTACGACATATTAAGGAAGAGCCAAAGATTCAAATGGACCACCAAGCATGAGCAAGAATTCAGGGAGCTGAAGCACTACCTCAGCACCTCGCCATTACTATCAAAACCAGAACCGGGGGAACCACTGTTCCTTTATCTAGCCGTCAAGGAGGTAGCAGTAAGCGCGGTCCTAGTCAGGGAGCAGGACAAGGAGTAAAAGCCCGTCTACTAGGTAAGCAAGTCCCTGCTGCTAGCAGAGACCAGGTACACATCTCTCGAAAAACTGGTACTAGCACTTGTAATTGCATCTTGCAAACTGCGCCATTACTTTGAGTCCCACACCATACATGTTGTGACTAACAACCCGCTAAAATATATAATGAGAAAGCCTAAGTTGTCAGGCAGAATGTCAAAATGGTACGTTCACCTCAGTAGGTGTGACAATAAGTATGACACAAGAACTCCGATAAAGTCACAAGCATTAGCAGATTTCGTATCAGATTTCAGCCCAGCCATCCAAAACCTGGCAGACAAAGAAATCTTAACCCTTAAAGGGGATAAGGAAGCAGAAGTTTGGCAGATGCACATTGACGGTGCCTCAAATAAAAAAGGGTCAGGGGTAGGCCTAATCTTGCGATCTCCACACGGGGATCTGATAGCGCAAGCGGTTTGTTGTGAAATTAAGGTAAATAACAATGAAACAGAGTACGAAGCCTTGATACTAGGGATGCAGCTAACTCTGGAGTTGGGAGTTAGAAACCTACAGGTACATAGCGATTCCTTGCTTATAGTCAACTATGTGAATGATGAATATGAAGCTAGGGATTCAAAGATGATAGCCTACCTAAAAGTAACAATGGAGATTAAGTAGAAATTCAGAGATTGTAAGCTCAAACAGGTCCCCTAGAGACAAGAATGTGTAGGCTGACGCCCTAGCAACCCTAGGGCAACCTTCAAGCCAACAGAGCTGGCTAACATCCCAATCGCGCATGTATTGGAACCATCAATCCAAAAGGTTGAGGAAGTAGACAAAAGAGAGCTAGAAGACCTGCAGGATGGAGCAACAGTTCTGTCAAGCACAGACAACCAGGCAGCTGACCCGGATTGGCGTATGCCTTACCTAGATTGGCTGAGGCACGGCAAACTACAAGCTGACAAAAAGGAGGTAAGGGGTTTTAAAATGAAAGCCTCTAGATTCACGCTGATTGACAATATGCTTTTTAGAAAGTCACTGGCAGGACCCTACTTACGGTGCCTGGATAAACAAGAAGCACAAACTGTATTGCATGCCCTCCACAGTGGCGAATGCGGAAACCATGCAGGGGGCAAGAGTCTATCAAATAAAGCCCTCAGACAAGGTTACTTCTGGCCTACAATGAGGGCAGACTCAACAGAATACGCTCGAAAATGTGACGCCTGCCAGCGGTCATCGCCAATGATCCACTAGCCAGCAGAACCTTTGCATCCCATCATTTCCCCCTGGTCATTCATAACATGGGGAATAGACATCGTGGGTCCTCTGCCTAGAGCCCCAGGAAACAGATTATGGATGCTAGCAATGACAGACTAATTTTCAAAATGGACAGAGGCAGAAGCGTAAAGGATAAGCAAGTCATTTCTTTTATCAAACGTAATATCATCTGTAGGTTTGGTATCCCATCAGAAATTATATGTGACAACGGATCAAAATTCGTGTCAAATGACGCGAATGGATACTGTGCCAGATAGAACATCTCTCTAAAAAAGTCAGCACCCAGGACTCCAAAGTCCAATGGGCAAGCTGAATCTAGCAGTAAGATCATTATGGAAAATTTAAGAAGGATATTGGAGGAGTTAGGAGGAAAGTGAGCAGTTGAGTTGTGACTGGTATTATGGTCAGATAGAGCTACACCAAAGACGGCAACAGGCCAAACACTCTTCAGCTCGGTGTTTGGCGCAGAAGTAGTAATTCCATCAGAAGTTCTAGTTCCAACCCACGGGTATGGATGTATGACATGGGAACTGAATAATGCAGAGATGATCAGGAGCCTAGACACGATAGATGAGCTGCAAGCAAGTGCGATGATACGCCTGGCTGCCTACAAACAGTCAGTCGCCAAAAGCTACAACAAGAACGTAAAAATCAGGCTCCTGGAGGTAGAAAACCTGGTTCTCCGCGAGGTGTTCCAAACACCAGGAATCACATAGTAGGCAAATAGGCCTATAAATGGGAAGGACCATACCAGGTTGAAGGCTTTGTTGGCAATGGGGCGTATAGATTGATGACCATGGATGGTCACATAATACACAAACCATAGAACATAGTTCACCTGAAGAGGTATCACTTTTAATAACAAGTAGAATTTAGTGTACAAAGTTTGTATCCAGAAAACCCTAAAAAAAAGAAAAAAAAGAGAAAAAAAAAGAAAAAAACGGTAGTAAGCATACTACCAACTTTTATTTCACTCTTTTTTTATTTTTTGTTTACGTTTCTTTAAACTTAAAACTACTATTGTAGCCCTGTGGTCTGTAGCTTCCTGGGACCACGATTGCTCTGGCACCCCATGAGATAGCGCCAGGTACTTCACATTGTTCTAGTAGATTTTCTCTATTTCAGGCTCTTTTGAAATACCACTTTGCAGTCTAATATCTATGGTACGTTGAAAGGGTTGCTAGTAGAATTGTCAACTGTGAACACGGGGTGACAGGGCACATGGCACTCCAACATGCCTAACCTAATTCTCCAATAGGAGCACTCTCATCAGGCATCTTGTGGAACATACGATGGGGAGCTTGGTCGACAGCTCAAAGCTCACGCAACTACCCCGGATACCACCCCTGACAGTAGCTAATCAAGGCCCCTACATGCATGCACAAACATATGGAGTGCATGGATCTATGAGCTACCAGGATCATGCAACGTTCCACTGGTCCTAGAATGACGATTAACTTGCCTAAGGTACGCCCCTGTTGGCTTTAAATGTGATGAAGACACCTTGCATCATGGACAAGGTTAAGTAGTCAAAATGCGGCATATGTCTAAATTAGTCATTGGACTGACACGACAGCTAGCTAAGTCTAAATCAATCTTCTCGGGCTGACACGATAGGTCTAAATCATCATCATAGGTTGACACAGCCGCCTCCAATCAGAACGCGACGTAAGTCTAAATCAACCATTGGGTTGACACGGCAGGTAACTAAGTCTAAATCAGCCTTCTCAGGCTGACACGACAGGTTTAAATCAACCTCCTAGGTTGATACGACCACTACCAACTTAAATCAACCATTGGGCTGACACAATAGCTCCCTAAGCTAAGTCTGACCACATGATATGTTATTAAATCTATAAATCAATAAATAAGTCACAACGTGAGTAAAAACATGACAAAACTGGGCAAGGGTCATTTCAAAATGTGGCCAGATATGCCACCAAGACAGGCATGGCCCAGAGTTCAGAAAAACGCCACCACAGCCGAAACCACAAAACAAAAGAGTTTAAAAAATTCTTACAAGTTTGCGCCATCACAGGGCTAGATAACCAGTCACAAATATTTATAATATTTTTAACTACAAGCCAGGTCAATGACCTCTGTCTCAGGAACCTCCCATGCATTTTCCTGCTGACTCCCCATTTCAGGTACAGGACCAGGCCGCACCTTCTCATCGCCAGCAACCTCTTCGACCTCCTGAAAAGAACCAGGTTTCTAAGCAGCAGTCTACTCCATCAACGCGGGGGAGTTCACCTCGCCAACATCAAGCATCAGTACGCTCAAGTCAGGTTGAATAGGGTAAAGGGTCTCCAACTGCCTCTCTTCTTCCTCAATGGATTACAGGGTAGGAGGCTTAGCCAGCACATCATGCATTCCATCTAATGTTATACCGCCAGGTAGCATATGCAACAATATTGGTGGCAAGGGAGATCAGCTCGCTGATCTTTTTATTAGAGCGCTTGAGGGCATCAGAGAAGGCATTGCACACTTCCTGAGTGCATGCCAGCTAGTCAGCTTCCTCCTTCAGCTTCTTCTTGGCTCCCGACAGCTCAGCCTTCAGCCGCGCTACGCGCTCCCTCAAATCAAGGCGCTGCTGCTCCAAGTCGGTGATGGTTCTAGAGAGATCTTGATTCTTGGCATGCATAGCCCGGCTAGTGATCTAGACCAAATTGATCATCTTCATGTTGTAGAGGGCTGACTGAAAGGCCTGTCAGTAAGAAAGGAGAGTTAGCATATTCAGCAAGGAAGGGTCCATAACAGGTAGTAGAAGAGGGATACGTACCATGAAAGCATTATGCACATCATTCTCGGCCATCTCCTCGGGGGATAACTCCTTAAACGCCTCCACCAGTGAAGGAAAAAGGAGCTGATCCATCTCCGGCCAATAGGGCACATGATTTATAGTCCCAAAACCTTCAGGAAAATGGGCAATAATGCCGCCACTAGCAGCAGCAGAAGGGCTCAGAAGCAGGACGAGCAGTACTGGAATGGGTAGGAGGAGATTGAGAGTTGGCGGAAGAGGAAATTCTCTTGGAAGCAGAAGGCACATCAGGGCCCCCGACAGCTCTCTTCCTCTTGGCACTCTAGAGGATAATTTCTTAGGGATCAACTTTGGCACCTGCAATCAGCAAGATGTCAGGTGTCAGGAGTTACCAGATGAGAACAGAAATATATTGATATAAGGAGACCTACTAGAAGACATGTTGTGTGATGATTGTTGAGGATTGGAGGAAGAGACAAGTGAGAAACTAGGAAGTAGGTCAGGAAACTTTCTGTCAGAAAGGGGCACGCAGAAAAGCTTTTTACGAGCAGATGCATGATCTCCAAGACGAATCAGGTTGTGTGGGCTTGCACAAAAATAGGAAGTAAGCCAGTGAGGCATGAAGGCCAAAAGGTGTCAGGGAGGCTACTTACTCGAGGTTATGACCCAGTCTTCAAAGATATAGTCGGCAAGTGGCTGAATAAAGTCCTTCCGCAAGAAAAAGAACTCCTCAAACCACTTTTCATTTTTTGACTTGGAAACGTGCCTGAAAGGAATCTCACCACGGCCATGGAGGATGAACTAGCCTCTTCCCAATGATCGAATCTTAAACATATGAGTCAATTCACCAAGACTGATGGTGTTGCTCGTAATCTGGCTGGCTGACAAGGAGAAAAGAAGAACCTTCCATATATTGGCGGTGATTTGGGCCGTGGAAAAACCATTGGTCCGAAGGAAGTATTGCATCAACTTGGGAAAGGGGAAGCGTAGGCCATATTTGAAAGGGTAAAGGTAGAGGCAAACCCATCCCCTACGAGACGCATCCGCCTTCTGGCCAGGGTTTGGAATGACAATATCCACCCTATCACCTCATCCTATAAATTCCTTGATTGCGGGTATGTCAGCAACCGTTAAAGAAAAGTCACAATTGTGGGGGTGAGTGAAAAGATTGCGAGACGGGAAAATGGGGTCTGGGGTCGAGTCGGACGGAGTAGAAGAAGAGAGGGTGTGACGAGCTTTACCCATGGTTGAAGGAAAAACAAAGAAAAGGAAGACTGAGGAAAATAGGGGAGGACCTGACAAAGTGAAGCCCTGGTGAAAAATGGTGAAAGTCTGGCGGGTGAGCAGAGGGAGAGGAAGGGTTTAAGAAGAGTGGGGGTTTTGAATTTCTAAAGTTAATTGGAAAAGTAGGTGGGGCAGTTGAGGTTATAAAGGAAGGGGGTAGAGAAGGTCCGGGAAACGAGGAGAAGAAGTAGGGGCTATGATGAGTGTTTGGGAAGCTGTGCAAAAGACGGTGCGGGATTCAACTGGTAATTCCTTGTTCGACATTTCGAGGTGTGTCTCGCAAGGAATTAGGGGCAAACTATTTGGGCCAATTCTGCCTATTGGGCTAATGGAGAAATAGGTCCATCAATATTTGTATAATAAATTGGGACAAGCAAACTAAAATCCATAAGGCGTCCGCGAGCAAAAGGAGTCAGGGAGATCCCAAGGAGATTTTAGGGAGATAAGGGAGAATAGGATTCCCGGTAGCGAATCATGGAAAGAAGTCCAATCAGATCCGGACATAGCTTACTTACGCGGTAAGCAACTTAAACCCTATTTGGGTTTAGGCCCTATATATAGACAAGGAGAAGAAGAAGGAAGATTCATTGAGAAACCAACGGGCAAATATAGGGCATTGTGCTAGCTAGATTTCTATGCTATCTCTCTTGTACTCATCCTCACATTAAACAGCTAGTGCAATCATTGGAAGGGTACTGTCCCTTCCCTCGGTCGTTTGCCACATTGGGTTTTCCGCGTCACCAAATCTATTGTGTCAATCTTTGTTTACATCTTTATTTTCCATACTCAGCATTCATACAAACAATATAATTCATATACAATGAATACGACCACTTTGACCTAGTTTAACCTAATTCGGTAGAAAATTACCAAAACAACCCCTATAATTGCGACTCTACCCTCACCGTTGCCGACATTCCCGGGATCAAAGAGTACCTGGGTCTTGGTGACGGAGTTGAAATCCACATCACCACCTCTGGCCAGAAGGCTGATGGCTACCGAAGGGGCTGGATATGCATGTACATGTATCCGTTTAAATACAGTCTTCACTTCCCTTTCCCTGAGATAGTCTAGGAATTCCTTTGTCTAAATCACCTGTCAGTGGCTCAAGAGTCTCCTAATGTATGGAGAGTGCTTCTTTCCTGTCTGGCCATAAATCAGCTGATGGGGGTTGACATCTGCCTGAGGAACCTTGCCCCTAAGTTTGAGGTCAAGTCTCTGGGTAAGGGTCAATACTCCTTTAGGGCTCGGCCGGGCTCTATCGAGCTCCTGAAGCCCCTATCCAAGTCGAAGGATGATAAATGGTTTGAGGAGTTCTTCTTTGTCAAAGTGGACTTAATTATTATCCCTGCTGGTTACATATATATGAGATCTGGTCATAGGAGAAGAGTAAGCATTCCCCTGTCACTTCCATTTTCCTTG
Organism: Silene latifolia; assembly: GCF_048544455.1. Lineage (NCBI taxonomy): Eukaryota > Viridiplantae > Streptophyta > Magnoliopsida > Caryophyllales > Caryophyllaceae > Silene > Silene latifolia. Next base: position 440,139,261 of record NC_133538.1, on the reverse strand, counting down.
CTTTTCTCACCCTCTTACCTCTTACTTGTGCCCAGGTCCCAAGAATTCAAAGCTATATGAGGACGAAGCTATCTCCCTCAGCAAATTACATTGTGTCCCTACCAACCAAAAGAAGTTCCGTGATCTGCTACCTGTTTTCTCCTGCACCACCTCCTCACACATTTTGTCTTCTTGTAAGCTGCTGCCCTTCTACCCCCTAAACCTGGCAATGCCTGATTTCTTACAGTTGGCGACGCGTTACACTTTTATGATATATGTCGTGCTGGGCTTTGTAGGAAGAGCTAAGGGTGTTGCCTTCGAATCCATTTTGGCGATAAACAGGGCTGCTGGTAGTTCTCCAATCTCTGTTTCTGCTAAGAGGAGGGCTTTAACGCCTACTACCAAATCCACTCCTAGCGCATCTGGCTCTCGCACTCGCTATACCATTTAACCCATTGAGGTTACTCCCATATCACGCCATCCGATCACTCCTCCATCTGGCTCCACTGCTGGTAATAGAGGCATGAACCTCCAATTCCCCAAAGGATTCGATAATCCTGAACTTGCGCCCTACTAGCCTGTTATGGTCTAGTTGTTGTTCCCCTCATTTCCTTAGTAATTCAATGAGCTCAACCCTGAGCAGATGGCTGAAGTCGACGTGGTGAACGCTTTCTTCGTAAGCTTCTCCCCTTAATACCTACACATGCATATGCTTGTTTTTATGTAGCTTGGACCCCTGCTTTCTTTATCTGATACCTTGTTGTCTTTGATTTCCAAACCCTAAAATCTTCTCTATACTCCAGGAAGGTGATGAGAAGGACCCAGACTGAGAGTTTGGCTACGAACTCGAAGAATTAGGAGCTGACTGCCACATGGGTTGACTTGCTGCGGTAGCGGGATAATCTCAGGGAGTAGGTGGTTAATCTGAAGGTGGAGATGGCTAGCGCCAAGAAGTAGCGAAGGGAGGATGCGGATCAGCTGGCCCGTACCCAAGAGGTATGCATGGTGTTTATTGATGTCCTGGCTTGGGCTGAGGCTAAGATCAGGGACTTGGTGGAGCTTGGCACCAATATTGCTGCCCATGCTACGTGGTAGGGCAAAGTTAATGGGATGAGGGTAGTAATAAAGGGGTCACTCACCATTCAGGACTTGGAGGAGGAACAAAGGCAGGTGAAGACTTGGAGGAGGAACAAAGGCAGCTGCCCTATTTCCCCAGGACTCAGTCCCATGATAGTAGAGATTGACGAAGGTAATTCCCCTGTGGCGGCTGAAGACGTTGAGATGGAGGAGGCTGATGTGTGTCTTTTATATGATGTTTTACATCCCAATTTACACGCATTTCAGAGCTCATTCATGTAGTTTACGCTATATTTCTCCCTATTTCCGTCTACTTCCGTATTTTTGTACATTATTGCAGAAATGTGAAGAATCCAGCGGAAATCGAGCTAAATCCGTCCCCGAGTATCTTGCATTGCATTTAACGTGAAGTATTCGCTTAAGGAACGAGCTTGGTGCGCAATTCAAGGCCCAAAAGACAAATCCACAAGATTATAGAAGTCAAGTAGCAGCTCAAGCAGTCGATCGACCACTGCCATCAGTCGATCGACCAACCTGCGGGTTCCAGAAGCTACTGTATACTGAAGACCGGTCGATCGACCAGTTTTAGCAGTCGATCGACCAAATTGCTATTCCAGACGAGAATTAAAAGATCGAGGAAGCGCAAGCCCATTGAGTTTAGGTTTTGGAAATAAAAGTTACGTATGTTTTCTATATAACGTAACTGAGAACACCAGTTTTAGGGATCCGATTTTTAATCAAGTTTTTACATTAAGTTTTACACAGTAACATTGAGTTTTGTTTAGGGTTTGGAATATTGTTTAGCATTGGAATTTTCGCTCTTGTTCTTAATCATTCTTCTGCTATTCTCGGTATTCTTCTGCCCTATTTCAATTCACTTCTATTTCATTATTAATATAGAATTGCTAGTTAGATTCCCGAAACCATTTTATTGTTGCATGTTAATTGTTTGTCTTACCGCTTTAGTTATGAATTCAGTACTTTTATGCCCTAGTTTTATTGTTATTATCACCTTCAGCACGAGTAGCTAAATAGTTTGTGCTAGGATGTAGGGGAATTATGGCGTAGGCGGCGTAGTATTAAATTGGACTGAATCGCGTGTCAGTCGATCGACTGCCTTACCCGGTCGATCGACTGACCACGTGAGGTTACCTTTCCTTTTAATTGATTTTAATGATGTATTTAACGAATCGAATGCAAGCGACCAGTTAGATTCTTAATTTATGACTGACCCATTAGATCGAAAGATAGGGAAAGTTGTTAGATCACCAATTAAGATGACTAAACTTTGCTGAGATCGAAAGATAAGTGGAGTTTAGACCGTTAGTCACTTTTCAGGACGAGAGTCAGTATTAGTGATATTAGGGGCCTATAGCGAGATCGAAAGATGCTATTTGTTAAGAGTGGACCGAGAGGACCTCTTGTTTCCCGCCTCACTTGTGTTCAATTTAGACCTGTTTAGTATGCTGCCGCCGAAACTATAACGAACCGACCATCCTAGTACCCCTTCTTTATCTGCTTAGTCCGTCTTTTTTGTTTATTGTCTTATTTACTCTTAGCTATAGACCAAATCAACTCAAACCCCCACGTATTTGTTACCTTAGGACCAAAATTAGACAACTAGAAATTACATCTGCCTCTCTGTGGTTTGACCCGACTGCCGCTAGCTATAGTTGTAGTTGGGATTTATAAATCTTATTTTTCACACCTCACGACGGGTATCAAATTTTGGCGCCGTTGCCGGGGAGGCAATAGTTCTAATTTTAGTTGTTTTATTTTTAGTCTTTCTTAGTTTAAGGGACTTCTGTTCCTTAAACTTTTCTTATATTCTTTTTGTAGTTTCTTCTTATGCGCAGGTCACAGGGTGGTGAACTAGTACCACTCAATCCTGAGATAGAGAAATCTTTGCGCGAGTTGAGACGATCACAAAGGGTATTACCGACAGAGGAAGAGCTGAGTACTCTGTCAAGCTATTACGAGAACGAGCTGTTCAAGGAAGACCCACATTCTTCACTCGTTTCCACTTCTTCAGCCGAGACAGTCACTTCTCCAGAAATTCCAGTCATCGCTGAGGAAGCGAGTATAGCTAGTCATTCTGAGCCGACAGCTGCAAATTTATATAAGGGGTTCGAATTACCAGGAGATGACAGGAAGTTCGAACCAAAGCCTTCATACATTAATATGGTTGAGAGAAACCAGTTCGGGGGAGCTGCAAATGAAGATGCAGCTAAGCATATGGAGACATTTATTGATTACTGCTGTTCAATACCCCCACCAGCCGGTGTGACCCAAGACCAGATCAAGGAGACTATGTTTATCTTCGCCCTTCGTGATGCTGCAAGGGAGTGGTATAGAGATCTGGACCGAGCCGTTCATGGGATCACCAATTGGAATTCATTGGCTTTGGCATTCTACAAGAAATATTTTTCCGCCTCAAAGACCAATGCAATTAGAGCTCAAATCACGAGCTTTAAACAAGGGCCGGACGAGAACTTCCACGAAGCATGGGTCCGTTTTAAGAAGTTGGTGCGAACAATACCGCACCATGGGTTCGAAAAATGGAGCTTGTGCAATCAGTTCTATAATGGGCTGTATGACGATCAGAGTGCTATTTTGGATGCTGCAGCCAGTGGCCGATTTGCTGAGAATTTGGGAGAAACCAAGGGGTGGAAGATCATTGATGATCTAGCCACCCACAAGGCTGAGTATGGGAAATCCAGAGGGAATCAAAGGAGGAGCGCTGAATCTCCTTCTGTAGCTGCACTTGAAGCTCTCACTGTGAGATTTGACAAGTATGAACTAGGAGGAGCTTCAAAGGGGGGTATGTACCAAGTAAATCTTTGTCGACGGTCCTTTCGCCTCGTGAAAGGTGCGGAGCCGAGGGACACGTTTCAAGAATTGTCCTAGTCCCTTTGAGTCTTGTGCCGCCTTTCAACATTATAGGCAGACAAACACCTACTATGAGCCTAATGTTCATCCCAACCCGAGGTTGAGTAGCGAGAATGTCCTAAATCAAACTCCACCTCCGCAAAGAAGCAACCCTATGTGCCCCCTCATCAAAAGCAACAACAATATCAAAAACCTCCTTATGTGCCACAAAGAAAGAACAAAAATCCCATGGTTCGATTTTGCTGAGTTCAAGAACTTCTTTGAAGGAGTCCCGAGCAAGAGGGTCGGGATGAAGCTACTAGAGAGCCAAATTGCTCAATTGGCTAGTAAGAGTACCACTCGAGCTCCGGACACTTACCGACTCAAACTGACCAAAAGGAGACCCTAAACGCCATCACATTGAGGAGTGGGCCCACCCCGGAGAGGCTCGCCATGGTCGAGGACGCCGTTGAAAAGAATGAGGCGGATCCGAGTCAAAAGAAAGTCAGTAACGAATAATTCAAAGAAAAAGACGTCTACAGGTATATCGATCGATCGATCGATACACCGGTCGATCGATCGATACGCGGGTTACAAAGCAGCTTCTCGAATCGTACACCTCGGTCGATCGATCGAGGATAGTGGTCGATCGACCAAGATCATGGCGATAGCGATATTGTTCTTCCTCCGATGCCCGATAACTTGAGGGACCATTTGTTTCGGGGCACGACAACTCCGAAAGTGTTAGGGCGCACCGAGTGCTGATGGGTCCGTCCCGATTCAGTTCGATCCGATGACGGTTAATGGCTCACATTTGAGACGCCCGAGGAGGGTTCGAGCTTCAACAAGGAGAAAGCAAGTGGACTTCGGCCTAAGTCCACGGATGCCGGCATGCGCAACTTAGAGGAGAGGGCTAAGGTACTTCTTACAGCCCCATATCCGGAGTGACTAGTGCCGACAAAGGAACATGTATCTTTCAGTAAGTTTGAAAAAGTTATTCGTAGCTTGAATGTACAAGTACCCTTCCTTGAGTTAGTTAATCAAGTGCCAGCCTACACTAAATTCATGAAACAACTCTTGTCTAAGAAAAAGTCACTTGAACATGTTCATACTGTCGCATTAACTAAAGAGTCATGCTCTTACTTGTCTCACACTACACCTCACAAGCTAGAGGAGCTGGGTAGCTTTTCCGTTCCTTGCAATATAGGTACCTTCTTTATTGAGAAGGCTTTATGTGACTTAGGAGCTAGTATAAGCGTCATGCCTTTGAGTCTAGCTAGGAAGCTCAAATTGACTAGGTTCGTAGTGATAGATATGACAGTACAGATGGCTGATCGATCTGCGGTCCAGCCAATAGGGGTCTTAGAGGACATCCCTGTCCAAATTGGGAAGTTCTTCTTCCCCGTCGACTTCGTGGTACTTGACATGCCTGAGGATGCCCATATTCCCATTATTTTGGGTAGGCCATTTCTGCACAATGCTGGTGCAGTCATAGATGTCGGTCTAGGAACCTTGACTTTCAAAGTAGGCAAGCATTCTATAGTCTTTACCCAACCTGCTAAGAAAAAGGACCCCATGTGGCCTGTGACTTCTAATACGGTTTCTGAAAAGAAATCGTACTTTGTGCTTCCTGAATTTCCTGTCTCTATTACTACTTCTGTGTTAACCCCTCCGCCCCAGACTGGGAGCAAAAAGGAGGAAGAATCTGTTGTTTTAGATGTTGCAGGAGCTGGTTTGGGGAAGGAAGTGCTGCAAGTTGCTCCAACTGTAAAGAAGCCGATCATTCAAAGAGGAGGTCTTGGTTGCCTTAGCTATGGCATTGATGAGGAAGTTGATGACGAACCGGTCAAGGCAAGGAAGTCCGACTTGGACTTTGATAAGCAAGAAGAGGTCATTGACTGGGGAGATGATGAAAGTGTTGATCCGTTGAGCCATACGGACGTGGAAGCTAAGAAGGGTGCAGCTGCTAAGATAAGCACCGTTGAGGCTACCTCTTGTAGCCAGAAGCCGACGAAGTGGGCCATCCCGTGGCCGTTCTTGATCAACTACTAGTTGATCGTGTTGGGAAATGTGTCCTCAACAATAGTGCGATCACATGATTTAAATATCATTATTAAATCTCATTTTAAGAATACATGTGGGATGTAATTTTTACAGTCAACTGGTCCACACATATCGGTAATGATTGGCTGACTAGAGTTTGACATTCTTTATCGTGCGGACGGTGGTGATCGATTGATCCCCTTAGGTCATACCTATAGGGAAATACTCTTAATTGATTATTTAATTAATCGTATACCGATACGAGTTAATTAAATTGCTTAAAATTGACGGATGATTTTGTGAGTATAATTTACGTAACTTATTGTAAATATGATTAAATGAGATACGGTCTGAGTAATCGAATTGTATCATTGCTCAGATGAAATTATTGTTTAAGGAAACAATTGAATTGAATGAACTATTATAAATACAATTTATTGTGATTTATAAATTGGTAAAATATTTTGGTACAAGTAATTATGAATTACTAAGTCGATTTTTGTATATGACGTATTTTTATTAATACGTTGATTTTTAATATGATAAAAATACATTGCATTGTAACATGTCATGTAACATGTAACATGTGACAAAATTGACAAATGACAAAATATAAAATGGACTCTCCATTTTATAAGTGCCGAAATATTAAGAGGGAGTTAGTGGAAATTGTGTTAATTGTTTAAATATAAACACAATGATGAAAGCTAGCTAGTAGGCATGCCAACCTATGCTTTTGAGAAGAGCACAAACAAAAAGTATTGGGCATCCTACCCTAGCCATTTCGGCCAACCATACAAGAAAAGAAAAGGAGCTTTTTCTTTTCAATTGATTCATTCACACAATGCAATAATTTTCAAGAGTAAGAAAATCTATATGCTCTCTACAATCTTATGAGATTTCAAGAGAAATAAAATCACAAAAATTCCTTCTCTCTCAACCGAAATATGTGAGAGTACAAAAACATTTTTGTGTCATATTTTAAGTAAGACTAATTTTAATACTAGATCATATTATATTAGTCTTTAAGATGTATTCCTTGGGTATATGCTTTTGGGAGGGATTCTACACTTGAATCCTTGTTCTTCCATTTGGAAAGCTCAAGAACAAAAGAGAAGGAGATCTCTTTTGTGCCCATAAAACCGAATCATCCATTGTAAGAATATGATTTCTTCTCCTTTTGTTTATTTGTTTGCATGCATAAAATCCGTATTTAATTTTATGACAAATTAATTTTGACATATATGAGTATGTTAGTATGTATATGAATCTACTTTTCCTTCAATCGGTATCATGAGCCACGGTTGTTTGCATGCAAATTGGTTAAAAGTTTTTCCGAGTTATAAGAATAACAAAATAAAACTTGTAAATTTTGTGTTATTATGATATATCATGAAATTATTACATGCATGTTAATATTTCTGGTCCTAAAGTGTTTTAGGATATTTTGGTTAATTTTTCGGATTTTTATTGTTCATAATTTACAATAATGGCATTTAAATGTGATTTTATGAGTAAAAATGTCATTTTTGGTCTAAAAATAGCTATACTTCGAATTTTCACTTGGTTTTTGGATATGTTGTCACATATATTATTTTGAGATAACCTGTAAATTTTCATAATTTTTGGACTTGTTATGCTCGAAAAATGAATTTTTCATTATTAAATTCGAATTTAAGTGAAAAATAGGTTAATATGAGTTAAATTTCGAATCTGGTCATAGAAAATTAATATGTTGTCACATGCAATTTTACAAGATGTGTGTAAAATAATTGGCTATAAAGAAGTCTTTTAGCATGATTTATGAATTTTTGAAGAAAAATAGCATAAATAGTGACATTATTAGTGGAAAATTAATAAAACATAATCTATGACTTGGGAAAAACGTGTAATGTTGCATTTTATTATTTTTTTCAGATCTAAAATTGAAAAGTTAATGAAAATAATTTTTCCATGTTTTTATGATTATTTTATTATAAATCGATAAACCGCAACATTGTTTTTCCGGAAAAAATTTCGAAATTTTTTAACCTAAAGATTTTGAACATTATGAGTGTCATGGATTTTTCCAGAATGTTCATGAATTTAAATTTCAAATTTTGAATTTATTTGGAATTTTTGTGATTTATTTGAAGTTTAATGGCTTATTTTTGTATTTTTGGTCCATTTATGAACAATTTTGTAAATAAAAGTTAATTATGGTCAAAATTATTAGTGAAGACTATATTTTGAGTCCTAAGAGGTTAGGGTAATTAACTTATGCATAAATATGAGTTTATGTATTTTTGTGATTATAAAATGTTGAAATCACGCAAATCCGTAAAAAAACCGAGTAATATACGATATTGGCTAATTAAAGGCGATTTAGCATAAAAATTGAGCATGTTCATACATATTATAATGCTGCATTTTTCTTTATGATTGTCATTTTTTTAATTTATGTAATTTTGAATTATGTAATTTTACTTAGTATGGCCTTAGATTTTTAATTGGTATTTCCCGAAATGTATGGGAATATCGATTCGGTTGTAATTTTTATTGTGATCTCGTATCACCGTTTTGTAATTTAATAGATTTATTTTATTTTAGTTACAAATGTATAATAGGAAATTATGTAATTTATTATGTAATTTTATTCATTCCGGAGTTCCTAAAGACGGATTTCTTCAAGAATGGCGATACATAAAGACGGTGTTACCTCGAGATGCGTGCCACAACCGAGGTTCAAGGGACCAATGGAGTTGGTTTCCGAATATGTAATAGATTAATAGTTTTTCTATTTTAGGGAAGGCCATACTAGGATTTATTTATCTTTATGCTTGCATTTTATTTTATGTCACATGCATCGCTAAATCGCCATAACTAAACATGCATTGTCTTTTATCGAGTTTATCGACCGTGTCAATTAAAATTATCGTAGTTCACCGCTTTAGTTCACTTAAAACGTGATAGATAATAAATTGACATGACCTCTCGCTAAAACTATCAATTGAGACATAGTCTTACCAAATAGTAGAAACCATGAAAACCTATTTCGCGAGGGAGTGCGCTCGGCCACACCGGGGTACAAACCTTGTTACGTAGGGGAAGTGGGTGATGAATGTTAATCCACCGAATTCATGTTGATGAGGGATGTATCGGCCCCACCGTGCCCAAGTTAATGTGGGTTTGGATCATGGACACATTTATTCGAAATTTGGATTGAACTCAACAAAAGTATTTGATAAGGGATGTATCGGCCCCACCGTGCCCTTGTCGATGTGTTTTGGGCTATAGATAATTGTTAATGTAATGTTATCGACCAAGAGTTCTAAAAGTAGAATCGATTAAAGAGTTAATCCACCGAGTTATATTGATAAGGGATGTATCGGCCCACCGTGCCCAAGTTAATATGAATTTGGATCTTGGAATCATTTATCATAGTTGGGTAGAGGTCACTATGTAAATGCTATACTTGTTTTTACAAGTATTAATATAACGATAAATGTTAAGTTTTCCACTATTCCGTTATTATATTGTTCTATTTCTTTACCACAATTAACATACGATATCATTTCGATTTTTCCAAAATCTCTATTAAAACATCGTAACTAGAGACAAATTTGAATTTTGCTTCTAAAAACCTCAAATGAACCATTGCTAAGGATCTCTTGTAAAGAGTATAGAATAAAGTTATTCATTATCAAACAGGTTTTTGATTTTTGACTAACACATCTACTTACAATGGATTATTTTTCATGTGCTTAATTGAATTAAGTACCTTGAAGTGATAAACACTTCAATGAAAGTTTTAAGACTAAAACGAACAAATGGAGAGTAATCTTCATGAATTCAATTTTTGCTTCTCAAAGCAAAGACTCATTGAAATGAGTGGGAGCATTCTCTTAAACCGTTAAGATGAGGACGAGGTTCAAGAAGTAAAAGATTATAATGGAATTGATACAAGGTAATGTTAAAAGTAAAGTTGTTGAGAATGACGATACTAAACCTATCAATCCCGACCGATAAAGTTTCCATTGTCTCAAATGTTGGACACGAGAAAGGAAACTACCCCAAATTATTGAAGAATCAACAAGTTAGTTGTGGGACATCTAATGGGACCTTCTTCTTTAAATGTTTATTTGATTAAACATAATTTTTGCTAGTACCACTTCGTCAATATTAGAAACCAATGGAGGTTTTCATCATTGTACTTGATACATAGGATGATTAGAATATGACGACTAGCAACAATCATATTGAGAGATAGAGTCATTGTGTAATCAATCTAGTTTTGTGTTTGGAGTTGTACTTAATTGTGACTATTAAGTACATAAACTCTAAATAAGAATACAATTTGTTAAAGATACAAAAGAGGTTTCACTTTTGTGACCATATACACCATGATTTGATGTATGGCTAGCCCATCATCAAGGTGATTATATTCTAAACCAAACTAGAATGATATATCATGTAGATGATGTAAAGACTCAAATTGGTAACCCAAGATTAAACCTTAATATTTTGGAATGATGAACGCAAAGAGTTAACGAGTACTCTTGAAACCATTAGATTGTTAATGGTATATGCGTATCTTGTATTCAAAGCAAGATGTCTCGTGCCTTTTGTTTGAAAAAGGAGATCGAGATTGTAAATCATTGATCCAAAATAGGTTGATCAATTTCTTTTACCAACGATTCAAGTTGACACTAGTGTGTTCACTTAATAAGGTAAATTGAGAAATCTTTGAAGAAGTTCAAAAGTTCAAGGAATCACGATTTAGTCGTGATGGGATTATCAAAGTGAAGACTTTGATATAAGCCAAAGGAAATGTGATATAGTATCACAAGTTAATCTCTCTTAGCACGCATCATGGAATAATGTGTGATTGGATAAGAAATCAAACGCTATTCGATATGGTTTGGATTTCAATCAAGTTACTTTGAGTTACTTGATCCTTTTGGGGATTTTATCATTTTTGTCTAAATTATTTTTCCACTAAATCGAATCATATGAGATATGAAATGGTAAGGGTACCATGGTTGTAAGTTCTCACAAGAAACAAATGCTCAATTTTTCCCTTTCAATTATCACGAGTACGACGGGTTTGCGGCTCATGAAGCTGTCTTTCTAAAATACAAGTTTATTTCTAGAAGACAGAGTCGGAGAAATTATTCAAAGAGCCACAAAGATGTTATGTCGCAAGAAACTAGTCTTTCTTGGCTACGTGAGATGTTTTGTGTAAAACGTTGTCGCAAGAAACTGGTCTTTCTTGGCTACATGAGACGTTTTGTGTAAGACATTGTTTCTTCATAACCTAGGAGGTTAAAATTCGTCACTTGTTAAAAATAATGAATTCATGTTACTTTTAATTATCACGAGTACGACGGGTTTGCGGCTCATGAAGCTGTCTTTCTAAAATACAAGTTTATTTCTAGAAGACAGAGTGGGAGAAATTATTCAAAGAGCCACAAAGATGTTATGTCGCAAGAAACTGGTCTTTCTTGGCTACGTGAGATGTTTTGTGTAAAACGTTGTCGCAAGAAACTGGTCTTTCTTGGCTACATGAGACGTTTTGTGTAAGACATTGTTTCTTCATAACCTAGGAGGTTAAAATTCGTCACTTGTTAAAAATAATGAATTCATGTTACTTTTAAGAAAGTAAAGAGCTTATAACTTACAAAAGAAATTGTTTGATTCAAGATGATTACTTCAAGAAAGTAATGAACATATGACTTACATAAGAGTGTTTAAGTCACAACTCAATATAAGGCTTAGAGCCATGAAAATCCGAAATTAAAAGGCTTGATTAGTTGCAAAGGGTTTTGCACTAATAAAGAGAGATTTCAAGGTTTGATTGGTTGCAAAGGGTTTTGCACCAATTGAAATGCTTAAGTCTATTTGGATCTTCTTAGGGATTGTGTTTCATCATTATGAAATACATAGCGAGTGAATCTAAAACCCACTTCTTCAATTAGAAGGAATGTATTCAATACATGTCTTGAGTTTTGAAGATTCTTGCAATCCTAAGATAATGTGAAACTTAAGAGAGGGTCTTAAGTAGGACATCAATGAGTTAGAATCAACATTTTGATCATGTGATAAAACATTTCTCGATAAGTCGAGAAGTTTTGTTTATACATGAAGTTTAGTGGGAGTTACGGAAATTTTAATTAGTCCGATATGTGGATGACATATTGATCATTGAGAATGATTTAAGACTTTTGGAGTATTATAATACATCTTGAATATCCGGATTTATGAAGATAAATCCACATGATATCAGCGTCAGTAAGAAGTCTTATGTTGATAAGATTCATGACTAGTTCAATTAAATTGAACATATTTGATTGATTCCATTTGCTTCCGCTGCAGAATCAATTAAAAAGAAAATGATGTATAACACTTCATATGCTTTGAGCATGATGAGTTGTTTTCAAAAATCGAATTTAAGTAATCTTTACCAAGTAAGCTGTAAAGATTACCCTTAAGTGCTTGCAGAAGCATTGAGGAAAGTAAAGCAAGGTGTTTATGATGCAATATTGTGTAAGGGTGTTACACAAGTGACAATTGACAATTGAGATTGCGCATGGTTTCCGACAAAACCATAATCAAAACACACTAGGATGGTTAAGATACCATTGTGGCAATGTTAATTAAGAAGTAGATTTTCTAGAATCGTTCTAGGCAATAAAGAACAATGAGAGATATTTATAACGGAAATTGAGTACACTTGCGATCATGAGATGTGCAAGAAGGATGAGTACCGCACACTGTGAAAACAGTGGGAGCTATTCTTAGGCTAGAGGGCCTATGTCTTGATTGGATCTCGACACGTACTCAGAAAGTTTTGTAATGCAAATGTATACATTACAAAGGAAAACGAGTATGTAGTGAGGTTGAGTAAGGTACAAGAAATTGATAAAACCTATTAACCAAAGCCTTCTCAAAGGCTAAACATGATGAGTCATGTCATTTCAATTGAATTGAAATGAACAACTACGTACAAGATCAAATTAGATTATAGAATATGAAATAGTAATCAAGCATTGACTATTCATATGTGATAATCACATTTGTCGTTCGAGTTTTACTTTAAAACTCTTTTATTATACTTTGTTACATCCAAACGGGTTGTAGAGACAATTGAACCCTGTTAAAGTGAACACGGATTAGCATTGTATTCGCCCATAGTCACTTGTATGAGGTGACGTCTCGAAGTGACTAGAGTGTGATGCGATTGATGGCAAGTTCAAGTGCCATAGAGTCATGTGAGATGACTAGTCGATCACATAGGCAGACTGTTAGGAACGTTTTATCGGGCCTAATGACCGCTTATAGAGTTCTGGCAAATTTATATAGCCTGGTCGTGGCGAGAGCTGCTATAGTATTCTAATGAGTCGATTCTTTTGACTAAAGACTATTCACCTAAGATGGCACAGTTTCAGATTAACTTTGATTTGTGTTACTACGACCTTCGTAAATGGGGTCAAATGGGCATATTTTGGGTTATGATGGCTGTGGCTAGTTGAAGGAATTGAGTGCGATAGGAATTGTCCATCCCCTTGTCGTGGTTATAACAATATCTCAGGGCCACTCGAGGAGTAATGAACTGTAAATGCGTGGCCACGCTCGGAAGGTATCCAGAGTGGATAAATCCGGTCAATCAGTTATTCTCCAGATCGAGGAAACCATTCTTGATATGATCACTTGCAAGTACGACCTGAAAGACACCTTGCATTGAGTGGGAGATAGTAATAGGACAAGAGAATTGGTGACGCACACTTGTCGAGGACAAGTGGGAGATTGTTGGGAAATGTGTCCTCAACAATAGTGCGATCACATGATTTAAATATCATTATTAAATCTCATTTTAAGAATACATGTGGGATGTAATTTTTTATCAAACGTTGGTCCACACATATCGGTAATGATTGGTCGACTAGAGTTTGACATTTATGTCGTGCGGCGACGGTGGTGATCGATTGATCCCTTAGGTCATACCTATAGGGAAATACTCTTAATTGATTATTTAATTAATCGTATACCGATACGAGTTAATTAAATTGCTTAAAATTGACGGATGATTTTGTGAGTATAATTTACGTAACTTATTGTAAATATGATTAAATGAGATACGGTCTGAGTAATCGAATTGTATCATTTCTCAGATGAAATTATTGTTTAAGGAAACAATTGAATTGAATGAACTATTATAAATACAATTTATTGTGATTTATAAATTGGTAAAATATTTTGGTACAAGTAATTATGAATTACTAAGTCGATTTTTGTATATGACGTATTTTTATTAATACGTTGATTTTTAATATGATAAAAATACATTGCATTGTAACATGTCATGTAACATGTAACATGTGACAAAATTGACAAATGACAAAATATAAAATGGACTCTCCATTTTATAAGTGCCGAAATATTAAGAGGGAGTTAGTGGAAATTGTGTTAATTGTTTAAATATAAACACAATGATGAAAGCTAGCTAGTAGGCATGCCAACCTATGCTTTTGAGAAGAGCAAAAACAAAAAGTATTGGGCATCCTACCCTAGCCATTTCGGCCAACCATACAAGAAAAGAAAAGGAGCTTTTTCTTTTCAATTGATTCATTCACACAATGCAATAATTTTCAAGAGTAAGAAAATCTATATGCTCTCTACAATCTTATGAGATTTCTAGAGAAATAAAATCACAAAAATTCCTTCTCTCTCAACCGAAATATGTGAGAGTACAAAAACATTTTTGTGTCATATTTTAAGTAAGACTAATTTTAATACTAGATCATATTATATTAGTCTTTAAGATGTATTCCTTGGGTATATGCTTTTGGGAGGGATTCTACACTTGAATCCTTGTTCTTCCATTTGGAAAGCTCAAGAACAAAAGAGAAGGAGATCTCTTTTGTGCCCATAAAACCGAATCATCCATTGTAAGAATATGATTTCTTCTCCTTTTGTTTATTTGTTTGCATGCATAAAATCCGTATTTAATTTTATGACAAATTAATTTTGACATATATGAGTATGTTAGTATGTATATGAATCTACTTTTCCTTCAGATCGCATGTTTTTCAAACGTTTTATTTGCTTTTGTTAGACACTTTTTATTACTTTTGTGTGCGCGAAACTTCGCATTTTATTTTGCTTACTTAGGATTTTATGCGTTTGAGACTTTATTCTGGGTTTTGCGCAAATTTTGGGTGCGTATTATTGTACACTTGCAGGTTTTTAGACCTCATTAGCTCAAGTTATTGAGCAAATACGAAGAAATAAGGAATACAGCAGTATTTTCAGTCGATCGACTGGCTACATTGGTCGATCGACTGAGTTGCACTTTCCAGGAGCTACTGTTCCTGACACATTGGTCGATCGACTGACGTCCTTAGTCGATCGACCAAGGACGATGTTGTACCTATTCACGACCTCTCCCCTGCTGTGTTTGGTCGATATGCGGACTTAAGGGAGTTTTCTACTCCACTTTATTTTCCGTCCAATTATTTATTTCTTCTAATTTTCTCATTTGTGCACATATTTACCGCTTCAAAAATTGTCTTCTCGATTTTATGCATGGGTTTTATTTGTCTTTCAGGTACCTTTTAGTAGCACTGCTGGCTACTGAAACCTCCTAGCTCACGCTGGTTTGGGGAGGTTTCCTTTTTGCTGCGGTTAAAGTCTTGTAAGTTCCCGATTTTCACTTCATGTCTTATTTATTTCGTTTTCTCGCAAATTCCCATTTCTCTTTTCTTCATTACATGATTTTGCACAATGGGGACATTGTGCGATTTGGTTTGGGGAAGGGTTTTGCGTCGCATATCATTTGCTTGCATTCACGTTTACATTCTGTTTTGCATTGTTCATTTCATTTTATATATATACGAAATTTAAAAAAAAAAATTGAAAAATTTCAAAAATTTCCATAAAATGCACGTTTATTTTAGCATATAGGTTGAGTCGGAACGGTAGTATTTCCATGATGACATTGCATTTGTATTTGTTTATGCCTAAGCCTTGTTGATTAACATGTTATTAGTAGAATCGTATATGCATATCTACGAGTTTTCGTTAATATTTTGCTGAAACTTGAGACTTGACTTTGAAAATTGGCAAATTACATCATATTTCTGAGATTTAGAGCCTATAACTGGTGAAATCTATGACCAGTTTATTTAGGAATGTGAGTAGTACTCCTTATGAGGCATGTCATATAAATGTGCATAAATATGAACTTAATCTGCTTAATACCTGTACGCATTCGGTCTGTGGTTAGTTGACACATGTGGTAGAGGTTTACTTTTCTCATTTTTGCCCATGAACTCCACACTGCCAAAAATATCCCTTTTTGTCCCATTTACTATATCCTACATTTAGCCTGCCCTTGTCAAGCTAGTAGTCTGTGTTCTTGGGATTGTTACTTAGTTTTTGGTAGCATATGCTCATGTTTGAGATAATATTGGAAAGATGAAAAGGAGGAAAGAAAGAAATAGAAGAAAAAAAGATGAAAATTGATTCGAAGAAAGACTGAAAAAAGAGTTCTGTACTGTTTAAGCAGTCGATCGACTGCCCCTTTTGGTCGATCGACTGAGGTTCGAGAAAAAGAGAAAGAAATCAAATTCGCATAATTCAAGCCCTTATCTTTTGGCGATTTTTGCTCCCATGTATTATTCATATTTTATGGGGAGTTATTTGATTACCTTTATACCTGGAGATTGTGAGATTTGTGCTTGCTATAGCACCGTTCCATTTGTTTTTTAAGCAAGAAGTTGGATGTTGCCATATGGTTCCGTTTCGGTACTAGCTTGATCACCTGTACCTCCACTTTCCCATAAATGTTTTGCCTCTTCTTACCCATACCTCACATATCCACATATATACCTTGGCATGTGTCATGGTCTCTTGTTGGTTGGAATGCGTATGTACGGTTGTAGAGATTGCTTTCATATTATATTGCAGGCATGTTCTTATAGGTCGTAGTTAGGTGAGAGTCTTTACAAAATGAATTCTTTCTATCTTATACATTATTCACCTATGCTTATGAGTGATTTGAGCGACCCGTGAGAGTCCAATTTGATGAGTCTCTACAGTTGACGGTTCAGTAGTTTTAACGGCTCCATAACTCGTTTGCTTGATTCATTTGCTAATCGATTGTTGGTTGTGCATTAATTTGGTTTAGGCTTTACATGTTGCATTTCGCTCTGAGATTGAACTCGTTCCATTAGGTCATTAGATCGAGTCTAGTTCTTGCTTAAGGACAAGCAAGGGTTTGGTTTGGGGAAGTTTGATGCGTGTCTTTTATATGATGTTTTACATCCCAATTTACACGCATTTCAGAGCTCATTCATGTAGTTTATGCTACATTTCTCCCTATTTCCGTCTACTTCCGTATTTTTGTACAATATTGCAGAAATGTGAAGAATCCAGCGGAAATCGAGCTAAATCCGTCCCCGAGTATCTTGCATTGCATTTGACGTGAAGTATTCGCTTAAGGAACGAGCTTGGTGCGCAATCTAAGGCCCAAAAGTCAAATCCACAAGATTATAGAAGTCAAGTAGCAGCTCAAGCAGTCGATCGACCACTGTCATCAGTCGATCGACCAACCTACGGGTTCCAGAAGCTACTGTATACTGAAGACCGGTCGATCGACCAGTCCTAGCAGTCGATCGACCAAATTGCTATTCCAGACGAGAATTAAAAGACCGAGGAAGCGCAAGCCCATTGAGTTTAGGTTTTGGAAATAAAAGTTACGTATGTTTGCTATATAACGTAACTGAGAACACCAGTTTTAAGGATCCGATTTTTAATCAAGTTTTTACATTAAGTTTTACACAGTAACATTGAGTTTTATTTAGGGTTTGGAATATTGTTTAGCATTGGAATTTTCGCTCTTGTTCTTAATCATTCTTCTGCTATTCTCGGTATTCTTCTGCCCTATTTCAATTCACTTCTATTTCATTATTAGTATAGAATTGCTAGTTAGATTCCCGAAACCATTTTATTGTTGCATGTTAATTGTTTGTCTTACCGCTTTAATTATGAATTCAGTACTTTTATGCCCTAGTTTTATTGTTATTATCACCTTCAGCATGAGTAGCTAAATAGTTTGTGCTAGGATGTAGGGGAATTATAGCGTAGGCGGCGTAGTATTAAATTGGACTGGATCGCGTGTCAGTCGATCGACTGCCTTACCCGGTCGATCGACTGACCACGTGAGATTACCTTTCGTTTTAATTGATTTTAATGATGTATTTAACGAATCGAATGCATGCGACCAGTTAGATGCTTAATTTATGACTGACCTATTAGATCGAAAGATAGGGAAAGTTGTTAGATCACCAATTAAGATGACTAAACTGTGCTGAGATCGAAAGATAAGTACAGTTTAGACCGTTAGTCACTTTTCAGGACGAGAGTCAGTATTAGTGATATTAGGGACCTATAGCGAGATCGAAAGATGCTATTTGTTAAGAGTGGACTGAGAGGACCTCTTGTTTCCCGCCTCACTTGTGTTCAATATGACATGTTTAGTATGCTGCCGCCGAAACTATAACGAACCGACCATCGTAGTACCCGTTCTTTATCTGCTTAGTCCGTCTTTTTAGTTTATTGTCTTATTTACCCTTAGCTATAGACCAAATAAACTCAAACCCCCACGTATTTGTTACCTTAGGACCGAAATTAGACAACTAGAAATTACATCTGCCTCTCTGTGGTTCGACCTGACTGCCGCTAGCTATAGTTGTAGTTGGAATTTATAAATATTATTTTTGACACCTCACGACGGGTATCAGAGGCTATCACTACGCAGGAGATTGCTGGTGAGGAAGTTGCTGCTGATGAGGCCACTGTGGAGGAAGCTGCCGGATCAGGCTCTGTTTCTAAAAAAGAGAGTTAGCTAGAGACAGCTGGAGGGGACACAGCTCCAATGGAGAGCATATATGTAGATTAAACCTCCACTTTTTGTATATATCAGTATTCATTTTGGGGACCTGGCCCTGTGTGGCGCAGGTTTTGTAAAATTTTAATGGTTTGGTGGATTCTGTCCTAGGTGCAGTTTAACCTTTTGAACATTGCCGTATCTGCCTAGATGGCAGGTTTTAGGCTTTTTAAATGTCAGGTGCCTTGCTCAGAAAGCAGTATTTTAACTGTTGTGTTTATTTACTGAGGTTCAAGGGTATGTCGAGTCTGACCAGGGAGCGGATTTGGACTTAGGCATCTATCGTGTCTACCGAGGGGGTAGATTTGGAGTTAGGCATCTGTCATGTCTACTCAGGGGGTCTATTTAGACTCGTGTTCCATTTGTATTCTGCTCAGGGAGAAGACTACTTAACTTTGTTCATGACGCAAGGTGTGTTTTTCATAGTTTTAAGCCAACGAGGGCGTGCCTTAAGTAAGTTTATCGTCGTTCTAGGACCACTGGAGTGTTGCAGGTCGCTGGTCGCTTAGGCAGTCCATGCACTTCTTTCTTGTTTACATGCATGTTGGGGCCCTGACTACGTCGAGTACTAGGTTTCGGTAGCTAGCATGGGGGTGTTATCCGGGGTAGCTGCGTGAGCTTTGAGCTACGGCCAAGCTCCCTTTCGTGTTCACTAGCCGCTGTGTGAAGGTCCCTGATTTAGGAATTAGGTTGGGCATGTTAGAGTGATGTATGCCTTGTCACCCAACATTCAGGAGTAAATCATGTTTGTACCACCCCAAATGTGCCATGGATATCAGAGCTCAGGTTCATATTTGAAAACCAACGACATAAAATTATAAGAAAGCTAGAAGAGCCATGTAGGATACCTGGTGCTATCTCGTGGGTTCCCAGAGCAACCTTGGACCCAGGAAGCCATATAACTCGTAAGTCAAATAGAAATTTCTTCGATGTAAAAAGAGTCTTAATAGAGGTAAAAAATTGCAAATGCAAAAATACTAGGAATAAGCAATTGGCAATATGCCTATTACCTATTTTTTTTATTTTGTTTTTGTTTTTCAAACTAGCCTTATACACTAAACTTCACGCGTTATTAAACGTGATACTTCTTCAGAGCATGTTCCATGGTTTGCTTAATAATTGAATTTTCATGATCATTAACTTATACGCATCGTGACCAACAACTCCTTCCACCTGGTATGGACCTTCCCATTTATGGGCGAATTTACCAGCTTTGTGGTTCTTGGTGTTTTGGAACACCTTTCGGAGAACCAGGTCCCCTATCTCCAGGGACCCGACTTTTACATTCTTTTTGTAACTTATGGCGACTGACTGCTTATAGGAGGCTAAGCGTATTTGAGCACTTATTCTCAATTCGTCTATGGTATCTAGATTCTTGATCATTTCCATCTGGTTCAGTTCCCATGTCATGCATCCATATCTGTGAGTGGGACCTAGAACCTCTGACAGTATTACTGTCTCTGCTCCAAATACCAAGCTGAAGGGTGTTTGACCTGTCGCCATCTTTGGGGTTGTCCTGTCTAACTACATCACCAGAGGCAATTCGTCTGCCAATTTTCCTCCTAACTCCACCAGCCTTTTCCTCATATTTTCAACAATAATTTTGTTAATTGATTCAGGTTGTCCATTGGACTGCGGGTATCTAGGTGCTGACTTTTTCAGTGATATATTCCACCTAGCATAGAATCCTTCAGAGTTGTCTGATACGAACTGTGATCCGTTGTCATATATGATTTCTGATGGGATTCCAAACCTGCAGAGTATTTTTTCGTTTGATAAAACAAATCACCTGCTTATCTTTTACCTCAATGAATCATTCAGCTTCTATCCATTTGGAGAAGTAGTCTGTCATAGCCAGCATGTATAGCCTGTCTCCTAGTGCCATGGGTAGTGGACCCACTATATCCATTCCACATGTCATGAATGCCCATGGTGAGATGATTGGATGTACGGGTTCTGATGGCTGATGTATCATTAGTGCTGATCTCTAATAGGCGTCACATTTTTTTATGTACTTTACTACATCTGCACGAATTGTGGGCCAGAAGTAGCCTTGTCTTAGAGCTTTGTTTGACAGACTATTGCCCCGTTCATGGTTTCTGCATTCGACACTGTGGATGGCATGAAACACAGTCTGTGTCTCTGTCTTATCCAGGCATCTCAAGTAGGGTCCGGCTAGCGATTCTTGAAAAGTATGTTATCGACCAGTATAAATCTAGAGGCTATCATTTTGAAACCCCTTACCTCCCTTTTGTCTGTTGGCAGTTTGTCTTCCATTAGCCACTTTATGTAGGGTTTGCGCCAATCTGGGCCAGCCTGCTGCTCGTCAATGTTCACCTGTATTCCTGCCCCATTTACCTGTTCTACATTTTGTTGTTCTTTCAACTCTCCTTTGTCTCCTTCTATCAGCTTCTGTATGGCTGGTTCTAGGACGTGCACGATTGGTATGTTGGACAGCTCTTTTGGTTTTTATGTCGCCTCCAGGGTTGCTAGTGCATCAGCCTCCACGTTCTGGTCCCTGGGGAGTTGGACAATTTTGAATTCCTTGAATTTCTGTTTCAGCCCCTTGGCTACCTTGAGGCAGGCTACCATCTTGAAGTCTCTGGCTCTAAAAGAGTCATTCATATGGTTTACTATTAGTAGATAATTACTGTATACCTGTAGACTCCTGACTTTTAGATCCAAAGCCATATGCAGCCCTAGTATCAAAGTTTCGTACTCTACCTCGTTGTTTGTTTCTTTGAATTCACATCGGATTGCCTGCACTATCAGGTCCCCTTTTGGGGATCGCAACACCTGACCCACTCCTGCCCCCTTTGATATGAGGCTTCGTCTGTGTGGAGCGTCCAGGTTTCTCCTTTCTGAGATTCTTCCAAGTTTAATATCTCTTTCTCGGCCAGATTTTGGATCCTTGGGCTGAAGTCGGATACGAAGTCAGCTAATGCCCGTGATTTTATCGCAGTTCGTGGCTTATACTGGATGTCGTATCCACTGAGGTGCACACATCATTTTGACATACGTCCTGATAACTCAGGCTTCCTCATTATTTATTTTAATGGGTAGTTAGTCACTACATATATAACATAAGACTCGAAATAGGGGCTGATAAGTCCATTTTATATACATTTTAACCTCCTATTTTAGCTCTGTTTATTTGATTATTGCACTTCTATTAATGTGCTTATCAGCTAATTCCGTGTTCTAGTAGTGCTTGCTTGTTTTCATTGTGTTTTGTAGGAAATTAAACTTTTAGCAGCTTTTTCCCGTCAAAGTAGCAAGCACATGAGTTCACGAGGCTAAAAAGACTAAGCATGACTTCAAAAGGGTTTTTGGGTAATTTCCAAGCCCGAGTAAGAAGTATGAAGCTTGGGTTGATATGCAAAATGATCATACAAAATAAAGCCCAAAAGAGAAGTCCAAGTTCATGTGGAAAATGCCAAGCTTAGGATGCTCTTAGGATGCTCATTGTGCAATTAACCGGAGGAATTAAGGAGTATTAAGACTAAACATTGGATTCTCTATACAATTAAAGACGAAAATAAGAGAAAATGACTCGAACATCACGACCCCGATCGGGGTGTGGTGTCCCCGATCAGGACTATCCCTTTTTATACTACACTTTAGTATTCTTTCTTTCCTTTATTTCTGCATGTGTCATCCCATCTCCCCTTGTTGGGTGTTCTTCTTTGTTTTACACATTGAGGACAATGTGTTGTTCTACCTCGGGAGAGGGATTTAGTGTGTCTTATTATTTAATTGCTTTCATATATTTAAAAATCCAAAAAAATTTGAAAAATTGAAAAAATTTCATAAAAAGTGTCTGTTGTGTCCAACCTTATGTCTTATGTATAATGTCATATCTCCTTGCATTTCCCATATTATAGCTTTTTAAAGAAAATGAATCACGCTTTATTGATGGATAATTGAATTCATGGGGATGTCGTTACATAGTAGGTGGAAGATGAAATTTGAAGCAAATAGGCTTGATCTTGACTTTTGGCAAGCCGCAAAACGTTAAGGTAGAGCCTCCTTGGACCTGTACATCCATTTTCGGTCTCACTTAGGTGAGTGTAGGTCTTCTTATGGTGTGTGTTATATCAAAACGCACAAGTATGATTTTTATTTCATCTTTTATAAGCATTACTTTCATTATATGCTTGCATTTGAAGCCATTCACATAGACTTTGTTGCCCATTTCTAGCCCCCTCCTTACACATGTTTACATCTTATCTAGCTACATTATACACTTGCCTACCTTTTTAAGCTAGTATTTATGTTATTAGTGTTAGGGTGCTCACTTGGGATATGCTTAATTTTTGGTCTTTGTGAGCTTGCTTATGCCAGATTTGCTATTTTCCGGAATTGGTTAATCAAAGAAAGAAGTGAAAAAGACTGTGCAAAAGAGAAAAAACGAAAAAGAAAATAAATGAAAAAAAATGATGAAAGAATGAAAAGAAGGAAAGAAAAAAAAGAAGCATGAATTGTATTGTGAAAAAGAAGAAGAAGTGGAATTAAAAAAATTCTCATGTTTTATTATCATCTTTTGGAGAGTATTCTTATGGTTTGCATTGAAATATTGGGTTTAGTTTGGGATTGAGCATCCTTTTACTTGGTTGTTGCTAACTTGACTTAGCTCCACATACCATAATTCATATGTTCCCCTTTATACCCATTACATATTGCCTTCTTCTTACCCATTGGCTTCTTATTCATGCTTGCATTTGATTGTTTTGACTTATGATTTGAAATGACTACCATACTAGATTGCCGGTACACTCTCATAAGTCGAGGATAGGTGAGTGCTACTCACACAAAAATCTTTACACATATACTTGAGTAATGAGTGAATCGTGAGAGTCCAAAGTCAAAAAGATCATGCAAAGGCCGAAGAGTTCATTTGAAGTCATTCATGTTACGCCGTCATATAAATCTCATCCATGTTGTTGCATATTCCCTAAGCCCATGTTGTTTTGGGATTCGATTCATTGTGCTCTAAAGTTACTTGACGGGAATTGCATTTGGATGAGATGGTTGTCTCTCGTACCCATGTCCTTATCATACATTATATTGTTTGCTTGCTTAAGGACAAGCAAGGGTTTAGCTTGGGGGAGTTTGATAAGTCCATTTTATGTACATTTTAACCCCCTATTTTAGCTCGGTTTATTTGATTATTGCAATTCTATTAATGTGTTTGTGAGCTAATTTCGTGTTCTAGTTGTGTTTGCTTGTTTTTATTATGTTTGTAAGAAATTAAGCTTTTATTATCTTTTTTCTCATCAAAGTAGCAAGCACATGAGTTCAGGAGGCTAAAAAGACTAAGCATGACCTCAGAAGGATACTTTCGTAATTTCCATGCTCGAGTAAGAAGTATGAAGCTTGGGTTGATATGCAAATTGAACATACATAACAAAGCCCTAAAGAGAAGTCTAATTTCAAGTGGAAAATGCTAAGCTTACGATGCTCATTGTGCAATTAACCGGAGGAATTAAGGAGAATTCGGACTAAACATTTGAATCGCTATACAATTAAAGACGGAATTAAGAGAAAATGACTAGAACATCACGACCCCGATTGGGGTGTGGTGTCCCTGATCAGGGCTAGCCCTTTTTATCCTATTTCTGTTACTCCTCTCATTCCTATATGATTCTTCTAATCTTCATGATCATCATCTTCTTGCTACTGAACAAGTGGCTGCTGAATCTTATCTAAACTTGAGCAAAGTTGCTGCTAGTTATCTGCATCAGAAAGCAAAGGTTGAACGGAAGCTGGGAGGTGATGAAAATTCAAGATTCTTTCATAGTAAGATCAAAGCAAGACAGATCCATCATAAGGTCTTCCAAATAGCTGATGCTTCCGGTTCCTTGCATCAGGATCCTCAGTCTATTGAGCAGGCCTTCTTCGACTACTATTCGCACCTTCTTGGATCTTTTAGTAAGACTACTAAGGTTCATAAGCCCACTGTAAGAACTGGCAACTGCATAACTGAGCAGCATACTAGTATTTTACTCAGGCCTGTCACCAATGAGGAAGTTAATCTCTGTCTATTCTCTATTCCTGCTCCAAAAGTCTTTGCCCTGATGGCTACACTAGCCAATTTTTTAAAGATTCCTGGAAAATTGTTGGTAAGGATGTCTGCTATGCTGTTAAAGATTTTTTCCTTTCAGGTCAGCTTCTAATACAGCTTAATACCACTAATATTACCCTGATTCCCAAAGTCAGTAACCCTAAGACTGTGATGGAATTTCGACCTATAGCCTGCTGCAACACTTTATATAAATGTATTGCGAAACTTTTGTGCAATAAATTCGGTGAGATTCTTCCTGATATAGTGAACATTAACCAAGGAGGATTTGTGAAAGGTACGAACATTGTGGAAAATATCCTAATTTGTCAAGATATTGTTAGGCTGTATAATTGGAAGTCTGCTTCTCCATGTTGTCTCCTCAAAATTGATTTGAAGAAAGCCTATGATATTGTTGAGTGGGACTTCTTACATCAGATGCTTCAAGCTTTGAATTTCCTTTATGTTATCTACATTTTCTTTAGCATAGGTTAGATAAGTTTTAGAATAGGTTAGATGTCCTTTATGTTATCTACATTTCCTTTAACATTTCAATATTGTATTACAATTTCCATTCAAGCATTTGTTCTTAAATTCCAAGTTTCATTTCCAATTATTAAGGTAATTCTATTTCTTGTATTGTTCTATTATCTCCCTTGCCATTTCCATTATCAATTATTTATTATGATCACTTTATCATTTGTCATTAGTTTAGTTTATATTATGCAAGAGTAGTTTACTTTGTCTAGGGAATAAGGGAAGCCATGCACAAATAGTTTTTGTAATTAATGAATCAGGATGTTATAGTAATCGATTAAAAGTTTCTATTACATGTTTGCTTTGTTTTCTTAATATTTGATAAATGATCACTATATTAGATTAAATTTGTTAATTCACTTTTATAAGTCGAGAGGCACGAAATTGAATTAGACTAAGCATGTTTTAGTAGACGGCCTAGTCATAACGAGAGTTTGCTAGGACCCGATCTATGGTTGACAATAAGGCTGAGAGGTGGTTGTCTTTAAGCCTAAACAATTAACGATATTATCAACTCCTATGTTTAATTTGAGCATTTACATAATTTGCATGTGTGACCCGACCTCCCTAGACTCTTCCTTTATTATTATTATTATTATTTACAAAACCAATCATATAATCAATCTATAACCGACCTAGATAGAATTCACCCCATAATAACTTATATAGCAATCCCTGTCTCCTTGTGTTAGACCCCTATTACTACATTCATTTGTGTCTAGGGTATTTATCTTTGATTAGGATGCAACATCCTATCAGGGGTGCAGTTTATAAGATGTAGTGACAAGTGCTAGTACCAATTTTTCGAGAGATGTGTACCTGGTCTCTGCAGGTAGCAGAGACTTGCTTACGTATTAAATGGGTTTCTGCACCTTGTCCTGTTCCCTAACTAGAACTGCGCTGACTGCTACCTCTGTGACGGATAGGTACAGAAATAGAGGCTCTCCTTGCTCTGGTTTCGACAGCATTGGTGGGGAGCTTAGGTAGCTTTTCAGCTCTGTGAATGCCTTCTCGTGTTCTTCAGTTTCCCTTGACTTTACCACCTTTGGTAGGTTGATCCTATATTATTTAACCCAAAGGGCATCACATTGTAACAGTAAATTCCACTTTCTGACATGAATGTTGTCTTCTCCTGATCTCCTGGGTCCATCTTAATTTCATTGTAGCCACTCCAGGCGTCCAGGAATGTTAGAAACTCATGTCCTATTGAAGCATCAACTATGGGGTCAATGTGTGGTAGTGGAAAAGGATCCATTAGGCATTCTTTGTTTAGGTCTGTGAAGTCCACACAAACTCTCCACTTTCCATTATTCTTAGGAACCACCACCACGTTTGATAGACATTCTGGACACTTGACTTCTCTTATTTTGCCTGCTGCCAGCAGGCTGTCTACCTCTTAGTTGATAACCTAATTCCTTTCAGTTGCGAATTTCCGTCTTTTTTACTAGACTGGCTGGTACTTTAGGTCTACACATAGCTTGTGCGTTATGATGGATGGATCTATCCCTATCATGTCATCGTGGGACCAAGCAAAACAGTCCATATTAGCTATACGGAAATCAACCAGCTGCTGTTTTATGTTACCTGTGCATTCAGCCCCTACCAACACTGTTCTATTTGGATGCAGCTTGTCTAAGCCAACTTTGTCTAGTACTTCTGTAGGAGGTTCAACATAGTCATCGTAGACGCACTGTTTCTGTAATTGTTATGCTAGGGGGTTAGTTGTGCACTTTAGTGCCTTTTTTGTAGCACCCTCTGGCTTCTTTCTGATCTCCTCGTATTTCCTCTACTCCTCAAGGTGTGGGGAACTTCACGCACAGGTGGTATGTCGAGGGGACTGCCTTCATTAGGTGTAACCATGGCCTTCCCAGGATAACGTTATAACTTGAATGGCCATTAATGACCAAGTACTTTACTTGCTTGTTGACTCCTCCTGCATAGGTTGGGATCACGATCTCCCCAAGTGAATGTGCCATCTGCCCACTAAACCCCACCAGCGGAATAGTCTACTTCTGCAGGTCCTCTTGCTGAATCCCATGTTTCTTATGGTTTCGAGCATTACCAAGTTGACTGAGCTCCCTGTATCCACCAGAACTTTCTTTACTATGTAGTTTGCCATAGAGAGTGTTATGATAAGTGCGTCGTGATACTCTTGGTTATCATGGATGTCCACATCATTGAAGGTAACAGCTGGAAGGCTGTTGTGAGTGACTCTGCAGCAGGATTCTAGCTTATTACCCTTGATTTCAGTAGCGTGCCTCTTCGCGGCTGAATATGTTAAACCACTTAGGTCTGAACCGCCTGTTATCACGCTTATTATCTTCGTGCTGGTGGGTGGTGCCGAAGGCTGAGTCTGAATCGTGGACCCCACTTTATCCTGCTGTTTGCCCCCACGTGGTAATAGGTGACTCAATTTTTCTAAAATGTACTGGCGTCTGACCTCCCTCCGTAGAGTGTAGCAATCCTTTGTGGTAAGCCCGATGTAATCATGGAATTCGCACTTCTTCTTGCTGCCTTTTCTGTATGCCCGACCTTCTGCTGGTGGCCTTGGCTACTTTACTCTATCTTCCAACTACCTTAGTGCTCGTAGAAGCCCTGTCATTCCCGTTTTGAACCCGCACTTACTTAGCTTAGGGAGTGGTTGAGTATCTTCTCTTTCCTCCACCTTGTTTCTCATCCTGCTGTAGGGTTTGGATCTTTCTTCCATCTTTTCTGGTGCAAATTTCTTGCTAGTTCGTTCTATACTTGGCAGGCTTCTCCCTGTCGACAAGTTTTCTTCTAATCTCATTGTAGCCTCTGCCTTAGCTTGAACATCCTCAAAGGTCTGGCAGGGGTGCCTAGTCAATTCTTTGTATAACTCGGAATCTTGATGGAGCCCCTGCCTGAAGGCTTCTACTGTTGTCAGCACATCACATCCTCGTATTGCCACCTTTTCTTTGTTGAATATGGTGATGGAATCCCTGATTTTCTTATCAAACCTTTGAACTACCCTCTAGTGGTCATTGGTATGCTTCACAGGCTTTCTACTGCTGGCAAACTATTGAGTGAATGCGTTTACCAAGTTAGCGAAGGTTGCTATTTACCTGTTAGTCAAGCCACCGAACCTTTGTAGGGCTGCTACGGATAGCGTCGACCCAAATCCTTTGCACATGCAGGCTTCCTTCAGATGTCCAACTACCGTTATCACCATCATCTTTTGCTTATATTGGCTGACATGATCAAAGGGGTCTGCCGTGGCATCATAGAGTGTCATTGTGGGGGCATTGAATCCCTTTGGCACTGTAACCAGTGATATGGCGTCTATGAATGGAGAATCCGCATTGCAGTCGGGAGTCGCCTTCTCAAGAGGTGCTGACATTACCGGAACCCTGCTAAGCATGTCCCTGATTTCCAAATACTGCTTATCCCTGCTGTTGTCAAATGTTGTGCGAGGGTCTTGGGCGAATGGCTGGTTCTAGATGTTGCCTCCTAGGTAATTTGTCACGGGATTCTGATGCCTATTGATTAGGGGGGTTGTCGCCATTAAACATCCTTGTTGGCAATCTGTTTCCTGCCTGTCGACAAGTTCTATATCAGATGTTTGATTAGTGATAATAAAATTATTAGTTGGGGGGTTACCTTTCTTTGGTTCCATACTGCTTGTTACCGGCCAGCTATCATGTGTCAAGCATCCTTGCCCTCGTGGGATTCTTCCTCTTTTCGGCATTGCTCCCGATGGATCTAACCTGGTAACCAGGTCTACGAGGAATAATCGTGCTGGTTCTCTACTGCCTAATGCCTCGTCCTGATGATTTGCTATTGGAGCCTGACTTATGATTGCAACGGGTGTTGGGGTGACTCTTTGTTGTTGCAAGGCGTCTAATTGTGCCCAGAGTGCACGGCTGTCTTTTGCTGCCTGCTCCTTCGCCTTTCTATTTTCTTCCCTTATGCTATCAATTGTCCTCTACAGATTATCCATCCCACTGATTATAATTTGGGTTAGATTAGATGGAGGAGTCTGGTATCTGACGTGGCTTGTTAGGCGAGCTTCTTGCTCTTGCTGGACAGACCCTTTCTCTTTCTCTGTCCTCGTCTGGACTTATGCCTCCCTGATTGCTTTTTGACGGCTTGTTTTGGGTGGGGGACTAGTTTTTTCGTGGAGGCCCTGATGCTGAGGCCTGCACTCCTACCACGGGTGGTGATCCTGCTGCTAGATGTGGCGACTAACTCCCTTCAGATCTTGGTGCGATGTTCTACTTATTTCCTTACATGGTTTCACTGTTTCTTGTAGCACGATTAACGATGACAACCACTTGTGGGAAATATCGGTATACTTCCTCTAAAAATCGGATTATAACGAAATTATAATTATGAAAAACTAGTCATAAACGAATTTACATAAACAAAAAGTAGAGATTTAGAAATAACCTTTGGTCCTAGCAAATTTGGCCTAAGAACAATATCGAAATCGAAATTCTCCTAATTGTTGTACCCAAAATGTTATGAGTAATGCCCTTGTTCTTGCTAGAATTGATCCCCAAAATTGTTATGAAATTTTTAGGGTTTTTGTGTGAGTGATGAGAGAATTAGGTCAAGAGAATTAGAGAGAAAATGATCTCTTTTTGCTCTCCTTAAACCGTCCCAATGAGAGTAATTAGGGAAGATATTATTATTCCCTTTTTCTCTCTTATTTCGGTTTTTCCCACCAACCAAAAAAATAAGGAGAAAATATCTTCTTATTTTAGGTTGGTTTATGTAATGTATAAAATGTGTATTTTATTTCAATTGTCATATTTATGTCGACATGTATTAATAAGTCTACACACAACAGTTTGTAGTCGATTTATTAATACCGGTCTGTCAACATTTTATTATGACAATTCCGCATAATATACATTAACTATAAATATCGCATATTTATAATTTGCTAATTACATATAACTGGTTACATTTAATTACGAATTAATATCTTAATTCGTTTAAGCTAACATTATATACATTAATTAAATATAACAGTTTATATTCAATTTACGAATTAACAGTTAATTCGTCTCAGCTAATATTATTTAATTGTATTAAATAATCGTCTCATCATCACATTGACTAACTGTTTAGTCAAATACATGGACTAACCTTTTAGTCAGGCATCAATGTGATTATATTTTCGTACAATCACATCTCTCAAACACATTCTTTTGGTGTGACTTTTAGGGACCAGTTGTTCACCGCCATCAGTATGATAATAACGTCAAACTTCTAGCAAGCCAACCGTTATTAAGTAAACGTTAATCAACTGATAAAATACGAAGTATACCCTTGTGAACCTATAAGAGATTTATATATGTTATCACATTAACTGTGGAGGACACAAGCTCCAACACCACTATGCCTCATAGTGGGCGCCAAACTAATTTGGTATTTTTTTACCAAGTTAATTGATTAGGGTTAAAGCGGTCTAATTTTGTTGATCGTACGTGATCGGTTGATGTATTATATGTGTGTTTGTATGATGTTAACGTGAATGACAAAGTACGTAAGTTAGGAGATTTAACACGAGAGATCTGGTGACGCAGAAAACCCATTGTGGGAAACGACCGCGGGAAGGAGACGGTATCCTTCCAAGATTTCAGTAGCAATAATGTATGAAATATGTTACGGGTACAAGAGGATTGGACGGCTGATATTGCTACTTTGTGCTTGAGGCTTCGTGTTGGTCGATGAATAGGTCTCTTCCTCCTTCTTTCGATCTTATATAGGACTAAATGCTAGCAGGGTGTAGCTTACTTCCTCCTCAAGGCAGCCATGCCCCTTGATATGGGCTTCGCTCCTTCTACCTGTGGACTGCTGATGTGACCATAATTTGAGCATATTTAGCCCACGAATTAACCTTGTTCCTATGCTTTTTAGTGCATATTTGGGTCATTATTGTCTTTAGTCCTTTGATTTGCATATTCTTTGAGGTTTTGATCCCTTGGTAGGAAAGGATTGCAAACCTTGCATTTTCCATGTCAAAATGAAGCTAAATTGATTGAATTCAATGACCAAGCATCAAAGGGAAGACAAGATTAGAAGGCCTTTGTACATACTATAGTAGATGGGCAATGATGAGAAAAGATCCTTGCATCCCCGAGGAAATCCACAAGGATTTTATGAAGAGAAAGGAAGAAAAGTGTTGGGAAATGTGTCCTCAACAATAGTGCGATCACATGATTTAAATATCATTATTAAATCTCATTTTAAAGAATACAATTGGGAAGTAATTTTGTTACTGTCAACTAGTCAACATATATCGGTAATGATTGGCTGGCTAGAGTTTGACATTACTGTCGTGTGACGGTGGTGATCAGTTGAGTCCCTAGGTCATACCTATAGGGCAACACTCTTAATTGATCATTTAATTAATCGTATAATGTTACGAGTTAATTAAATTACTTGAAAAATTGACGGACGATTTTGGAAGTAAAATTTACGTATCAAATTGAAATGTGATTAAATGAGATACGGTCTGAGTAATCGAATTGTATCATTACTCGGATGAAATTATTGTTTAAAGAAACAATTGGATTTGAATGAATTATTATAGATGCGATTTATAAACGGTAAAATATTTTGGTACAAGTAATTATGAATTACTAAGTCGATTTTTGTATATGACGTATTTTTATTAATGCGTTGATTTTTAATATGATAAAAATACATAACAAATTTATGTCACATATGACATGTGACATATTGACATTTGACAAAAATAATATGGATCGCATATTATCATATGTGCCGAAAATGGGAGGTGGTTTAAACATATATTGTGTTTGTTTAATTAGTGGTAAGCATAATGATGATTAACCTAATTCTAGCCATGCACCCTACACATTCTTGTAAAGAACAATTTGTACATGCATTGGCCTTTCCTTCTCCTCCTACCCGGTTCTACCTAGAAAAGAACAAGGAGTTCGTTTGCTTATTTTAATTATTATTCACCATATGAATTGGTGGGTAATAATTTTATTCATTCACTTCACAATTTTATTTTTTAGTGAGATAAAAATAATTCTCTTCCTCTCTTCCTCTCCTCCTCTCCTCCCCGGTTTTAGGAGCCAAAACAAAATAATTTTTGGTTCAATTTTTCACTAGATTAATATTATACTAGCTCAAATTATATTAATTAGATTAAGAGTTAGCTTTGGGTATTATTCCTAAGGAGAGATCCTACACTTGGATCTTGTTCTTCCATTAAAGGAAAGCTCAAGAACAAAAGAAAAGGAGATTTCTTTTGTGCCCATTTGAACCGAAATTTCAATGTAAGGATATGATTTCTTCTCTATTTTATTATATTGTTTGCATGCATAAAATCCGTATTTAATTTTATGACAAATTAATTTCAACATATATGAGTATGTTAGTATGTATAAAGATCTACATTTCCTTCAATCGGTATCAAGAGCCACGGTTGTTTGCACGCAAATCGGTTAAAAGTTTTTCCGAGTTATAAGAATAACAAATAAAACTTGTAAAATTTGTGTTATTATGAGATATCACGAAATTAATCCATGCATGTTAATATTTCTGGTCCTAAAATGTTTTAGGATATTTTGGTTAATTTTTCGGATTTTTATTGTTCATAATTTACAATAATGGCATTTAAATGTGATTTTATGAGTAAAAATGTCATTTTTGGTCTAAAATTAGCTATACTTCGAATTTTCAATTGGTTTTTGGATATGTTGTCAAATATATTATTTTTAGATAACCTGTAAAGTTTCAAAATTTTTGGACTTGTTATGCTCGAAAAATGAATTTTTCATTATTAAATTCGGATTTAGGTGAAAAATAGCTTAATATGAGTTAAATTTCGAATCTGGTCATAGAAAATTAATATGTTGTCACATGAAATTTTATAAGATGTGTGTAAAATAATTGGCTATAAAGAAGTCTTTTTGCATGATTTATGGATTTTTGAAGAAAAATAGCATAAATAGTGACATTATTATTGGAAAATTAATAAAACATAATCTATGACTTAGGAAAAACGTCTAAAGTTGCATTTTATTATCTTTTTCAGATCTAAAATTGAAAAGTTAGTGAAAGTAATTTTTCCATGTTTTTATGATTATTTTATTAAAAATCGATAAACCACAACATTGTTTTTCCGGGAAAATTTCGAAATTTTTAACCTAAAATTTTGAACATTATGAGTGTCATGGAAATTTTCCAGAATGTTCATGAGTTTAAATTTCAAATTTTGAATTTATTTGAAATTTTGTGATTTATTTGAAGTTTAATAGCTTATTTTTGTAATTTTTGGTCCATTTATGAACAAATTTATAAAATATGGGTTAATTATGGTCAAATTATTAGTGAAGACTAATTTTTGAGTCCTAAGAGGTTAGGGTAATTAACTTATGCATAAATATGAGTTTATGTATTTTTGTGATTATAAAATGTTGAAATCACGCAAATCCGTAAAAACCGAGTAATATACGATATTGGCTAATTAAAAGGCGATTTAGCATAAAATTGAGCATGTTCATACATATTACAATGCTGCATTTTCTTTATGATTGTCATAATTTTAATTTATGTAATTTTGAATTATGTAATTTTACTTAGTATGGCCTTAGATTTTAATTGGTATTTCCCGAAATGTATGGGAATATCGATTCGGTTGTAATTTTTATTGTGATCTCGTATCACCGTTTTGTAATTTAATAGATTTATTTTATTTTAGTTACAAATGTATAATAGGAAATTATGTAATTTATTATGTAATTTTATTCATTCGGAGTTCCCAAAGACGGATTTCTTCAAGAATGGCGATACATAAAGACGGTGTTACCTCGAGATGCGTGCCACAAACGAAGTTCAAGGGACCAATGGAGTTGGTTTCCGAATATGTAATAGTTAAATAGTTTTTCTATTTTAGGAAAGGCCATACTAGGATTTATTTATCTTTATGCTTGCATTTTATTTTATGTCACATGCATCGCTAAATCGCCATAACTAAAACATGCATCCTTATTTTATCGAGTTTATCGACCGTGTCAATTCGAATTATCGTAGTTCACCGCTTTAGTTCACTTAAAACGTGATAGATAATAAATTGACATGACCTCTCGCTAAAACAAACAATTGAGACATAGCCTTACCAAATAGTAGAAACCATGAAAACCTATTTCGCGAGGGAGTGCACTCGGCTACCCCGGGGTACAAACCTTGTTACGTAGGGGAAGTGGGTGATGAATGTTAATCCACCGAATTCATGTTGATAAGGGATGTATCGGCTACCCCGTGCCCAAGTTGATGTGGGTTTGGATAATGGACACATTTATTCGAAATTTGGATTGAACTCAACAAAAGTTATTGATAAGGGTTGCATCGGCTACCCCGTGCCCTTGTTGATGTGTTTTGGGCTATAGATAAACATTAGAGTAATTTTATCGACCAAGAGTTCTAAAAGTAGAATCGATTAAAAGGTTAATCCACCGAGTTATATTAATGAAGGTTGCATCGGCTACCCCGTGCCTAAGTTGATATGAATTTGGTCTTGGAATCATTTATTATAGTTGGGTAGAGGTCACTATATAAATGTTCATATCTTGTTAATTTGCAAGTATGATTTAAAAAGACAAATGTTAATATTTCTTTTCCTCCATATTTGTAGTGCATTACAATGAATCCTACAAATGCTACCGCACCGATAACTATTGAGTCATATCACAATGTTCTTGACGACGTATGCTCCAACAATAATTTCGATACAACTAGAGAACTTCATTTCGGGATAGGTTCGGATGGAAACCTTAACTTCATCACCTCTTCTAAACCACCCACTTCTACTAGACCTCGTGTGAGTCCGTCTCAGGAAGACTACCTCATGCGATCTATAGGGTCTTTGTCTCTGGAAGATAAAGATGCCAAAGCTAGTGGGAGCTCTAGCAATCAAGTTCTTGCTTCAAAGGGCAAGAGGTTCAAGAAGAAAGTAAAGAAAATCAAAAACTTCAAGCAAGTTAATGATGAGTGCCATTATTGCTATGGCATGGGACATTGCCTTAGGAATTGTCCCATGTATTTGCGAAATATAAGGGAAGGACTCATTGCTCCAAAAGGTACAATTCCTAAAGAAATTTATGTTATTGATATAAATTATACTTCCACTACGACATGGGTACTAGATACCGGTTGTGGTTCTCACCTTTGTAATCATTTACAGGGTTTAAGAGATGTGGAGAGGCTTAGCAAGGGAGATGTGGATCTACGCCTTGGAAATGGAGCTCGGGTAGCGGCCGAATCCAAGGGAACTTATGTTTTAGCTTTGCCTAATGGATTTGAGTTGTATTTGCATAATTGTTTTTATGTGCCTACGCTCTCTAAAAACATTATTTCAATCGCCATGCTAGACATGGACGGTTTTTGTTTTGTCATTAAGAACAATCGTTGTACTATTTCTAGGAACGACTTGGTTATAGGCCAAGCTTCCTCTATCAATGGCATTTACATTTTAGAGACCTCAAATCCGACAAATGATATTTATAACATTCAATCAAAGAAACTCAAAACAAGTGACCCAAGTGAAGCGTTCATTTGGCATTGTCGATTAGGTCACATAAACGAGAATCGCATTAAAAGATTAGTTTCGACTAATGTGATTACACCATTTGATTATCAATCATTTGGTACATGCGAATATTGCCTACTTGGAAAAATGACTCGTAATCCTTTTAGTGGTAAAGGGACACGAGCTAGTGAGCTATTGGGACTCATACACACCGATGTATGTGGACCAATGACTGTCACCGCTCGTGGTAATTATGACTACTTCATAAACTTCACCGATGATTTAAGTAGATATGGGTATATCTATTTAATGAAACATAAGAGTGAAGCATTTGAGAAATTTATAGAATTTCAAAACGAAGTAGAGAACCAATTGAACAAGAGGATTAAGGCACTACGATCCGATCGTGGTGGTGAATACCTTAGGCTTGAATTTGATTGACACTTGAAAGGTTGTGGTATCATATCACAACTTTCTCCACCCGGAACACCACAACTGAATGGGGTTGCCGAAAGGAGAATCGAACCCTACTTGATATGGTTCGATCCATGATGAGTCAAACCGATTTACCTAACTCGTTTTGGGGATTTGCAATCCAAACTGCAATTCTATCTTTAAATAATAGTCCCACTAAAGCCACCGAAAAGACTCCATTTGAAATATGGAAAGGAAAGGTTCCTAATCTATCCTACATGAAAATTTGGGGATGTGATGCTTACGTCAAAACTTATCCCGACAATAAGCTTGCCCCAAGATCTGAAAAGTGCATCTTTGTAGGCTATCCTTTAACCTCTCGAGGTTACTATTTCTATAAACCTCAAGAGAACAAAGTGTTTGTGTCTTGCGAGGCTGTCTTCTTAGAACGAGAATTTATTTCTAAGAGACAGAGTGGGAGAAATTTTGAACTTGATGAAGTTCAAGAGCCACAAACCGAGGTAGAGACGCAAGAAGATGTTCCTTCGTCGTCTAACGCGGTTGTACCTCCTCCACTAAGAAGGACGAGTCGAGTAATTCGCCATCCCGATCGATATGTGGGACTTATCGAGGAAGATGGAACACTCGATGTGTTGCTTATAGAAAGTGACGAGCCCGCCACCTACAAGACCGCAATCTCTAGTCCAAATTCCTCCTTATGGCTTGAAGCAATGAAGTCCGAAATGGATTCTATGCATGAAAACCAAGTTTGGGACTTGGTAGATTTGCCTAAAGGGGCAAGACCTCTTCAATGCAAATGGATATTCAAAATCAAGAATGGCATAGAAGGACATGATGATGTCTACAAAACAAGGCTAGTGGCAAAAGGATTTACCCAAGTCCAAGGTCTCCATTATGATGAGACCTTCGCCCCCGTAGCCATGCTAAGATCCATACGGATTATGTTAACGATCGCCGCATTTCATGATTATGAAATATGGCAAATGGATGTCAAAACCGCTTTTCTAAATGGGCATTTAGAAGAGGAGTTGTACATGATACAACCCGAAGGTTTTGTTGATTCTAAAAATCCTAACAAAGTGTGCAAGCTTAAGAGATCCATTTATGGTCTTAAGCAAGCATCTAGAAGTTGGAATCATCGATTCGATCATGTTATAAAAGAAAATGGTTTCACTCGAAGTGTTGAGGAACCATGTTTATACATGAAATTCAGTGGGAGCAATATTGTGTTCCTAATCTTGTATGTCGATGACATACTACTCATTGGAAATGATATTCCAATGTTGTCTTCTTTTAAGAAGTGGTTAGGTAACCACTTCCAAATGAAGGATTTAGGAGAGGCACAACGCATATTAGGTATCCGGATCTATAGAGATAGATGCAAGAGGATATTGGCACTAAGTCAAGAGTCTTATGTCGATAAGATTCTTCGACGGTTCAGCATGGACAAATCCAAATGGGGTTTGGTACCTATGGTAACCGGGACGATATTGAGTAAGACTCAATGTCCCTCAGAACCCCATGATGTTGAACGCATGAAGTTGATCCCTTATGCTTCCGCTGTTGGATCAATCATGTATGCCATGATATGCACACGTCCTGATGTCTCGTATGCCTTGAGCATGACGAGTAGATATCAAGGAAATCCAGGTGAGAGTCACTGGATTCTTTGTCCAAGAACATCCTTAAGTACTTGAGAAGAACTAAGGATTTTATCCTTGTGTTTGGAGGAGACACTGAGTTGCGTGTTAATGGATACACGGACTCAAGTTTTCAAACAGATAGAGATGACTTGAAATCACAAGCTGGTTTCGTGTTTATGCTCAATGGTGGTGCCGTAAGCTGGAGAAGCTTGAAGGAAGCTGTAACCGCGGATTCTACAACGGAGGCTGAGTACATATCAGCATCAGAAGCTGCCAAGGAAGCTGTGTGGATCAGGCAATTCACGGAAGGTCTAAAAGTAGTACTTACCGCCAGTGATCCCATCACTCTCTATTGTGATAATAGTGGGACGATCTTCCAAGCTAAGGAGCCAAAGTCTAGTAATAGATCTAGACATGTACTTAGAAAGTATCATGTAATAAGAGATTTCATTGAAAGAAAGGAAATTGCGATTTGTTGTGCTGAGAGGAGCTGCGCTCAGGAACTGTCTGCTTTGATTCAAGCCAGAGACAGTTTTTTGAGGCAAAAAGCAAAGACTGATTGGGTACAACATGGGGATGATAACACCAAGTATTTTCATGCTAGCATTAAAACTAGAAGAGCAAAGAATAGGGTATATCAGGTGAAGGATAGACATGGGAAGATGTGTTCTGACCCTGAGGGAATTAAGGGGGCTTTTGAGGAGTATTATCGGAACCTGCTGGGTAATTCCCACCCTGTGACTGCCATCAATGAGAAGGTGGTGAAGTCTGGTAAGTGTTTGACTTCTGAACATTGTGAGGCACTTGTTGCTCCACCTGTCGATCTTTGAAATCAAAGCGCAATGTTTGATATTCCTGGAACTAAGGCGCCTGGCCCTGATGGGTATAGCAGCCAGTTTTTCAAAGATACTTGGCACATCGTGGGACAGGATGTGACCACTGCTGTTAGAAGTGCATTCCAGTCTGGGTCACTCTTAAAGCAATGCAATGCCACCATTATTACTTTGGTTCCAAAAATTGATATGCCTGAAACTGTGATGCAGTTCAGGCCTATTGCCTGCTGCAACACCATTTATAAATGCTTGTCTAAAGTGTTGTGTAACAGATTGAGAAATATATTACCTGACATTATTAGTCCTTCACAAGGTGCATTTATCAAGGGAAGGGACATAGTGGGTAATATACTTATTTGCCAGGACTTGATTAAGCTGTATAAGAGGAAAGCTTGTTCACCAAGGGTTCTTATGAAATTAGATCTTCAAAAAGCTTACGATTCAGTCGAATGGTCTTTTGTGGAAGGAATGCTTAAGGCTGTGGGATTCCCTGAGCTTTGGGTAACTCTTGTTATGCAATGTATCTCCACTCCCACTTACTCTATAGCTTTGAATGGAGAGAACTTTGGTTTTTTTCCAGGCAAAAGAGGATTGAGACAGGGGGATCCGCTCTCCCCCCTTCTCTTTACTCTCTGCCTGGAGTACCTCAGCAGAATCATTGGGGTCATCCAACAGCATAGGAAGTTCTATTTCTATCCTCTTTGTCAGAGAATTAAGCTCACCCACCTATGTTTTGCTGACGATCTTATAATGTTCTGTAAAGGGGATAGGTCTTCTATGGAGTTACTGATTCAGTCCTTTGAATATTTCTCCAAAGCATCAGGCCTTGTTATGAATAGGGGAAAATCCAATATTTACTTTAATGGAGTTGATGATCTACTGATTAAAGATGTTGAGGAGCTAACTGGTATGAAGAGAGGCACTGTACCTTTCAAGTACTTAAGCGTGAATGTTTCTCCTAAAAGGTTGTCATTCCTGGAATGCTCTTCACTAGTTGACAGGATTGTGGAACGTATTCAAAGGTTAGGATCAAGAAAGCTTTCTTACGCTGGTAGAGTTGTCTTGATTCAGTCTGTGCTCAGTTCTTTGCATACTTATTGGGCTCGTATTTTTATTTTGCCCAAGACTGTTATTG
Source organism: Silene latifolia (assembly GCF_048544455.1). NCBI lineage: Eukaryota > Viridiplantae > Streptophyta > Magnoliopsida > Caryophyllales > Caryophyllaceae > Silene > Silene latifolia. The sequence goes on along the minus strand of NC_133538.1, from coordinate 440,099,188 downwards.
CTAGAATTGAGGCTACCTGCAGATCATTTTTATGGCATGGGAATGAGAATCGTGAAAATCCTGCTTTGGTCTCTTGGGATGCTATATGCCAACCAAAAAAGCAAGGTGGTTTGGGGATTAAGCGGTTCTATGAATGGAACCTTGCAGCTATTGCTAAATATGCCTGGTGGATAGCCGTAAAAGCTGACCATCTGTGGGTCAGGTGGGTTCATTCTGTTTACATCAAGTCTGGTTCCTGGTGCACTTATCAACCTAACAATTCTAATAGCTGGGCTTGGCGTATGGTGTGTAAAGTCAAAGATAAGTTTAGGGGCTTACTCTTTGAGAGTGAATGGTGCACGTCTGGTGCTCGTTATACAATTGGGCTTGGCTATAAGTGGCTCTTACCTGACAGGGAACCCGTGAGGTGGTACCCTTGGGTTAATCAGAGGTGGAGTGTGCCTAGACATCTCTTTTGCTGCTGGCTTGTAGTACAGGGACATTTATTGACCCAAGACAGGTTGCGGAGGATGCATATAATTGATCAAAATTGCTGTGTTCTATGTGGGGTTAATGAAGAAACACATGATCATCTTTTTTTTGGATGTGTGTTTAGCAGGAAATGCAAAAATTTGGTCTCTGACTGGTGTAAGATCAAATTCCCGGATCAGAACAGTGTTAATTGGTGGTTGAAATGGAGGAGCAGAAGTTTTGGGAGGAAGAAGGGAATGGCTGTTATTTTGTCTAGCTTGATTTATTGGATTTGGGCAGCCCGCAACAAATGTAGAGTGGAAGGAATAGTGTGGAGGCCTGAGTTTATTCAGCAACAAATACGTATTGAGTCGTGTATGCGCATTAGCATGTTTAGAAGTAACAATGATAAATTTGTAATGTGGTACAATAGTATTAAGTAGGATAGGGGTGGCTTATATGCCTACTATCTTATGTAATTGGGATATTTGATGATTTTAATGGAATTGCTTACCTTTTCCCAAAAAAAAAAGAGTGTGAGGCGATTGATGGCAAGTTCAAGTGCCATAGAGTCATGTGAGTGCGATAGGAATTGTCCACCCCTAGTCAGGGTTATAACAATATCTCAGGGCCACTCGAGGAGTAATGAACTGGAAATGCGTGGCCACGCTCGGAAAGTATCTATGATAGATAAGTCCGGTCAATCAGTTATTCTCCAGATCGAGGAAACCACTCTCGATATGATCACTTGCAAGTACGACCTGAAAGACACCTTGCATTGAGTGGGAGATAGTAATAGGACAAGAGAATTGGTGACGCACACTTGTCGAGGACAAGTGGGAGATTGTTGGAAAATGTGTCCTCAACAATAGTGCGATCACATGATTTAAATATCATTATTAAATCTCATTTTAAAGAATACAATTGGGAAGTAATTTTGTTACTGTCAACTGGTCAACATATATCGGTAATGATTGGCTGACTAGAGTTTGACATTACTTGTCGTGTGTGGTGGTGATCAGGGGATTGACCCCTAGGTCATACCTATAGGGCAACACTCTTAATTGATCATTTAATTAATCGTATAATGTTACGAGTTAATTAAATTACTTGAAAAATTGACGGACGATTTTGGAAGTAAAATTTACGTATCAAATTGAAATGTGATTAAATGAGATACGGTCTGAGTAATCGAATTGTATCATTACTCGGATAAAATTATTGTTTAAAGAAACAATTGGATTTGAATGAATTATTATAGATGCGATTTATAAACGGTAAAATATTTTAGTACAAGTAATTATGAATTACTAAGTCGATTTTTGTATATGACGTATTTTTATTAATGCGTTGATTTTTAATATGATAAAAATACATAACAAATTTATGTCACATATGACATGTGACATATTGACATTTGACAAAAATAATATGGATCCCATATTATCATATGTGCCGAAAATGGGAGGTGGTTTAAACATATATTGTGTTTGTTTAATTAGTGGTAAGCATAATGATGATTAACCTAATTCTAGCCATGCACCCTACACATTCTTGTAAAGAACAATTTGTGCATGCATTGGCCTTTCCTTCTCCTCCTACCCGGTTCTACCTAGAAAAGAACAAGGAGTTCTTTTGCTTATTTTAATTATTATTCACCATATGAATTGGTGGGTAATAATTTTATTCATTCACTTCACAATTTTATTTTCTAGTGAGATAAAAATAATTCTCTTCCTCTCCTCCTCTCCTCCCCGGTTTTAGGAGCCAAAACCAAATAATTTTTGGTTCAATTTTTCACTAGATTAATATTATACTAGCTCAAATAATATTAATTAGATTAAGAGTTAGCTTTGGGTATTATTCCTAAGGAGAGATCCTACACTTGGATCTTGTTCTTCCATTAAAGGAAAGCTCAAGAACAAAAGAAAAGGAGATTTCTTTTGTGCCCATTTGAACCGAAATTTCAATGTAAGGATATGATTTCTTCTCTATTTTATTATATTGTTTGCATGCATAAAATCCGTATTTAATTTTGTGACAAATTAATTTCAACATATATGAGTATGTTAGTATGTATAAAGATCTACATTTCCTTCAAAAAGAAGAAAGGAAGAAGCTGTAAGAGAATCCGAGCGGATTTCCCACTATCCGCCCGTCCAAAAGGAGCAATCCGAGCGTCTTCCTCGGCTGGACGCCCATCCAGAGCCACCACAATCCGTCCGTCCACCCCACGAATCCGCTCGTCCAACAAGAAGACAATCCGCCCGTCCCGCGCTCTGGACGCTCGGATTGTGTGACAGCTATTTCGTCTTCTACATGTTAAATGAAGGATGCGCATATTTTTCTAAGACCGGCAAAAAGGAGACCAGAGTCTCCCTTGAGACCGGCGATTCCTCTGATGCGTATATTTTATATAAGGTTTTTACCTCATTTTCACACGCATTTCTGTACTATATATGTAGCATCTAGCTACAAATACCTCCGAATATTCTACTTTGGTTCGTTTTGTATAATTTGAAGTAATAAACCAAAGAGGAGCTAAATCGAGCCTAATTAGTCCCAATTGCATGCATTTATGGAGAATAAGGAGCCGGAGCTTGAAATCTAACATTTTGGAGACGCATGAGCTAGTTTCGGAAGGTGTTTTGAGGTCTTACGTGCCAAGATAGCTCGATCGAGTGATTTATTACTCGATCGAATGCTTTATATACTCCAAGTTGCTCGATCGAGCAGTTCAGGGAGTCAATCGAGAAGACTTTGCAAGGATGCTCGATCGAGTGGTTTGGTGTTAGTTTGCTCGATCGAGTGGTTTATTTCCACTCGATCGAGTGGTTTGTCCTTCTTTAGACTTTTTCCGCCTAATTTTCGTATGGGCTTTTGTAATTAGTCCATAGGTTAGATTAGGAAGGGATTTTTGTATGTAAAGGGAGGAGGAGGGACTGCGTCAGGGACTCCCCTCCTTTCGGATGGACTTTTACTCTATATTTTCTACTTTGGATTGAATCTTGCTTCCTTTCTACGCTTTTTGCTATTCGGATTCAGATTTGTATTGGTATTATCATTCTCCTGTAATTCCTTAATTCTTAATCATTGCTTTAATTCCTTCTTCCCTTTTATTGTTATCATAATTGCTTTTAATTCAATCTTCATTAGTTTTATTATCATGTTTAGCTTTGATTATCTATATGTTATTGTTGGTAATTCAATAACGATGTGTAGCTAATTCCCTTCTGCTAGGACTATAGGGGATCCATAATTATGAAAGGAAAGTAATTGAATCGTAAGGTTAATGCTGGTATAATCTTTGTTGTTAATCACGCAATTAATTGTATCTGTTTAATTGAGTCGACGCAATTAGGCATTTATATCTTAGTGACCCTTGACCTGGACCGAAAGGTTGGAAAAGGCGAGACTAGTAGCGAACAATAGAGCATTATAGTTAGGGCGAAAGCTAAGTTATTTGTGCTTTAGGGCGAATTGAGACCGAAAGGAGATATTCACCGCTCCTCAGACCGTATCTGCATTGACCTGAGACCTAGATTACTTGACTGAATGATTATGGTGAACCGTCTGTCTTAGCTGTTCCCTCTACTTGATTTATCTTATTTCTCTTATTTTCTCTTCCTTATCCTTACCATTAGTTTAGAATCAATCAATTAAAAACTCCCCAATTTGGTTACCTTGACAGACTTAGACGAGGCTAACATTTTCCCATCTCCCTGTGGATTCGACCCGACTTCCCTAGCTATATTAGTTAGAGCCAGTTGGTTATTTTTGATAGGTATACGACTGCCCTGTCATCCTCAAGGACTTAATCGTCATTTAAACCCTTAGTAAACCCTAATTTATTTACCTAATCCCCACTATAAATACCCCATTAGGCTAATTAGATTATCATGTTCTTCTTAGCAATATCTAGTGTAGTTTATATCAATAAAATCTCTCTTTAATCTTGTAATCAACATTTAATCAAGTTTTAATACAAATTTTATTTCTTTAATCTTTTTTTGTTCATCATTTATTTTGGGTAATTGAAGATTATTTGGGTTATTATTGGGAGATTGACAACCTTCCAATCAATCATCAAGTATTCTATTATTCTTTGCTTTATTATTGGAATCATTAGTAGGTATAATTCTCTTAATCCCTCTTTAATTATTGTTAATTATCTTCATTTATTCATCATGTTTTACTTTGTTGGTATGATATACAACCTTGCTCGCATGTTCAACATGATAATGAGTGAGTAGTTTCCTTAGCTAGGGTTAATGGGTAATTAGGGAAAACCAACATGGGGATAATTCATGCTTAATATAATATGTTTTCATAGTTTATTTTCTTGCTTGTTGTGATCTCAACTTATGCACATGTTATGTTTGATGAAATGCGAGCCTATGAATCCTTGCATTTTTTACCCATCACCTATCTTTTCAATGAGACTTGTAAGACATAAACCAACTCGAGTCTCATTAGACCATGCATATAGTTGAGTAGGGAAGATTAAGTCGACTTGTAGGTGTTATACAATCTAATCGATTCGGCTCCGGGACCCAAACTTTCCTAGGATTGTAAGATATAAACCAACTCGATCCAGCAAAACAATAATTGCTTGCTTATAATTTGAGAATATGTTTGTATGATCAATTCCCATGAATCCCCTCTGACCCCATGACACCCTAGTGCCTTTTATCAATTGTTTACATCCCTTTTTAATCATCTTGCTTGTTTACTTTTATTGCTATTTTAGTTTAGTGATCTTCTACTTCAAACCCCAAATTGTGACACCCCTAGACATCACTAGTTGCAATTTAAAATCTCATCTCAATTCCCGTCCCTTGGGATCCGACCTTTACTTGCCTCTTTACTAATTGTAGAGTTGTTTGTGGAGTTATAAATTGTGTTTTGGTCTAGGTGCTCCTAACGACAAGTACCGAAAACTAAACCCACACAAGAGGCACCGACCAACTGCGGCCCCAAGGATCACAGCTCATGACTCTTGCCCTCCTCATCTTAAGCCCATGTACTCACAAGTCCACTCTACTTTAGCTCCTTGGCCCTATACGCAGGATTTGGCCCTAACAGTATCTTCCAAAATTGTGGTACTTTGTGTAACTTTATTAACCTGTTGAGTCAAACAAATTTTAAAACGCGTAGAATAAGTAATAAATTTTGTAAAAAAGCGTAACTACCTTCGTTTTTTTTTTTTTACACTTCTAGACTGGAATTTTCTTCTCGATCAATTCCCAGTGTGATGGTTGTCTTGATACAGAATTCATCTTTGGTCGCCCTCGCGTCTTTTTACGTTCGGGTCACTAAAGTTAATAGGATGCAACCAGTTCTCTACATATTCAAAAACCTTTCTTGTCATTTCAACATCACTATTTAGCACCACGTCCACAAATTTACTCAACTTATTCTGCTCTTATAAGACGTATAATTGTTGTTGTCTTCCGACCTGCTCCCTATACGTAGAGTCTTCCAAAATGGGTGAAATAAATCAAGTTCAATATACCTATATGCACATGTCCGTTTATTTAAATAAGAAAAAGTAATAACATTACAACAATGAATCATACTAACGAACATAAAATTACTAAAGAAATAAAAGTACATGTGTTAAGAAGACGACTAATATCACATTTGCAAGGAAGACCATGAGTTATCTTAATAGCACATCCATGACTATTGCCCTTTTTGAATTCTCTATAAATAGTTGTATTGCATGATGTGTCACGTTGAAAGATAACTTCTCGTACACACACATATCAAGGCTAACATGAAGCTGCTTACATATGGAGGTTTCTCAATCCTCATCTATTTTTTTTTATCTGAGGGGTCACTAGTTGATGTATCGTTTCAAATACAGTGTCAAAACCAGCAACAGATGTTCGTAAAAGTCGTTTAAGTGCTGCATGTGCAATATCAACCCTGTAAAAAAAATTATTCATAAAGCAATACTCTTATTTAGGTACAAACTAGAATTTAAATCTTATTTCCTTCTAGTTTTACCTGTTGGTGGTAACATTCCCAAAGCGTACAATTTTATTTGTCCAAACTGATACAAATCGCTTCTTATACTTGTCAAGCCATGTCTCCTTACAATATTTTTTCAAAACGGGAATAAAACATTAAGTTCATACATTAACTCATCATTTTCTTTAAACTCCTCTACAGTTGTAGGTCTGACCATTTGTGTCCACTTCCCTTTTGCAAGAACTTCACCAATTAAAGCATTACCATAGTAGTTTTCTTAACCCAGGCTTCAACATCTTTCTGTGTATGACATCTACATAATAAAAGACAGGCACTTAAGAAATGCGTTTGAATAGCATTCATTAATGTCGTCTCCCTATCGGTTACAAACACAATTGGCTCATTTGAATCTATAACAACACTGTCAAACATTTGAAAGGCCGATCATATGCCGTTTCATGCTCATTTTGCAGGAACGCAAAGAAAACAGAAAAATTCTTATGAACCGGTGTCACTACAATTACTTCTAACAAAGGCATCTTATATTTATTGGTGTTATATGTACAATCAGCAAGAAGGACATAGGGATAAGCCTTCAAAAGTTTAAGCGAATCTGGATGAGCAAATAACACATTAGTCAGTTCATTTTTACCTTTTTGTGTTATGATAGGATTTGTTTGCTTAAAATTACGATAACCATGCTCATTAGCTAGTTTCAAAAATTGTTCTGCTCTTGTACGATAATGTCTCGCCTTCTTTTTCGATATAGCACGAACTATATAAACTTTCTTAGCATTAACGCTAATACCCTTGGTACCCAAGTCAATAAATATTTTAGAAGTACTAATTTTGCTGGAGGTCATTCCCACAATATCGTCCTTGCTTCTTCCATTCAAACCACATCTTTTTTTAGCAAGATTATGGTTGTGATACCCGTTCAAAATAAGTACTTCCCATCTATCGTCGTTTTGTTTAACACATTTCAAACTAAATGGGCATTGACATTTGATGATTCCCGTATAACATCTCTTGGATGGCACGAATGATTTTTTGCGCATACGGAAGTCTCCAGAATTGGTACACCTAAGCACTTGCTCCTCGAAACCACGTTTTGGAAAATGCTACCAAACTCGGATAAGAATATTATGTAACAAACCAAGTGATTTTATTTCACCTATCATCTGCAGATGCTTTTCGTAGAATTTAGCAAGGATGTTGAATATATGTCCAGTATCAATCAAATTTTCCGATTCTTTTTCATTATTTGGTGCAACACCCGCGAATTTCTCATTTTGACATTTATAATTTATTTAACCGTTCAATTACTTTATTTTATATTTTTAAATTATTTAATTTAATTAACTTTATTTTAAACGTGATTTATATAAAAGTAATATTGTAAAGCTTAATTTATATAAAAATACGTATTTTAGTCGGATATTAATAATAGTGACCGTAATAATAATAGTCTTCCGTCATAAGTTAATATGGACTTGAGACAATTTTCCACCTTGTATAAGACCGTCACAATTTACTTGTAAGGCTAAGTTTAATTTTGGACCAATCAAATCTTGACAACACTCATACCACTCACCTCACACACTCTACTTTTATATATATAATATTATTATTATTATTATTATTATTATTATTATTATTATTATTATTATTATTATTATTATTATTATTATTATTATTATTATTATTATTATTATTATTATTATTATTATTATTATTATTATTATTATTATTATTATTATTATTATTATTATTAATAATACCCGTCCCTACCCCCTGCTTTTTCCCTTCTTGTTTCGAAACACTTCTCAGTGACAACAACAACATTCCTGCAACAACATCAAAAAACGGACCAAAACACCATTTCCATAACCTTCAACCTCTGATCACAACCTCATTTATCAACCCTAAAAGATTGAAGAAGTTATAAGGTAACGGTGATAGGTTACTCGACAAAATGTCGAGAAACTCGCCCTTTCTTACTCGTTTTTACCTTGTTTATCGTAAAGTTCAAACCTTTATATGTTTCCTCTTGTATGAACTCGATTTTGGTAGTACTTGTTGTTAGCTTACATGGTAATTTGGTTGCTTTCATGGCTTGGTTCATGTTATAGTCGGTTAAGCACTTTTATTACGGTTCGTGCTTTTTGTCCCTTCAAATATTTTCGTGTTATCTTGCTGGGTTTTTCTGAGTTGTATATGCAGGAATTTTGATGGTGTCTATCCATGTCTCAGTATGCTCATCCCCGTCCCAATCCCGAGTTAATTTCATCTTAAAACGGAGTTGAAATAGAGCTTTTAAATGCAGTTTTAAACCGTGACTATGCTAGCTTTGGAGCTCTGTTTTGGGACAGAATAAATAGTCCCTCGGGCCTATTATCTTGCCCATATCTTCATGTTAATATATTCGCATGAATACTTGATATTTTCCGCCTTGAGAACTCAGCCTTGGACCGTGAGAACCCTATTTTAGGCGGCTGTTTACAACCCTTTCTGGGCAGCCGCAGGTGGTTGATGGGTGGTGTCTTGCAGGAGGTTTCAGACCTGTTTTGGAGTAGTTTTGGGTGGTAAAAACTGGTTAATTGGTATGGTGGAATGTGTGCATAAATATATACATACGTCTCAAGCATGTCTTATATCCATCTTTTAGTACATGGCCTTTTATTCGGTGGGGTATTGATGAACCACGGTGGGTTTGCTGGCTGTCTGTGGGCCTGGCATAGGCGGCTGGGTTGCTGTGGTGGCTGGCCGTGGGCTGGCGGCACGGCCACGGCCTAGCCACGGCCCATGGGGAGCTCGTGGATAGTAGGCTAGTAAACTAGATGGTGATGTGTGTATTTTGGTGATGCACTTTGTTGTGTTTCAAATTTAGGCTAATTACCTTTTTATATATGGGCTCACTACCTTTTTATGTATGGGCTCATACCCTTTTAAATATTTGGGCTCACCACATCTCATGTATTGGTTTTGTATATACTCCTTGGTTGGGCCAACCCATTATCATGTGAACGTTTTAAAAAAATGATCTACTTGTGTCGGTTTCATATTATTCCGTAAATGTTCACATGACGTAAATTAGTCATTATCTCTTGTTATATTTTATGTAACCGGCATGTTTAATTATGAAATGAATTATTTATTATTATGTTACAAGTATGAAAGATTATTATAAATAGTTACTTTGGAGGGGTCGTATTCTTGATAATGTCTTGTATTATTCGGTTGTGAGAGTCTTGGTCCTATCAGATACTAGAGGTGAGCTATAAGCCCTCTAGTTGCGGTATGATCGTCGGGATTGATGTTCACATCCGTAGTTATGGTGAGATGCAAGCCATAAATATGAATGTGACATTAGTAATACCGTCCCAGATACTTTATATGTTGTGCCTCGAACATGTTTTAAAGGTAACCTCTGAGGCGGACACTTGTTTGTAGTATTTGGACATGTTTTAAAGGTAACCGCTGCGCCAAATACTTTAAATGTTGTGCCTCAGACATGTTTTAAAGGTAACCTCCAAGTCGGGCACTTGTTTGTAGTATTTGGACATGTTTTAAAGCTAACCGCTGAGCCAGATACCTTATATGTTGTACCTCGGACCTGTTTTGTAGGTAACCTCTGAGTCGGGCACTTGTTTGTATCATTTGGACATGTTTTAAAGGTAACCGATGAGCCAGATACTTTATTTGTTGTGCCTCAGACATGTTTTAAAGGTAAGCTCTGAGTCGGGCACTTGTTTGTAGTATTTGGACATGTTTTAAAGGTAACCGCCGAGCCAGTTACTTTAGAGGTCGTGCCTTGGATATGTTTTTGATGTGACCAAAATTAGCGCATATTTAGCCCCCGAATTAGCCTTGTTCCTATGCTTTTTAGTGCATATTTGGGTCATTTCTTATCTTTAGTTCTTTGTTTTGCATATTCTTTGAGATTTTGATCCCTTGGTAGGAAAGGAGTAAGAATCTTGCATTTTCATGGCAAAACGAGACTAAATTGATCGAATCCAATGACCAAGCATCAAGGAGAGACAAGATTAGAAGGCCTTTGTACATATTATAGTAGATGAGCAATGTTGAGAAAGGATCCTTGAGTCCCCAAGGAAATCCCCAAGGAATTTATGAACAAAAGGGAAGAAAAGAAGAAGAAATCTTGCTGAAGAACAATCCGTGCGGATTGACTACAATCCGGCCGTCCTCCACCTGCACAATCTGTGCGGTTTCATCCCAAGACGCCCGGGTTAGCACTGCCACAATCCACCCGGATTCCTCCAAAGCCGCTCGTGTTCCACCGCCAGAATCCGCCCGTCCCGACACTAATCCGCTCGGATTCCTCTACAGCGCAATTTCGTCTTCTCCAAGCTACAAAGAAAGAGCCCTTCCTTTGAAAAATACCGGCTCCTCCCTGCTCAATCTAAAAAGTGTAATTACTAGTTTAGCCCTTAGTTAACCCTAATGCATCCCCCTAATCTCCACTATAAATACCCCATTAGTCTAATTAAAAGATCATGTTCTTCTTATCAATTCTTAGAGTAGTTAATACCAATCAAATCTCTCTTTAATTTTGTAATCAACAATTAATCAAGTTCTAATACAAGTTTTATTTCCTTAATCTCTCTTTTGTTCATCCTTTATTTTGGGTAATTGAAGATTATTTGGGTTATTATTGGGAGATTGACAACCTCTCAATCAAGCATCAAGTACTTCTTTTATCTTTGCTTTATTATTGGAATTATTAGTAGGTATAATTCTCTTAATCCCTTTTTAATTATTGTTAATTACTTTCATTTATTCATCATGTTTCATTTTGTTGGTATGATTGACAACCTTGCTAGCATGATCAACATGATAATGAGTGAGTAGTCTCTTAGCTAGGGTTAATGGGTGATTAGAAGAAACCAACATGGGGAATGATTCATGCTTAAATTAATATGCTTTCATGTTTTATTTGCTTGCTTGTTTTGATCTCAACTCATGCACATGTTATATTTGATGAAATGCTAAGCCTATGAATCCTTGCATTTACCACCATCTCCTATCTTTTCAATGAGACTTGTAAGACATAACCCAACTCGAGTCTCATTAGACCATGCATGTTGTTGAGTAGGGAAGACTAAGTCGACTTGTAGGTGTTGTACAATCTAATCAATTCGGCTCCGGGATCCAAACTTTCCTAGGATTGTAAGATATAACCCAACTCAATCCATCACAACAATAATTGCTTGCTTATAATTTGAGAACATGTTTGTATGATCAATTCCCATGATTCCCCTATGACCCCATGACACCCTAGTGCTTTTTAATCAATTGTTTACAACCCTTTAATTCATCTTTCTTGTTTATTTCCATTGATATTTTAGTTTAGTGACGTTCTACATCAACCCAATTTGTGACACCCCTAAGACACCACTAGTTGCAATAGAAATCTCATTTCAATACCCGTCCCTTGGGATCCGACCTTTACTTGCCTCTTTACTAATTGTAGAGTTGTTTGTGAAGCTATAAATTGTGTTTTGATTCGCACGTGACCCAACGACCACACCTTAAATTGTGAATACGAAACGGACCGATAAAAAATGGCGCCGTTGCCGGGGACGGTGTTTACTTGATTTAGATTTCCTTTCATTGTTATTAGTTGTGTCTTTTCTTTGCCTTGGGGAAGTAAAACTCCTCAAGGTTTGTTCTAATCGTTTTCAAGTTGTTCGATATTTTGCGAGATGGACTTTATAGATTGTTTTGTAGAGGACCACTTAAGTATACCTTTCTTCAAAGATCCCATGCAAGCATTGGAGGCCTTGGAAGCAAGTGAGGCTAAAAATATGTATTGGGAATTGGAGGTGGATCTTTTTGAGGCCGCTCTAGCTAACAAAGAACTTACTCATGCACAATCCGAATTAGTGCATAACATCCTTGTGGAAGCATGTCAACCCATAGAAGATGAGCAATCCATCCTAGAAGATATTTTACAAGCTCAAGAGCAAAGGAACCCATCATGGAATTTGAATATGATGAGGTTGATTAAAATAAAGTTGAGTATGCTATGAGAATGGAATGTCTAATGGAGATGGAGCAAATTCTCAATGAAACTCCAAAGGAGGAAAGTGAGGTACAAACTCCTACTTTAAAACCCCTTCCCCAAAATTTGAAATATGCTTACCTTGATGAATCAAAGACCAAACCCGTGATTGTTAATGATAGACTTGATGATGACCAATTGGGAAAATTGCTTGATGTGTTGAAACAACATGAGAAGACTATAGGTTATAGTCTAGATGACCTTAAGGGGATAAGTCCCAACTTTTGCATGCATAGAATTCATCTAGAGGAAGACCATAGACCTACCATTCAACCCCAAAGAAGATTGAACCCCCACATGCAAGAAGTTGTCAAAGGAGAAGTCATGAAATTACTTGATGCGGGAATCATATATCCCATATCGGATTCTTTGTGGGTTAGCCCCGTCCTAGTGGTACCTAAGAAACGAGGCACCACGGTAGTGACAAATGAAAAGAATGAACTAATACCCACAAGAATGATCACCGGTTGGCGTATGTGTATTGACTATCGAAAATTAAACTCCGCAACAAGAAAGGATCATTTTTCCCTACCATTCATTGACCAAATGCTTGAGAGGTTAGCCTCCAACAAATTCTTTTGTTACCTTGACGGGTATTCGGGATTCTTCCAAATCCCTATACACCCGGATGACCAACATAAGACCACCTTCACATGCCCCTATGGTACATTTGCATATAGGAGGATGCCTTTTGGTTTATGTAATTCCCCCGCCACTTTCCAAAGATACATGATGAGTGTCTTTTCCGATTACTTAGAGACCATAATGGAAGTTTTTATGGATGATTTTAGTGTTGATGGAAAGGACTTTGACTCATGTTTGCATAATCTTTCTCTTGTATTGCAAAAATGCGAAGATGTTAGTCTTGTTTTAAATTGGGAAAAGTGTCACTTCATGGTCAATGAAGGAATTGTTTTGGGTCATTTGATTTCGGAAAAGGGCATCGAGGTCGATAAAGCTAAAGTTGAGGTGATAGAGAAACTCCCACCTCCCGTGAATGTTAGAGGGGTGAGAAGTTTTCTCGGTCACGTGGGTTATTATCGTCGTTTCATAAAGGATTTTTCAAAAATAGCGAAACCCCTCACTCAACTTTTGCTTAAAGATGCCCAATTCCAATTCACTGATGAGTGTGTTGAAGCTTTTAATAGAATCAAGGAAGTATTAATCTCGGCACCAATCATCCAACCCCCGAATTGGGAGTTACCTTTCGAGATTATGTGTGACGCTAGCAACTACGCCATTGGAGCAGTTCTTGGCCAACGGGTAGGGAGAGCTCTTCACGCCATCTATTACATAAGCAAGACCCTCGACCCTTCCCAAGTGAATTATGACACAACCGAAAAGGAGCTTCTCGCCAATGTCTATGCTTTGGATAAATTCCGTTCCTACTTGCTTGGATCCAAGGTGATTGTATTTTCGGATCATCGCGCTCTCCGACATCTCTTGATAAAGAAGGAGGGAAAACCAAAATTGTTGAGATGGATTTTGCTCCTTCAAGAATTTGACTTGGAAATAAGAGACAAGAAAGGAGCCGAGAATGTAGTGGCGGATCATTTGTACAGGATCCGGTTTCATGATGAAAATGGAGAAACCCCGATCAATGACTCATTCCCCGACGTTATTTTGATGGCCATTCAAACACAACTTGAAAGGCACATCACCCCATGGTTTGCGGATTATGCCAATTATATTGTTGGAAAGGTACTCCCTCTAAATTTGAACCACAACCAAAGGAAGAGATTCCTATTCGAAGTGAAGAGGTACTTTTGGGATGACCCAAACCTCTACAAGGAGTGTAGTGATGGGCTCTACCGGAGATGCATCCCTCAATGGGAAATCCAAGGAATCTTGGAAGGATGTCATTCATCACCCTACGGTGGGCACCATGGTGTAAGGAGAACCGTTGCAAAAATTCTTCAATCAGCCTTCTATTGGCCTACAATGTTTCAAGATACAAGGGAATTCATCATTCATTGCGATGCTTGTCAAAGAACGGGGAATATCTCTTGGAGGAATGAAATGCCACAAAGGGGCATTCTAGAGGTGGAGATCTTCGATGTTTGAGGAATCGACTACCAAGGTCCCTTTGTGACATCAAATGGGAATAAGTACATCCTTGTGGTCGTAGACTACGTCTCAAAGTGGGTAGAGGCAATTGCCACCCCAAATGATGATGCAAAAACAGTCACCAAGCTCTTCAAGAAGATAATCTTCCCAAGATTTGGAGTTCCTAGAGCAATCATTAGTGATGGAGGAACACATTTCCATGAGAAGAAAATTGCATCTCTTTTGACCAAATATGGTGTTCAACATAGAACCGGCTTGGGATATCATCCTCAAACAAGCGGTCAAGTTGAGATTTCAAATAGAGAGATCAAGCAAATCCTTGAGAAAGTTGTGAACATGACTCGGAAAGATTGGAGCACAAAGCTTGATGATGCTCTTTGGGCTTATAGGACAGCCTATAAGACTCCCATAGGAGCCTCCCCTTACAATCTTGTCTATGCAAAAGCATGTCATTTGCCAATCGAATTGGAGTACAAAGCTTATTGGGCAATCCGAGCACTTAATCTTGATCTCAAATTAAGCGGTCAAAGGAGGATGATTCAAATCCAAGAGTTGGAGGAATTCCGACTACAATCCTATGAGAATCCAAAGATTTACAAAGAAAGGACGAAATTGCTTCATGATAAGAGAATTAGACAAAAGGCCTTGCACAAAGGAGACAAAGTCCTTCTATTCAATTCCCGCTACCGACTCTTTCCGGGAAAATTTAACTCTAGATGGATGGGTCCCTATGTGATAACCGAAGTTGGAAAATACGGAGATTTCGAACTCAAGGCGGAAGACGGAAGCAAGTTTAAGGTTAATGGTCAAAGATTGAAGCCATACTATGAAGGATCGTTTATTGGAGAGGTCGAGGTCACCTACCTCGGACCTTCTAATCCTTGAAAGAACTATCGAAGGGAGAGTTTGGTGGAGTCCTCCCTAAACCACCACTTGTAAATATACTAACTCTCTAGCTTGTATTTATTGTTTTATTGCATTTCTTTCAATAATTAACATGAACTCTTTTCATGAGCGTAAGTGAGGGAGGGTTACTAATGAATTTTGAATGAAGAAAGGAACCAATTTTCAAGTGTAGGGACGCATCTAAGAGAGGAGATAAAGTCAAAGGATGAATTCACAGCCTGAACACGTGCGTGTTCCCCGAAATCCGGCCGTCTTACCGGAATCCGAGCGTTCTGAGGACAATCCGTCCGTCCCGCTACACTGAGAAATTGAAGATTTTTGGACTGAGGTTGAATCCGAGCGTCTCAGAAGGAGAAACGCCCGTCTTGAAGAATCCGGCCGGATTTGAAGAAAGACGCCCGTCTTTCTACCTGTGCATTTCAAGCAAAATCGCTGTAAAGGAATCCGTCCGTCTTCAGAAGAAGACGCCTGTCCCGTTGAAAAAGAATCCGAACGTCTTATGCTCGGGACGCCCGTCTTTGAGGTTTCAAATTTTGGAGATTTTATTTGTGTGAGAATCCGGGCGTATTGCCCTTAATCCGCCCGTCCGAGGAGCACGAATCCGAGCGTCTTCAGCTCGAATCCGCTCGTCCTCCCATGGTGTTTTGACCCGACTTTTCCTTAATTAAATTACACCCCACCACACATATAGTGACACATCACTACTCCTTCCACTTGCATTATAAAACCCACCTCCTTATGACTCCCATACATATCCAAATCACTCTCTTAACCCACAAAATCAAAAAGCCCCAATTTTTTAGGGTTTCCAAGGGCAACACTCAATCAACAAGGAGCATCTTTCTTCCTTCACAAATCAAAGGAATTCAACTCTGTAATCAAGGAATGGCACCAAGGAGATCCTCTTTTAGGAGTGGGAGAAGACTAAGGATGAGGGGAAGTTCTTCCACCTCCCATGTCAACACTTTAAGAAGGGAGCATGAAGAGATTGTAGATCTCACAAGGCTTGATGACTTCTCAAATGTTGAATTTGTCAATGATGTGCAAAGATTAGTCTTCCACCGGCTTCTAAGTAAGAACATTCTTCCCACTAAGTTTTTATGTCATGATACCTTGAGGAAACTTGGAATTTATCACCAAGTAGAAGCTCTCTTTGAAGTATTTGGTCTCTCTACCCTTTTTCACATGCATGAACCAACTTATCGATCTCTTGTGCTTGAGTTTCTGAGCTTTTTGAAGATTACAACCTTGAACAAAACAATTTACATAGAGTTTAGGCTAGAAAATGTTTCAAGGATGATGACCCTTGTAGAATTCGCAAATGTGTTCGGACTCGATGTTTCGCCTACCCGAACATCGAAGCCAAATAAATACAGTGTTGAGCCTTTGTGGAGGGCCATGACCGGCCGGGATTTCGTACACAACAAGGAATGTCTCGCTTTTCATATTCAAAATCTGATCTTGAGACTTACTTATCGATTCCTCTCGGGCACTCTCTTTGCTCGCCGAGATCCGGAGATCGTGAACCAATTAGACCTTGTGTTTATGGAATCCTACCTCAATATTCAAGGAAGAAGTGTGTACCACCTCAATGCACCTCTAGTGCTAGTCAAGAAATGGACAAAGTTTTGGAATGGTGACGATGATGGAATGAAACACATAGTGAATGGAGGACTCATTACTAGGCTTGCAAAGCATTTCAACCCAAGATTCAATGAGAATAATGAGTATACTCCTCTTTTGGGAAACACGAGAATAAATGAAGTTTTTTTTGTCATTCAACATCATTGGATAACCCTTGAGGGGGTTGACAAGCGCATCAAGTGGGTAACGAAAGGATGTGATCCGATTTTTCTTCCAATGAATGGCTTACCACGAGTTTTTTGGAGAAGAGGACATTTGTCTCCAATCCCATCCTACCTCATCCCTCCAAATCAAACCCAACCAAGGCAAACACCACCACAACAACAACAAGAACAACAAACTCAAGATGATAAGATAAAAGTGCCTCCCTACCCCTTTCCCTACCAACCATATAACCATCCAAACCCCTTCATCTCCCCCGTGACGACTTTGTCACGGGAATCTTATAAAATTTACACTACCGTCAATACGAAACCTCCGTGGACACTTACTATGCTCTCTACCCCCAATATCACGAGATGGTTCGAAGAGGACGGATTAGTGAGGAAGGAGCATTCCCCTCATGGGCTCAAATGGAATTACTCTTCCCCAACTCGGAGAGAGCTAATGAAGGGGTGAATGGTAGACAAGAGGAGGGAAGCAACAATTCTTGTGGAGGAGACAAGGTGGAGCTTGAGAGTGAAGAAGACGAATTCATGGACCCAAGTTTGAGTGATGCTTCAAAGGAGATTTGGGATAGCGATGTAGAGGGAGATGATGCCGATGTCTAGAAGACTACTTCATCACTAGGTGGAGCGGGCGAGAGGCACCCACCTAAGTTTAAGTGAAGTTTTCTCATCTCTCCTCTTTATTTTCAAAGTTGCATGAAAAGAAGTTCGTGTCTTGTTACTTTGTTTTAATTATTTTCTTGATCATTGTTGGAGTAGTCCTAGCACCATAGAGGACTCACACCTCGGTACCATTGAGGTGTTCTCGTTTTATTGTTCCCACTTTCAAAATCCAAAATGACAAATTAGTTTCATGCATTTCATAGTGTGTGCATGAACTACACCCATCCTTGGACATTAGCAATAGTGTCTAACTAAGTTTGGGGAAGTTAATGCATACACAACGGGAGGTAATCTAAATTATCCTCTCCGTCATAACAAAAACCATGCATCATGTAGTGTAGACTAGTGTAGATTGCATTTAGTATAGAAATCATGCATCATCTTTGCATAGTTTTCCATCATTTTGGCCATTGAGGACAATGCCCATATTAGTGTGGGGATGGGGAATTCTAACTTAACTTTATATTCCAAAATGATAAAAATTGAAAATTTTTGAAAATCATAAAAATTTGAAAATTAAAAAGCCAAAAACATCTTTATTTCCTTTTGTAGTGTAGTCTTGTTTATATTATTATATATATTGTGTTTGTTCTATCCTTGTTCACATTGATTGACTACGCCGCATCCGAGGCATGAGGATCATGAAGACCGCATGGTATGATCTTTCCAATCTTCTTTTTCCTCTTTATGTTAATGACTATATGGCTTTATTTTGTTTGATGCGGTATAACAATGTGAACTTAGGACTTGCATTTAGTTTATATGTCATATTAGTTGATAGAATCACTTGCATTAGGATGTTTATATTAGTTGCATCATAGCATATAGTTGCATTTAGATAAAAGTTTTGAAAAATGCCTAATTAGGAACTTTGACAAGAGCAACTAAGCCATTACAAATACTTGTTCAACATAAGACTTTGCCTACTAGAATGGTTGTAAAACACCCTAGATAGTGTCATACTAGTGTCTTTTGACCCATGACCCAAAGCCTAGTCAAGGGTTTGCATGTGAGTCACCTATCCAACTCCGTGATGCGATGTGGACTTGGTTAACTTGTCTAGGTGACCTTGATTGACCTTGTGGTAAGGCAACCCAAAAATATTTTCTATCAATAAGCTTCAAGGGCTCATTTCAAAGAATTTTGTCATGTGGAAGTAATTTAATGCCAAGGAAACCTCAAATGTTATGAATTGTTGAATATTGAGAAATTTAAATTGTTTTGATGGAGGCGTACCACTTCGATGTGCTTTGGAGCGGGATCCATTGAATTGGGCCCCACACGGTTGTGAATTCAGCCGCCCAGAGACAGAGTGAATATCACCCCGAAAAGCTATTGTCTTGAGGTTAACCGGTTGCCTAATAAGCGATTGGCGAAAGCAAAGGACACTAGCCCGGAAGGGATAAACCCCATCTTAAATTTTTGAAATGTGAAAGTGAAATGAGGAAAATTTTGAATACTAGTCATATCCACTCGTTGTGTATAAAGATTTGAGCATTTCATTCCCAAAAAGCCTTTTTGTCAAGCCACTTTGTCGAGCTTGGGACGATCCATGACCTTTACTTTTGTAGAGAATTCGAGACTTGTCATGTCATATGCTACTAGCATCATAGGGATCATCATTCCACCACCATCCGATCGCTCTTGACGAAAGCATTTGGAAATTGAGGACAAAAGTAGTCTAGTTTAACACCATTTGGAGGTGATTTAGTGCCATCCTCTTAGCCTTAGTAATTTGTTGAACTAGTATTTGTTAAGGATTACATACTCTTAAATTTAATCCTCTTTAGTGCCTCTGCCGCTTGATGAGGAAGTGGCTATTCTTTTGTAGATGCATCCATTATGTGATTTTGTGTGCTTAATGTTTGGATGTGTCGCCATTTTGGCAAGACCCACCTTGCCTTGCAAGAAGGCATCCTACCTCATGGTTGTCTTGTTGTGAGTTGAAGGGGCGGAGTGAGACCTGCTAATTGTCTCATATCGGCTATGTAATTAGGTTAGTTTAAATAATGGTCCTAGTCTTTGTCACCTCATTACTCGGGACGAGCAAAGGTTCGGTTTGGGGATATTTGATGTGACCATAATTAGCGCATATTAAGCCCCCGAATTAGCCTTGTTCCCATGCTTTTTTGTGCATATTTGGGTTATTTCTTATCTTTAGTTCTTTGTTTTGCATATTCTTTGAGATTTTGATCCCTTGGTAGGAAAGGAGTAAGAATCTTGCATTTTCATGGCAAGACGAGACTAAATTGATCGAATCCAATGACTAAGAATCAAGGAGAGACAAGATTAGAAGGCCTTTGTACATATTATAGTAGATGAGCAATGTTGAGAAAGGATCCTTGAGTCCCCAAGGAAATCCCCAAGGAATTTATGAAGAAAAGGGAAGAAAAGAAGAAGAAATCTTGCTGAAGAACAATCCGTGCGGATTGACTACAATCCGACCGTCCTCCACCTGCACAATCCGTGCGGTTTCATCCCAAGACCCTCGGGTTAGCACTGCCACAATCCGCCCGGATTCCTCCAAAGCCGCTCGTGTTCCACCGCCAGAATCCGCCCGTCCCGACACTAATCCGCTCGGATTCCTCTACAGCGCAATTTCGTCTTCTCCAAGCTACAAAGAAAG
The DNA here is from genome assembly GCF_048544455.1 of Silene latifolia. Lineage (NCBI taxonomy): Eukaryota > Viridiplantae > Streptophyta > Magnoliopsida > Caryophyllales > Caryophyllaceae > Silene > Silene latifolia. The sequence goes on along the minus strand of NC_133538.1, from coordinate 440,078,604 downwards.
AAGCCCTTCCTTCGAAAAATACCGGCTCCTCCCTGCTCAATCTAAAAAGTGTAATTACTAGTTTAGCCCTTAGTTAACCCTAATGCATCCCCCTAATCTCCATTATAAATACCCCATTAGTCTAATTAGAAGAGCATGTTCTTCTTATCAATTCTTAGAGTAGTTAATACCAATCAAATCTCTCTTTAATTTTGTAATCAACAATTAATCAAGTTCTAATACAAGTTTTATTTCCTTAATCTCTCTTTTTTTCATCCTTTATTTTGGGTAATTGAAGATTATTTGGGTTATTATTGGAAGATTGACAACCTCTCAATCAAGCATCAAGTACTTCTTTTATCTTTGCTTTATTATTGGAATCATTAGTAGGTATAATTCTCTTAATCCCTTTTTAATTATTGTTAATTACTTTCATTTATTCATCATGTTTCATTTTGTTGGTATGATTGACAACCTTGCTAGCATGATCAACATGATAATGAGTGAGTAGTCTCTTAGCTAGGGTTAATGGGTGATTAGGGGAAACCAACATGGGGAATGATTCATGCTTAAAAATATATGCTTTCATGTTTTATTTGCTTGCTTGTTTTGATCTCAACTCATGCACATGTTATATTTGATGAAATGCTAAGCCTATGAATCCTTGCATTTACCACCATCTCCTATCTTTTCAATGAGACTTGTAAGACATAACCCAACTCGAGTCTCATTAGACCATGCATGTTGTTGAGTAGGGAAGACTAAGTCGACTTGTAGGTGTTGTACAATCTAATCGATTCAGCTCCGGGACCCAAACTTTCCTAGGATTGTAAGATATAACCCAACTCAATCCATCACAACAATAATTGCTTGCTTATAATTTGAGAACATGTTTGTATAATCAATTCCCATGATTCCCCTATGACCCCATGACACCCTAATGCTTTTTAATCAATTGTTTACAACCCTTTAATTCATCTTGCTTGTTTATTTCCATTGATATTTTAGTTTAGTGACCTTCTACATCAACCTAATTTGTCACACCCCTAAGACACCACTAGTTGCAATAGAAATCTTATTTCAATACCCGTCCCTTGGGATCCGACCTTTACTTGCCTCTTTACTAATTGTAGAGTTGTTTGTGAAGCTATAAATTGTGTTTTGATTCGGACGTGACCCAACGACCACACCTTAAATTGTGAATAAGAAACGGACCGATCAGTTTTAAAGGTAACCGCTGACCCAAGTTGCTTAAGGATTTGTGTCTCAGACATGCTTTAAAGGTACCCTCTGAGCCGGATGCTTTACTTTATGTGTGATTTTAGTAGTCCCATTTCGTGTATTGTATGTTATTGGCTTTCAAAGTTCATGGCTAAAGTTTCCATTCACATATATTATGATGTTAATCTTGTTTATCCATCATATATGATATTCTATCGTGTTTATATTTGTATTATCATTTATGACATTTTGGTTGGATTGTCTCATATGTATGTATCATATGCCTTATGTATGATTGACTACGCATGTTTTGAATGTTAGTCTCATGTCTCAATGCTTGCATCAAATGGTTAAAAGTATGATGTTCTAATATGTTCTTGTTTATCTATGTTCCGACACTTTGTGGCTGAGAGAACCTTGAGTTACTCCCCACTGACTGTGGCGTTCATGTTTACATGAATGACAGGTTGTGAAGATGCTTACGTGGGGAAGACGTGTGGGCTAACGAGAACTAAACCTTGGACTAGTAGTCGGTTTATTAGGATTGCTTAGACTCATTATTAATCATTTTGTCATTCGAGATATATATTTTCCCTCACCTTTGACTATCATGCTTGTATAAACTTCACTTTATTTCCACATTCTCTATTTATGTTTTAGATTTTAATGAACTCGCGCTTTAAACTTTAAAAGTTTCAAAAAAAAATTCCTAATTTCTGCTTCAATTTATAAGTTATATTTTCCGCGTTATTGCGGGGGTTCATAGTTGCTATCACAGCCTATGTTGCTCCCGACGCACACATGTGTACCCCAAATTTAAGTTTGAACTTCAACTTGAATAATGAATGAGAGATGGGTAGAACTAAGGACCTAAGTTGGTAGTCACTTTGTGTATGCTTTTGCTAGGTGCTAACTTGTTTGATTTATTTGGTGTCTTGAGAAGATGGTGCGACCAACCAAGGTGAAGAATACTATCATGGAAGCTCTTACTCTAATTCTTCGGAATCAACGGGATGCCAATGCTCAAGTCAATCATCATCCTAACTCCCGCGGCAAGAGATCCTTTGTTACCTCTTCTTCGTCATCTGCTAACAAGAAGAACAAGAAGAAGAAGAAGCCCTTTCCAAGTGGACAAGTGCAAGGTGGACAAGCTCCCTCTTCGGAAGACAAACCTGAGGAGACCCGCAAGTGCTTCAAGTGTAGGCAAGCTTATCACCCGGGGATTGGATTCTACGATATTCCCTTGAAGTGTTACCATTGCAAGAAGCCCAGTCATTTCATCAAGGATTGCCCCGAGAAGAAGAAGATTGCTCCTCCTCCTCATGATCCGGAAGATGAGCAAAGAAGAGCCATCCGGCGTCGAGAATCAAGTCAGAGTCGCCGTTTCTCCCGACACCGTCACGGGTGTGTTTTCTATCCTTGATCAACCTTATCTTACTTTTACCCCGTAATTCTCATCCTTCTTCTAAAATCCTTTTGATTTACCTTCGGAGTTTCTCTCATATCATTCATTCCATCTTACCCGTGGAATTCTTTTGTAATTCTTCCTCTCAACTCACCTTTGTAGCTTTCCCTTTTCCTTGACCATAAGCCTTATCGTTCATGCATCTCCTACTCTATTTGTTGTACTTCCTCTTTGGATTCTAGTCAAGAGGCTTATAAAACTCTATCTTTAACATCCTTGTTGACCTCACTTCGACTCTTACCCCTAGGAAGTTTATCATAGCTCTTTCGTTGATTAAGTTTGGATTCTTTTCACGTGCTTTGTTTTAATGAAGCCTAAGTCGTTTTTCATTTCGTACAACTTCTAAACCTTTCAAACTAGCATTTTTGGTTCGTTGTTAATAATTTATATCACTTTTACAAAACTTTACCTATTTTAATGGTTTGAAAATGAAAATTTGATTTAGTTCCCTATTAGTTCTTTGAGTATAAACGTCTTTATCATGATTTTTAATTGCTAAACCCGAGATTACTTTTAATTTTGCTCAATTTCTTACTAACTTTGATCTACTTATGCTTTATTTGTCTAGTTTGAAGTTACACTTTTAAGAACTTAACTCCTTTTTGAATTTAAAAGTTTCACTTTTATTTTTATTTTGGCTTTTGCAAAAGAAAATTTGAGTGGATTATCATTTTCAATTGGTTTTAACGTTGATAGGATGTTAGAACTCGTTATTAGGGACGTTTAATAACTTGTTCTACGCTTGTCGGCGAATGATTTTGTTTTAAACTTGTCGTTGACTTGGAAAGTTAGCACTCTTGTGTGCACGACAAGAGCAATTTCGTTCAATGAAAGAGACTTATACTTTTGAAAACTCTTCATAAATATTTCTGAAAGTATTTTTGATTTTTTATTCATACAAATGATTTGAAATTTAACCTTATCTTTGATTTGGAATGTGATGTTCTTGAATGCGCAACGAGAGCACTTTCATTCCTTTGACAAGAATCTGCTTCTGTTGGAAAAGTTTACTTGAAACTTTTACAAGAATTTTAATTCTTACTATAAGTAGCCTTTCAATGTTTTGGTTGCCGATTTCAAAAAGTCCAGTTTTATCTTAATAACCTTTCATTTTCTACTTTCAAGTTTCGCCGACGAAACTTTTTAAAAGGTGGGGTGATTGTAACACCCCCGAATTTCTCATTTTGACATTTATAATTTATTAAACCGTTCAATTACTTTATTTTATATTTTTAAATTATTTAATTTAATTAACTTTATTTTTAACGTGATTTATATAAAAGTAATATTGTAAAGCTTAATTTATATAAAAATATGTATTTTAGTCGGATAGTAGTAATAGTGACCGTAATAATAATAGTCTTCCGTCTTAAGTTAATATGGACTTGAGACATTTTCCCACCTTGTATAAGACCGTCACAATTTACTTGTAAGGCTAAGTTTAATTTTGGACCAATCAAATCTTGACAACACTCATACCACACACCTCACACACTCTACTTTTATATATATATTCATATTATTATTATTATTATTATTATTATTATTATTATTATTATTATTATTATTATTATTATTATTATTATTATTATTATTATTATTATTATTATTATTATTATTATTATTATTATTATTATTATTATTATTATTATTATTATTATTATTATTATTATTATTATTATTATTATTATTATTATTATTAATACCCGTCCCCACCCCATTCTTTCCCTTCCTTTTTCGAAACACTTATCAGCAACAACAACAACATTCCTGCAACAACAGCAAAAACGGACCAAAACACCATTTCCGTCACCTTCAACCTCAGACCCCAACCTCATTTCTGAACCTTTTTTCAAACATGCTTTGCTTTATGTGTGATGTTAGTAGTCCCATTTCGTGTATTGTATGTTATTGGCTTTCAAAGTTCATGGCTAAAGATTCCATTCACATATATTATGATGTTAATCTTGTTTATCCATCATATATGATATTCTATCGTGTTTATAGTTGTATTATCATTTATGACGTTTTGGTTGGATTGTCTCATATGTATGTATCATGTGCCTTATCTATGATTGACTACGCATGTTTTGAATGTTAGTCTCATGTCTCAATGCTTGCATCAAATGGTTATATTTATGATGTTCTAATATGTACCTGTTTATCTGTGTTTCGACAGTTTGTGGCTCGGAGAACCTTTAGTACTCCCCACTGACTGCGGCGTTCATATTTACATGAATTATAGGTTGTGAAGATGCTTACGTGGGGAAGACGTGTGGGCTAGCGAGAACTAAACCTTGGACTAGTAGTCGGTTTATTAGGATTGCTTAAACTCATCATTTATCATTTTGTCATTCGAGGGATATATTTTCCCTCACCGTTGACTATCACGTTTGTATAAACTTAACTTTATTTCCGCATTCTCTATTTATGTTTTAGATTTTAATGAATCCGTGCTTTAAACTTTAAAAGTTTCAAAAAAAATTCCTAATTTCCACTTGAATTTATAAGTGACATTTTCCGCGTTATTGCGGGGGTTCACATTTGGAACCTCTTGCAAAGTAAAATAAAATGAAACAAGTAAATTAGTATAAATTATATAAAAAAAACTAATTAAAAAATGGGAAAAAAAGGAGAAAAAGAAAAAATTAATAAACTCGACGCCGCGTCCTAATGTAGAGACCCAGTATTTGTTGATTCTCCAACAAACACCCGATGATTATCGGACTACAACATGCTTAGGAATCGCTACGTTTAATCGACAGTTTGTAAAACTATACGTCAGAAAACTCAAAACGATTTCAAAAAGAAAATATTTTCAAAACTTTTCAAAACTACCTGGAGTGTTTTATGCACGACGACGGGGTCGCAATGACACAAACTAGAGTCAAAACCGACACCAACAACGAGTCAAACCGAGTCAAACACAAAAAATAAACATCATAAAGCTTCCATGTTAAGTATACCCGGTATACTTGAATGGTCAGGTATAAAAATCATGACATCCAAAACCTAGGATAGAACAAATCATGATTTCAAGTGCGTGATAGTGACAAGACAGCTCGAAGACCCGCGAAATGGCTCGCGGCTCTTCAAGTAGCCCAGGTGGGCACGTCGCTCAAAACGCAAACAACCACACAATCCTCTATAAATACCCCACAAATGCCACCATTTGAAGGTACGCGAGCATTCGCCCCATCTTTTCTCCCTTAAAATTATAGACTCGACTTCTCAAGTCACAAACCGACACGTATTTTCGACCTACCGATCGAAAATACAAGCCATACACATTGTATGGTACCGTCATCATGCATTAAATCACTTGACCGACCATTTCGACCAACTACATAATCACTAAACAAAACAAACACTCTTTACATTGCTAAAATGGTTTTCAACCGAGTTTTTCGACCTAACAAGTTTTTACACTTCCGGCGATTTCTCGCCAACAACCTAGCATGTAAGTACGAGGGTGTAATTAATCCTCTTCTTTCATTTATTTTTATCTGTTTTTATGACCATAACATGCTAAAACCTGCATAACATGGTCAAAAATACGGATCGAATGAGCCAAAACCGAATTTTGACCTGAAACAGAAGCCCCTAGTCACAACTAGGTGGCTCGCGCCTCAATGGGCTATCCAGGTCAGAACTTAAACATGTTTGAGTTCATTATTTCCATTTCCATTTAATTTTACAACCGGTTTTTTCTATTTCAAATCATTTCTACTACAAATATTTTTAACCATGAAAGTATTAACCCTTGGTTCCTTATACCATGACGGTTCAATCCGTGTTTTGGTGACGATATTTGGTTAATTACATTTTAAAAGGCATTTTAAAACCTTTTATTCATTTGTTTACATTTTCAAAACAACCATATTAGTCATACATACATAATCATCCTTGGTTCCTTATACCATGTCGGTTTAAATTCGAGTACGATGATGAACATTGACTAATTACAAAACAATGAACTTAACACAATTAGTTCATAATAAATGTTTTTCAAAACTATTCATGTCAAGCTTGCAAAATCGAACCCGAAATCGAATATCATTAACACAATGATGATTATTCAAGCTTCGTTCTTCATATTTGCACAAAAGCGGTCCAAACCGCCTTTTTAGCAAAGACGGGTTCAAATACCCTTTTACAAACCATTTCATAAACATTTTCAACAACCAAGAGACACCCCTTTAGGTCGTCTGCAACCTCGCGCCTAAACAGGCCCAATGGTTTCCAGTTTTCAAACCTGGACAGGTCCCTTTACATCGCCCAAGGCTCGCGCCTCAATAGGCTGCCTAATGCAGGTCCTGCTTCCTTTCCAGCACTTGTCTAGGACGATCCTGAATTCGGTTAGCCCGAATACAGGATGGATCAGATTAACAAAGTCCGCATTTTACTTTGTATTTGCAAAACGCCTTTCTAAGACAAATGGATCACGTTATGCACCATAAACCTAACTCCGTAAATGGATGTTTAATTTTCGTCTTACATGCAAATAAACACTAAATTCAACTTGACATCAATTACTTGATATTTGGATAAACAACTGACATAGTAAACTCACATGTTAGGTTTAAATTTGTGGATGCGCATTCATGCATTTATCCGTTTTATCAAATTTTGCATTCAACCAACCAAGATCGATCAGTAGAGACCGCTACTGCGGGCGTGATTGGGTGTCCGATTAAAGGGCTTCCCAATACGTACCATCACGTCTTACTCAAAAACTTTGGATGGTGGACGACCTTATCTAGGGCGAACAAGAGTCATTCTAGAGATCGGATGCTAAAGTGGGACGACTCCTTATCTTTAGTACCTATGTCGAACACCGTTTTTTTCCTTGGTTGACCTAGGGATAAAGTGTATTCGAACGGTTTCCAAGCATCCCATAATTGCTTGGTGGCGACTCCTAACATCTCTAACATCGTTTCGAGACCTTTGCCGAGACGAAACCGACCGATCTAAAATGATCCGGTTGTTGGGCCCAGATTTATCGTGCTTGACCAGACGGGAATCAGGCAATGACCAAGCCAAACCTGAACAGAAGCAAATCAATACAAGGTATCCAAACATCTGAACAGGCACCAGCCAGGAGGGAAAGACAGGTCAGTCATCAATTAAGCCAGGCCTGAAGGGATATCTCACCAAGTTACATGCCAAGCACTACCAGAACGCGTCAGGCAACAACTAATACACGGGAGACTTATTCAAAAAACCCCACAACAAATATGGAGCAGTCAACCTAGCGGAGATTAAGACGGCCAATATTATGAGTCAACCAACCACTCCTGGGTAAATAGGGCACGAGGCCTATTTACTAGGAAGGTTATAAACGGCTTGAAAAGGACCATTGCAAAGGAGAGAACGCCACTATAAATAGCAAGGAGAAGAAAGAAGAAAGGATGAATCACTTACTCACTCGCATTTTTACGCTCATCTTTGTAATCATAAACCACCATAACATTATTATTAAACAATCATACTCTATTCCTTGCCTGACATACACATTCCCTGTCAGGACACCCAAAATCATATTAACAATCCCTCCTCGCTTGATGCCCGTGGTTTTTTCCCTTATTCTCAGGGTTTTTCCACGTATAAATCTTTGTGTCTTGCTTTATTATTCATTATTTACTTTGTCAATCATACTAGTCAGGCTTAGTTATTTTGAGTTAGATTGCCCTGGAATTACATCCCTGGTAGGACTTCGTCCTTGTGAGAAATCCTGCTAAAATAATTGGCGCCCACCGTGGGGCCTCTAGCTAAAAAATAATCAAAACCTATTTCCAAACAACGTAAAAACATTCCCAAAAAATGACTGGAGACAGCATAGAACAACAACTGGCTGCCGCCAAACAACAAATACTGGAAATGGATAAAACTGAAGCAGAAAATGGCCTAGGCGGAGGCTAAAGTCCTGAAACTAAAAGAATCAGAGTGTAGTCTGAAGCAAAAGCTAGGACATAAGGCTTCAGGCTCAAAAATGAAGATTCAGCCTAGAAAACCATTCTCTTCAATTATCAAAAACATTGACTTCTCCAACTTTGGTACTCCAACTCCAACGAAATCCAAAGCAGGGGACCTTGATTCAGACTCAGAGTATATTCCAAATGAAGAGGCCATCCCAAAGTATATTCCCCGGAGTACCTCCAACCATTGAGGAAGCCAACCCTGAAAGTTATGCTGACTCTCCCTTCGTGGATGAGATAGCCAAGATAGATCTGCCTAAAAAATTTGTAGTACCATCAATGAGAATGTATGATGGAACTACAGATCCTCAGAAGCATGTAGCCTACTACAAACAAAGAATGTTGGCAGCCTCCATACCGAGTGAGTTGTGACAAGTATGCATGTGCAAGGGTTTTAGAACAACCCTGACCGGACCTGCCCTTCAGTGGTACATAAACCAGCCACATGGAAGCATCAAGTCCTTTGCAGATCTGATAAACTCGTTCAGCCAACAATTCGCCAACAACAGGGAACTCGAAAAGAGATCCAGTGACCGATACAGAATTAAGCAAAAACTTGGCGAGACAATCAGAGCATTCCTGACCAGATTCAACAAAGAGAAAGTATCAATCCCCAGATGTGATGTTGGGACAGCTGTGGAAGCTTTCAGGCAAACACTACCATTGGACAGCGATTTCTATGACGAGCTGACTATGAAGCCTTACCTGACTTTTGAAGACGTCCAAGCAAAGGCTATTGGCTACATCAGGCTTGAAGAAGACAAAAGCTTCAAAGCTGAAGCCACCGATAGTGTTCCAGGATATGAAAGATGAAACAGGAAAAGTTCTAATCATAGAAGAAGCAGTTCCAGGCCATCCCCCTACACTAGGCCTAACAGATCAGAAGTCAACTATGCTCATGAGCAACGAGGTAACTCTTATACTTACCCGCCTATTCAGGAATATAATTTCTCTGTTGATACTGCGGGACTGATCAAAAGGCTTGACAACATGGGAGACAATGTCAAGTGGCCCAAAAAGATGGACAATCCCAACTCAAGGAAAGACAGAACAAGATGGTGTGAATTTCACATGGATATAGGACATACCACAGAAGAATGCCTTGGTCTACGCAGACAAGTGGCTTATCTGTTAAAGAAAGGCTACCTAAAATATTTGATGCCATCAAAGTACAGGGAAGACAGCAAATTAGGAAAGGATCAGGAACGACCACAATGTGACCTGCCCCTGGCACTACCCATCTATGAAGTCAAATTCATCAATAGAGGATCTGAGATCGGCAGCGTGACCAGCTCAGCAGCAAAGAAAATAGCTAGGGAGTAAAAAATGAAATCTCCTTTTAAACCTAGAAATTTACCTCAGCAGCAAAGAAAATATGCAGGGAATTCCGGACGTCCATCATGATGGCGTGGTCATTATCATGCAAATTGGGACTTCACGTGTCCTGAGAATCCTAGTAGATATGGTGGCAGCTAAGTTACCTAATTATGCTTGACGTCTTGAAAGCCATGGAGATTGATGAGAACCAGATCATAAAGAAATCAAATGTCCTAGTAGGATTCAGTGGTGAAACCAAGAACACTCTGGGCAAAATCTACCTGCCAACTACGTTGAAGGAGTCTTATCTTATGAAAGATTTGGAGTCCAAGAGCCTTTCATCCTACAATGCAATCCTAGGCAGGCCCAGGATCGATAATGTCAGAGCTATCCCTTCAACCTATCACCAATGTGTAAAAATACCAACAGAATGGGGAATAGCAACCATCAAAGGTGAACAAAAGTCTGCCCAGGAATGTTACAATAAATCCTTCAAAACTTCCAAGGCAGGTAAGTCTCTCGCCTAGCAATTACAGTACCCTGTCAGAAGCACTTATGTGGTAGAAACTCAAATGGAAACAGATTAGGTAATATTAGACCCTGAGTATCCTGACCGGCACGTACTTGTAGGATCTAATGTCCCTGATAATATCAGACCAGAACTAGTAAGTTTTCTCAAGAATAAATCTTTATGTTTTGCTTGGTCCCATTTTGATATGACTGGCACAGATGCTAACATTATTACCTATAAGCTCAATATTGACACTTATTTTAAGCCTGTACAGCAGAAAAGGAGAAAGTTTCCCCCTGAGCGCAACACTATTATTAACGAAGAGGTAGTCAAACTCTTAGATATGGGAATGATCAGGGAAGTAATGTACCCTGAATGGCTGGCTAATGTGTTTGTGGTACAAAAGAAGAATAGCAAGTAGAGAGTCTGTGTAGACTACACAGATATTAACAAAGCCTGCCCAAAAGATCCATTCCCACTCCCTCATATTAATGTAATGGTAGATGCTATGGTTGGGACGAACTACTAACATTTAGGGATGCCTCAAGTGGATTCAACGAGATCAAGATGCACCCAGCTGACCAGGAAAACACTGCATTCATCACGGAAAGGGGCATATATTGCTACACAACCATGCCCTTTTGCCTGAAATATGCAGGGGCAACCTACCAACACCTTGATGATGTTCAAACACTAAATTAGTGACATAATAGAGGTTTACATTGATGACATGGTGGTCAAATTAAATGAAGAAGATCAGGTAAAGGACCTGGAAGTAGACTTCAAAATCGTGGAAGAATTCAACATGAAACTCAACCCGTCCAAATGCCACTTTGGAGTATCTTCAGGATTGCCTAACCTTGGCAGAAGAATTAAGAGATGCAGTGGAGATCAGAATTGCCTCCTACCAGCAAACAGTAGCTAGAAGTTACAACAAAAATGTAAACATCAAGTTATGCAAGGAAGGAGACCTAGTCCTACGAAAAGTCTTCCGAAATACAAAGGACAAGAATGCTCGCAAACTGGCTCCTGCATGGGGAGGACCTTACCCGATTGATTAAATAGTAGGGCAGAGAGCCTACAGGCTACAGACCCTGGACGGAGAAATGATCCCTAGATCCTGGAACATCTCCCACCTAAAACTATTTTATGTATAAACTTATTATTTGATACTTCAAACTAGGTAAGGCCATTTAACTTTATCTCTTACCTCGCAAAGTTATATTTGAAAACCCCCTAAATGAAATAACAACATGACCTTTCTATGCCTCAATACATGCTTTCCTGCTAATTGTCATTTTGCCTGAATGCTTATTTGTTATGTTCTTGTTTAATCCTTATTCAATATAAGTACAAGTTTACCATATTATCATATTAAATCCTGAAAACTTGTTTTACGCCTTTTCTATAAATTATGTAGTTCATTGTAATCACAGGCTTAAAAAAATATTCAGGATTGAGGGCCACTCCACTCAACCTCAGCAACATCTCAGTCATGCTTCACAAACCCTTGCATTTTTGCCACATCCAAAAAATACATAAAAATTGTGCTCAATATGAAAAGACAAGTATGATGGTGGAAAAAGACCAGAAAAGCGCTCACGACAGGCAAAAAGCCATGATTTCCTAAAAAAGGATTGAGGGCCATAAGCCCTCCTGATGGGCATTATCTTAACAAAATAGCTCAAATTACATTATTGCAGGTACTACTTAATTTAACCAAGGCATACAAAGAAACAGGAAAAAATCTTCAAATTATGTCAAAGGAAAGGTAGAAAATTCAAAGTTTGCCCAGGGAACATCCCCCCTGGGTAGGGCAAATACCAGCTAGCAACAAAAATTAAAGATAGTTTGTTCAGGGAACATCCCCCCTGGATGGGCCAAAAAGTATTACCATAAAGCTAAGTTATCTGTCTGCCTTGAAAGCAGTAGCAGAACAAATGCCCTCATCAGCTGCCTCCTCTTCTTCATCATCCTCTTTCTCGTCATCCTCACCACTTTTTTCTTTGGACAGAGGAGAATCAACCTCGTCATCAGCATGCTGCTTGCAAAGGTCAGGATAGGTGGCATTAAGATCAGCCATCTCTTGCTTTGGGTTCCAGTATGGCCTGAATTCAACAGACTCCTTCATGGCATCGACACGACCCTTGCCAAAGAAATACATGACAGCATCCTTGTATCTAGCCTGCACCACATCCCTTTCACCAGCCAACTTTTCATTTACCTTTAACTGATCCTACATAACTGATCCCAAGAATGACACACACCCTTTTTCGAGGATTTTCAAACCCCGAGGACCATACACCGTTCTCGGGACTACAACCTTTTCAAACCTTTCAAAACTCGATTTTTAAAACGAACGATTTTGGATTTCAAAAGCCGTCTTCGGAAACAACGCATTGTTTTTAGATCCGCCGCAACTTGACTCAAACCGTCTTTTGAAAAAAAACCTAAGACGAATTTTCAACTGCCGACTTTTGAAGATCCCTAATCTTCAGTCCATAAACAATAAATGAATCTTTTGAAAATTTCTATTTTCAAAAATTTAAGTCCATCATTCCGATTCCGCCTCGTGTCTATCGAGTCAAAGCAAACGTACTTATGAGTCTTTACTTGTGATTCGTCTCACCTCAAGACTCGTTCAATGGCATCACGCCATTACGTTTAACGTGACTTAAAGTCCGGTCAACGCCGTCTCACCATAAATCGAGTTAGCACCGACGCACCCATACACAGTTGCCCTCGTCTCGTTGGGTCCGAAGTGTCTTTCCGTTTTTTGTGTTGTATGCGTTTAGTCGTTAAACCGTGTTGGATTGGGATGTAACGTGAGCTAATTTCTTCCTCTGAGCCATGGCCCATCTGAAGCTTCGTCGAACAACAACGATGACAATAGAGATCTCACAACGGCTAAGCTAGCCAGCTTGCTCACAGCTCTTAAGGTCACCCTTGACCGTGTTGAGACCCGTAATGACACCTTGGAAAGCAAAGAAACCGGAGAACACAACACTCCGCCTTTGACGGAAACTGAGAAAAGGCTCAAGCTCTTGGAAGAGCAACTCTTAGCCCGCGGAAACAACATCTACCTTGAAAACAATAGAAGATTTGAACCCGTTGGGGATAAACTGCCTGACAACTTTACCTTAGCTGATGTACCCAAGTTCAAGGGAGTGTAGGACCCATTCAATCACATTCGGGCCTTCAAGGATTATATGTCCATCAAAGTGGTCAAATAAGAACTCTTTACCCAGATCTTTCTATCTTCCCTGGAACCGATTCTCCGCTAATGGTACTATTCCCTCGACCCCAACAGCATTACCACTTAGGACAAAGTCGCCATTGAATTTGCTAAACAATACACCAACAACGTCGAAATCCAAGCCAACACCCGTACTCTTGAGGTCCTAACTCAGAATGACAAGGAAGGATTCACAGAATTCTTGACCCGTTGGAGGAGGGTAAGCACCCAATTGGTCAGTAAGCTGAGTGTATCGACTTTGGTGGAGAAGTTTGTCAACAACCTCCGCCCAGTTTATGCCAATCTTCTGATGAATCACAACATCAAAACCTTCCAGGATCAGCAAATCCTCGGAACCCGCATTGAAGACGAACTACGCAAGGGCGTTCTAGCCAAAACCATAGGTAGAGGCTACCAGGAGTCTACATCAAATAGATTTCGTCCCTATGGTCAAACAAATAAAATCGATGAGGTCAATCTCCTCGAACCATCTACAAAGTAAACTGAGTGTCCTCAAAGGGCATTCACAAACTTGGGAAAAACCTATGCCAGTGCCCTATAAAGGCTCATGTACCAAGGAAAACTACAGCCAATTTGGCCCATCTAGACCCGTCCGAGGTCAAGAAAACCCGTTTCTGGAATCCCAACGCCTACTGCCAATACCACCAGGGCAAAGGTCATGACACAGAAGCTTGCTTCATGCTAAAGTATTGGAGTTAGTGTCCTCCACAATAGTGCGTTAACATAATAAATCTCATTAATGGAATATCGTCAGATATTTTATTATTTTATCCTCATCAGTTAATTAACGTAAATCGATAATGGTTGGCTGACTAGCGTTTGACGTTATTGTCGTGAGACGGCGGTGATCAATTGACCCCTTTCGGTCACACCTATAGGAACAAACCCCAATAGACAACTAATTAATTGTATGAGATACAATTTATTTAGTCCCTTGATTTGTAGACTAAAAGGTTAGTCAATTATTTTAAGAGAGAATTCGAGTTGCGAACTCGAGGAACGGAAGTTATTATTTAATTATGTGATAATTGAATTATAAATTTTGGGTGACGGGTTTTAGTTAATTAACTCTTAATTTGGTAAAATTGTACTAATTGATTAATCTGATTAATATTAGTATGTAAATAATATGTGTAGTGGTACACATATATTTACGGAGTGAATTGGACGAATTAATTATGGAAGTATTTAAACATGAAACGATGTTTAAAATAAAATTACACGTATTTGTGCGACAAATATAAGAACCAACACGGACCCGTATATGGGCAAGTGGACCGTGTAAAATAGAGTAGTGGATGATTACTCATATAATCATTTCACCTTACTTTATATACTACCATAATTTATCTTATATAAAATTTTGCATGTGATGTAAGATGAAAAATATAAGACAAAATTTGTCCACTCCAACACACTACTTCCACCCGCCACTTTCCCTTCTTTTACACTCCTTCCTTTGTTCATTTCTACATTACAACTTATCGTATGTTTTGCATGTGAACAATATCATTCATCTCTCTAAAAAATAATCCATCTTTACTAAGATTTTTAGTAAATAAATTTTATTACTAAGAAAGTTAGTAATATTACAAATAATATCAAGGGTATAATATTAACAAGTTCTAGTAAAATACTTGTTATTATTTTTGGGTAAGTTCTTGGGTGCAACAAGAAGGAGATCTTCTTTTTGAAGATTTGCAAGGAGGATCATCCATTTGGTATAAGCTCAAGAATAAGCTAGTAAGGTAAAATACTTTGTGCCCTTTTTACCACAAAATCATTGTAAGGAAATTGTTTTTTCTTATACTTTCATTTTTATGCTTTCATATTAGCATGTATGTTACATAGATCACCTAAATGACAAATTATGAGATAATTTAATTTTTATTAGAGAGTCTAATATGGATCTATGATCTTTCAAGTGGTATCAGAGCTTAGGCTTGTAATTTGCGTGTTGATTTTAATCATTTTAATGAATTATGAGATAATTTATAAAAACTCAAAAATGGTGTTATAAGAGGTTTTAGCATGAATTTTTTGGGACATGCATACCTAATGATCTAAAAAGGTTTTTGGTATTTTTTTGGTGATTTATGAAGTTATTTTGCTATTTTTAATGATTTTTGGTAGAAAACCGAGTCAAAATGTCGTATTTTAGTTAAAAATTGACTAAAAATAGTTAAAACTTGATTCGGTTCATGGATTTTTTATGGTATTTCATACATGTTTTCTACTTATTGTATACAAAAGGTTGAAGGTTGGTTCGAATTTTTGCATGTTTATTGATTTTATGAGATAAAAGTCGATAAAAGTGAAATTAATTAATCTTAATTTTGAAATATTTGATTCTGCCCATGATAAATTTATGTACATTTAAAAATATTATTTAAATGTTAAAAGTGATTTTTCATGTGTGTTTTCACTTTTTTTTAATGTTTATTGGTTTTAGTGGTTAAAAACCGATAAATATCGATCTTTTTCTTTATAAAATTTATCCGGAATTTTTGGACATTTTTTCTGACATTTTGGTGTTCTTGGGAGTGTTCCAGAATACTAAAAATTTTTGTTTCAATTTTTTGGGTAATGTTTCAATTATTTTTGATTTTTACTTAAATATTATGATTTTACCGATTAAATTAGCAAAATATCACCAAATCAAACTAATTATTTATCATAAAATTAGTGAGGGCTAATTTTGAGGTTGAAAACAGTTTGGACAATTAGTTTGGATTTAAATGAGATTTAAGAGGTGATTATTGATTTTTACATGTTAAAAATTGATTAAATCCACAAAACCCGAGATGGATACCAACGAATGATAGATAGGGCGATTTTGGCATCATTTTTACAGCATTTTAAGCATATTTATTTAAGTTGAATGAATGATTGTCATTTATTTAAAGTATTTATCTTGTTGTACCTAGTATGGCCTAGTTAATTTTAATCGTTATTACCCGAAATGAATGGGAATATCGATTTGTTTGTAATTAAATACGATCTCGTATCGTCGGTTTGTAATTAATTAATAGTTTTATTTATTTTATTAATTATTGTATAATAGGAATAGCTATGTAATTCAATTGTAATAGTTATTCTTACCGGCGTTTCCAAAAGACGGATTACAACGAGACAAAGTCTATTTTTGGAAGGTGTTCCAAATCCCACAAGGAAGAGCCACTTTTGGAATGAAGAGGCAAGGGACCATGGAGTTGGTTTCCGAAATGTAATAGACTAGTTTTTATTAACTAGGTGGCCACACTAGGATTTATTCATATGCTTACATGTTTGCTTGTTTTATTTTCACCCATGCCAAAATCGCCACTCACATGCATTTTATTTTCGCGGTTGTCAATTCACGTCATTTACATTCACCGAATTAATTCACTTATAAGAAATTTATGACTAAATTGACAAGATCTCTCACATAACTAAAATTGAGATTAGCCTTACCAATTAGTAACACCTATGAATCTCTTGTTCATTAGAGCCACGCTCGCCCAAGCGGGGTCTTCTCTTTTTACCTTGAGTAAGTAGGGTGGTAAACGGTTATCACGTGCCAAAGTTGGTTGGACTCAACGGGATATAAGACGGTCTTGTGTTCCGGGGCTAGTAGATGGATTTAAGAAAATTCGTTGACCAGGAGTTCTAGAGGTAGAATTAGTCAACGTGTCTTACCGAATTTACACAATTATGGGATGTTTCGCCCAAACGATGCCTATTTTTGTCTAAAGATGGATCTTGGAATCATTTATATAATTTAGTGGGAGATCATTATATAAATGTTAAAACTTGTTGAACATGTTTTCACAAGTATATTTTTAAAACATTGAATGTTAATTTTTTCTATTTTTCGTTCTTTTTCATTGATGTATTTACTATGACATCGCGCACTTCATCCTCCTTTCATCCTCTATTTATTTTATACTCGTTTCGTTCTTTCATAGGAAACGGTTTCTTTGAAGGAATTCGGTAAAAATGATTGGTAACATGATTTACTAATTCACCTACATTAGCTTACAACAATTATTGCGATTATTTTACAACTTAACATCCATACATATTTAAAAAGGGGTTTTCATGTTGCAAACTCATGTTACGAGTTTAAAAGGAAGTCACATTTTATCAAGAGAGTCTTGATTTCGGAAGGGACATCTCCGTCATGATGATGACATATTAATTTTAATTACTCAAGTGTAATTCAAAAGTTTGCGAACAGAGGTTTTTAAAAAACACTCATAATACTCCAATATGATACCGTTAACTGGCTCACTTCGAGAAAGGCAAAATCGATTGTTTATGCGCTAAAGAATTTAGGCATATGATAACAATTGAACGGTTAGGTAGTCCAATTTCGCAAGAAATTGAGATTTTGCCACATGTTGCACTCACCTTATAGTAATTCACTCTTACTAAGTGTATAAAATATCACGAATGACATGAAGAGAGGTCTTCATAAGATTCATTTTTGCTTGTTAAAGCAAAGAGGAATGTGAAAGTGAGTGGGAGTTAAGAAGTATCAACCCTAAATGTATGAGATAGAACAAAGTTGAAAGAGACATCTACTCAATGGATAGGCTAGTTCCACTATCTTGGTATGAGATACCAAGTACGGGTCATGTCTTTGTAAAGAAGTTTACATGAATTAATAAAACGTAAGACGTCTAGCATAGGACATTTTTGTATCGAAATGGTGCTAGAGTAGCAAAGATTTCGATAGGGACAAATGTACCTAAATTTGGTTTTAAAAGAATGTAATCATCTATGTTTATACATAGAAGGCATCACTTATGTGATTTAAAACAAAAGGTTGTACCTACTCCTATGATAACTTGGTGGTTGGTTTAGACCACTTAAGTTACAGGAATTTTACATTCTTCATGAAAACTAAATGTTATACTATCTTGTAGATTTTAAAGTCTCTAATCTGGTGAACCCAATTGACCAAACCTCAAGTAAAATCGTTTACACGAATAAACGATAAGCACATCGAGCAACCATTTGATTGTCAGTCTTATGGTATGTGTGCATGTATTATATTTTCTGTTGCAGAAAAGAAACACAATAGTGAGGTGATTGACCATATACATACGGATGTGTAAGGACAATAGTTGGGTATATATATACTTCGTTACTTTTACCGTAATGTTAAGTAGATATGAAAACCTCGTATCTATTTAATAAGACATAAATGTGATTTTCGAAACGTGTTATATTTTCAAAATGAAGTAGTAAACCAAAAGCACGTCAAGTTCAAGATGTTGATCGGGAGTTTCAAAGTATTGACTTTGAAGATCAAATGGGTAATATCAAGTAATGACCTTGAAAATCACTAAGAAGATTGTGACCCAATTCACATAATACCTTCTCCTTAGGACACCATAGAGTATGGTGTAGTCAAGTATATAAACCGAACTTTATGAGATATACACTACTACAAATCCAGGCAACTACAACGCCCCTTTAACAACGATTATTCACGAAAATCACAATAGACGTTGTAGAATGTATGGCGCGAATTTTACTAAAATCAATTACAACGGGTATGGTTATAAAAACCGTTGTTACTAGTTTTAACAACGGGTCACACATGCACAACCGTTGTTAATAATTTGGCGCAAAATTGGCGCAAAGTTAGTGAAAAGTAATCACAACGGTTATTTTTGAAACCCGTTGTTAAAACTTATTTAACAACGGGTGTTTTTTACAACCGTTGTTAAAACATATTTCACAGCGGTTGTTGTTTAATAACCGTTGTCAATACCTTCCATACTATAAACCACACAATGTAAGTCTGCTGCACCCACAAAACACAAACCTTAATACACAAACACAAACACAGCAGACAAACAAACACAAAACACACACTCTCTTTCTCTCTTTCTCTCTTTCTCTCTTTCTCTCTTTCTCTCTTTCTCACTTTCTCATCGTCGCTTCTTCTCGCCGTCACTGTTGATTTCATCGTCTATTATGTTCTGTATTTATCAGGTAAATCTCGCCGTCCTTGTTAGTTTCATCGTCATTATTTTCTTTTTCTATTTATTTCTTTTGCATGTATGTGTTTTTATCGACCATTATGTTATTTGTTTAAGTATTGTTCGCATAATTAGTTAGTAAAACAATGAAGAAGCAAGATGAAGAAGCAAGATAAACATAATATATATATATATATATATATATATATATATATATATATATATATAGAATTAGGATCACATGAGTCCACCTTATCTTTTTGAGTCCCGTGAGTCCACTTATGTATCACACGTTATACACAAAAGTATCACGTTTTTTTTTTCAAAAAAAAAAAAAAAAAAAAAAAATTTAAATTTTTTTTTTTAAAAAAAAAAATCTAAGTTGTGATATTGTTTAGTATAACATGTGATATTGTATCTGAGTCCGTGAGTGCTATAAAAGAGTATCACAAGTTATACAAAACAATATCACATGTGTCATAAAACAATATCACGGGTTATATTATACAATATCACACAACTGAATCTAACTCCGCCTTTCACCATCTTCTCTTTTACCTGATCTTGCTGGCACTCTTCATAATGCCAAAGCTCTTATGTAAAGTTTAGTTGTCTGGGTCTAAGTTCAGCATTGCAAACAGCATATGGTTACTTGAGACGTGCACCTGCTGTGCGTAGCTGGCCTAGTGCTCTTATGCATGCTAGGATTATGCCCATCCATAGGATCATTTGTTCTCTTGTTCAAAATTAGTTAGCCACAATAGACACCTTGCAGCGTAGGGGAATCCAGATGGTTAGTTGATGCTCTCTCTGTAAGGGTGCTTTAGAAAGCGATTATCATCTTTTTTTTTTCAGTGTTCATACTTTTCTGCAGTGTAACCAAAATTGTTGGAGTAGATGTGCACTCCTAATGTCGGTATCAGCTTGTTGGAGGTGTTGGAAAGATCAGGGATTCAGGGGAAACATTGTAGGTGGGAGCAAGCATGGTTTCAAACCACAGTTGTTGCTGCTGTGTACCAGTTGTGGACAGATCTAACTTTTAGTTTTTGTTCGTATGTTAATGTGGGATAATCCCAAGTATTGGTTTCTCATATAGTCGCCAATAAACTGTAGACTATAATGACTTGGATCTTTTAATACAAGGAGTCAATGACTCATATTCCTTGATGTTGAAACATAATACAATAATGCAAAACGCCTCGTTGAACCGTCTCGCTTCTTGCATTATGGAACAATTTTTTGCTAGACGATGCAGTTCTTAACATAATAACATAGAGCATCACTCCGATTAAGTAGCAGATCTATTATAGTAGTTTTCATTATTCGTGATATTCTTGCGTAAAGTGTGTGATACATAAATGGACTCATGGGACTCAAAAATATAGGTGGACTCACCGGATCTTGCCTCTATATATATATATATATATTTATAAATAAATAAATTAAAAAAAAAATTACATATATAAAAATGCAATTCTTATATTTTCATAGAGGATCTTATTCTGCTCTATCGTATCCGTCCTCTCCTCCTTGGCTATTTGGAGGTTCCGTTCAGCAGTTGCTATATCGTCATATAGCCGCAATCGCATTGTTGCTCCGTCAAGCCATCTTCTTTGGTGTGCTTCAGTGCGGATCGAGCATCCGCAAGGTAGCTCCTGAAACTTTCCTCAATATGGAGGAACCGGCGGATGAAGTTGTTGTTGTTCTCGATCATGGTAAGAGTCTTAAGGATGAAATCATTGATTTTGTTGGAGTTTTTGGAGTTTGTTTTGAAAGATTAAGTAGAGTTTGTTTTAGCAGTTAGGGTTTGGAGATGAATATATTGAGATAATGGAAATGTTAGTTGAGATAATGCAATGTATTTATACTAAGCAATGTGTGGGTTGAGTTGCTTTTTAATTAATATATATGTTAGGAAGTTGTGCCATAATCATCATCATATCTCTCAATAATGCTGCTTCAAATCTTATTACTAACCCTTCTCATTCCATATTATCCGTTCATATGTACAGTGATGTCAGTAATAATGCATGCATCGGAATTCTAACGGTCCGTAATTATGCATGCATCTAGTAATATTTAATTTAATTTTTTTTTTTTTTTTAAGAACAAACAACAACGGTTATTTACAAACAACCCGTTGTCTTTAGTTATAACAACGGTTTTGTATATTAAAACCCGTTGTTATAACTTTCCCCCCAAAATTGAGTCACACTTTCCACAACGGGTTTTTATACTTGAAACCGTTGTTAATATTTTTAACAACGGTTTCCTTAAGAAAACCAACCGTTGTTATAACCTTTTACAACGGACGCTTTAACAACGTCCGCTTTTTTATATAACAACGGTTTTTGACCGTTGTTATAGCCTGTATCTGTAGTAGTGATAGTTTGAGGTTTTCGCAATTTTGTAAGCTATTTTCTCACTAAAAGTTTAAAACCTGACTATAATAGCCTAAATGACTCCATATGAGATATGGATAGAGAGAGTCCCTAACTTGTCTTTTTTTATACATTTGGGACCATAAATGTTTATGTTCAGAACCAATTTATGTATTTGTGAGGGTTATCCAAAATTGAACCACTTGGTTTTTACTCCTCCAAAATGAGAACAAAGAGTTTGTGGCTCGTAATGCTGTTTTTCCAGAAAGATTTTTGATACCTGTCGAAGTGAGTACCAAAAATAATATTTATAATTTCCAAACTACAACTAGCAAGCGGTAGTAAGGGTCGATCCGCAGGGAGGTAGGGAGATAATAGTTGTTATTAATTCTAGTCTAAGGGTAACAGTTGTGGGGGGTTTTGGAGTGGATTATGTCTAAGTCTAAATGCGTAAATAAAAGGGCAAGTAATAAAAAGAGATGTAAGCAATAATAAAAAGAATGCTAAGACGGTCGGTTCACTGCAGCTGCGACGACGGTATCTAAGTAAGTCTGATAGATCACGATAGGTGGGCAAATAAGAAGTCCTCTCGGTCCATTCTTAACTAGTAACGCCTCTCACCTATGCTCTTTGGTCCCTAGGTGTCACTAATACTAGCTCTCGCCCGAAAAGTGATTCCTAACGCCTAAATTACTTATCTTTCGATCTTAGCAATTTAGTCGTCTCAATTTATTAATCTATTTTCCCTCCCCTATCTCTCGATCTTGTGGGTTGGTCAATTCCCAAGTATTTAACAAGTCTCCTCTCGGTCTCGTTGTCAAATATTGCAATTAAAACATTGAAACGGTGCTATTCTATCAAAGCGTCGGTCGATCGACTAGCTAAGCTAGTCGATCGACCAACAGTCGATCGATCGATCGACTAAACGATCGATCGACCAAAGGCCGACATCAGGTCTACTAATCTACATCGTCTTCGCGCGCAGTCCCCTCACATCTTAGCACGGGGTTTCTAGCTACGCATGATAGAATTTTTAACAACAACTAAATTAACAATTAACGGAAACGAATACATAATTAAACTAACTAAGCAATAGAGATGCAAAGAACGAAATATTGATGGCTTTGGGAACTAATCTAATCAATTCTAAACTAACAAAATAATAAACTTAACGACTGAAATTATGATTGAGCAATACCAAATCAAGGCGTAAAGGAAATCCGGATGCAAAATAGCGAACATTATTGAGAAACTAAAATATTTGAATGTAAACTATGCTAAACTCGAGACCTAATGTCTCTCCTCTAAAAACTGATGATTATTCTGAAAACATAGGTTAGTTTATATAGGAAAAATCCTGCGTAACCTTTATTCCTAACCTAATCACAATGGGCTTTGGAATTCTCGATCTTTTAATTTGCGCATCAGACCGTTGTTGATCGATCGACCATAAGCATCAGTCGATCGACTAAGTAGCAGTGAGCAGTAGCTACTGGAACCCGTGGGGTGGTCGATCGACCACTTGGACCAGTCGATCGACCAACAGCGTTGTACAGAATTGCATTCTGACGAACTCTGCATCGCGCACCGATCTTAAAACAGCTACCATTTCTTCGTTCCTTGGTCAAATCAGGCGTTCTACGCGGCGTTGGAAATCTAAGAGGATAAGCTTTCACCTCCAATTCGAATCACTCGATTATCAGGCCTAGAACTCAAGATATATCCATCTAAAGCAGGCTGCAATGTCGAGATGCACTTCTTTGCTTGTTAAACTCGTACGCACCCATGCTTTTGCTATCTTTAGGCCTTGAAATGCGCACCAAGCTCATTCCTCGAGTCAATACTTCATGTCAAATGCAATGTCAATTACTTAGGGATGGATTCGGCTCGATTTCCGCTCAATTCTTCATATTTCTGCAATAATAGACAAAAACACAAAAGTAGAGGAAAATAGGGAAATAATGGCATATATTGCACATTTGAGCTCTGAAATGCGTGTAGAATAAAGTGTGAAACATCATATTTTAGACACGCATCAAATCTCCCCAAACCAAACCTTGCTTGTCCCCAAGCAAGAACTAGACTCGATCTAACGACCTAATGGAACGAGTTCAATCTCAGAGCGAATTGTCAACTGTAAAGCCTAAACCAGTTTAATGCATAGCCAACAATCAACTAGTGTGTGAATCATGCAAATGAATTATAAAGTCGTTAAAAACTGCTGAACCGTCAACTATAGAGGCTTATCAAATTGGACTCTCGCGGGTCGCTCATCTCACACATAAGCACGGGTGAATATATAAGAGGATAGAAAGAATTCATTTTTGTAGAGACTCTCACCTAACTACGACCTATAAGAACATGCCTGCAATAAAAGATGAAAATGATCTCTATAACCGTACATATGCATTCCAACCAACAGATGACCAATGACACATGCCGAGGTATAAATATGGAAATGTGAGGTATGGGTAAGAAGAGGCAAAACAATTATGGAAAAGTGGAGGTACAGGTGATCAAGCTAGTACCAAAACGGAACCAAATGGCAACATCCAACTTCTTGCTCATAATCAAACGAAACGGTGCTATAGCAAGCACAAGACTCACAATCACCAAACAAACAAATCACTAAACTCCCCATAGGATATAAATGAAACATGGGAGCAAAAATCGCCAAAAGATAAGGATTAAATTATGCAAATTGATTTCTTTCTCGGATCTTCAGTCGATCGACTATAATTGGCAGTCGATCGACTGCCTTGAACAGTACAGAGCTCTTTTTTTCCTTTTTTTTTTCTTTCTTTTTCGAATCTTTTCTCATTTTTTTTTTCTTTTTTTTTCTTTTCACTTTGTTTCTTTCCCTCCTTTATTTCATCTTCCCAATAACGTCTCAACAGAGCATATGCCACCAAAAATGAGTAACAACCCCAAGAAAACAGACTACTAGCTTGACAAAGGACAGGCTAAATGTAGGATGTAGTAAATGGGACAAAAAGGATATTTTTGGCAGTGTGGAGTTTATGGGCAAAATGAATAAAGGAAACCTCTACCACATGTGTCGACAGACCACAAACCAAATGCATACAGGTATTAAGTAGATCAAATTCATATTCATGCAAATTAAGGAAACATGTCTCATAAGGAGTACTACTCACATTCATAAATAAACCGGTCATGAATGTCACCAGTTATAGGCTCTAATTCTCAGAAATATGATGTAGTTTGCCAAAAATCAAAGTCAAGTCTCAAGTTCAGCAAGAATGTAACGAAAACTCGTAGATATGCATATACGATTCTACTAATAACATGTTAATCTAGCAAGGCTCAGGCAAAACAGGTGCAAATGCAGTATCATCATTGAAATACTACCGTTCCGACTCGACCTATATGCTAAAATAAACGTGCATTTTATGGAATTTTTTTGAAATTTTTTTGAATTTTTGTATATATAAGAGAAATGAAATAAAACAATGCAAAACAAAATTAAACGTGAATGCAAACAAATGAAATGCGACGCAAAACCCTTCCCCAAACCAAATCACACAATGTCCCCATTGTGCAAAATCATGTAATCAAGAAAAGAGAAATGGGAATTTGCGAGAAAATGAAGTAAATAAGACATGAAGTAAAGAAATCAGGAACTCACAAGACTTTAAGCGCAGCAAAAAGGAAACCTCCCCAAACCAGCGTGAGCTAGGAGGTTTTGATGAGCTTGTGATGCTACTAAAAAGTACCGAAAAGACAAACAAAACCACGCATAAAATCGAGAAAACAATTTTGGGACGGTAAAATTATGTGCAAAATGAAGAATATGGAAGAAATCAGAAATAAGACGGAAAATAAAGTGGAGGGAAGACTCCCTCAATTCCGCAAAATGATCAAACTCAGCAGGGGAATGATCGCGAACAGTACAAAGAACGAACTTGGTCGATCGACCACATCACCCGATCGATCGACCAAGGTGAAAGGAAACATAGCTCCTGGAAAATGCGGACCCGATCGATCGACTACATAGCCCGGTCGATCGACTGGAAAAACCGCTGTAACTTCAGATTTCTTCGAATTAGCTTAATTACTCGAGCTAATGAGGTCTACAAGCCTGCAAATGCACAATAATACGCGCCCAAAATTGCGCAAAACCCAAAGTAAAAGTCTATAGACGGAAATTAAACTAAGCACACACTAAGAGTTTTTATTTCTAAACAACTATGAGGTTTTATTCAAAACAAAAACAAAACACATCCGGGTTGCCTCTCGGCTAGCGCTGGTTTCAGACAGGTCCCGCTCGACCTCGTTTTCTTTGACTCACTCTAATTGAGCCCAATCAAAACAACTCAAGGCTCTCAAAGAACCTATCATACATCGCGCATGTGCTACACAAAACTGTAAGTAGCACCATAAGATAGAAATAACATAGGAAATCAAAATGTAAAAGCATTTAAGCCTAACAAATTTCCTATGGCAGCTCCTAATATTGTCCACAAAGTTATTTCGCCCTCCGGCTAAGGGCGGAATATAAAAGCTCAAGTTAACCGCGGGTGATAAACAAAGGAGCTCGTAGCATTTGACTCAATAATAACACGAGTAGAATCCGGATGCTCGACGGGTAAGAACTGTGAGGTGGAGGAGTGCGGTCAACTAAGGGAGAAGGTGGATAATCGTCCCAAATGCATGGGGCGGTAAAGTCAAATGGGTCAATCGGGTCCTCTATAATAGGTTCATCTATAATATCGTCATACACATCCCAATTAACCTCAAGACTGTCAAAATTTTCCTCCTCACTCTCCTTATTGCTAGACTCGTCAAGTTGGAGATTCTCAAAGAGATCCTCCAAATCGACCTCACTATCAGTGCAAGAATCATAAACGGGATCTTGACTATCCTCATAAAAAGGATTGTCAACCACGCTAATGGTCTTCTCTATGTCTCCATCAGCATTCTCTAGATCGGTTTCTAATGTCTTACCCACCCCCTCATCCAAGTCAACATGAAGAGAAAAGTTAGGTTTAAGAGATTCAGTAGCAAACCAATTAAAGAATTATAATACCTCAATGACGGGGATTCCTTCGAAATCCCACTTACCTATACACTCGAGGTATGCTCGCGTAGGGTCATTCATTTGCCGGAAAATGGTGCAGCATATTTGGAGATCGGAGAAGGCATCTCGTCTGGGCTCAATAAACTCCCAAAGTCTGGCTAAATAAACACCAAAGATTTCGTTCTCTTCCTGCGGAAAACTCAGAAGGAACGACATGAGAACGGTCTCAAGGAACCGAAGTTCCCTGAGACTAAAGAAAGAAAGACTAAAATTAAAGACAACTAAAACTAGCGCTGCCTCCCCGGCAACGGCGCCAAAATTTGATACCTGTCGAAGTGAGTACCAAAAATAATATTTATAATTTCCAAACTACAACTAGCAAGCGGTAGTAAGGGTCGATCCACAGGGAGATAGGGAGATAATAGTTGTTATTAATTCTAGTCTAAGGGTAACAGTTGTGGGGGGTTTTGGAGTGGATTATGTCTAAGTCTAAATGCGTAAATAAAAGGGCAAGTAATAAAAAGAGATGTAAGCAATAATAAAAAGAATGCTAAGACGGTCGGTTCACTACAAATTTGCGACGACGGTATCTAAGTAAGTCCGATAGATCACGATAGGTGGGCAAATAAGAAGTCCTCTCGGTCCATTCTTAACTAGTAGCGCCTCTCACCCTATGCTCGGTCCCTAGGTCTCACTAATACTAGCTCTCGCCCGAAAAGTGATTCCTAACGCCTAAATTACTTATCTTTCGATCTTAGCAATTTAGTCGTCTCAATTTATTAATCTATTTTCCCTCCCCTATCTCTCGATCTTGTGGGTTGGTCAATTCCCAAGTATTTAACAAGTCTCCTCTCGGTCTCGTTGTCAAATATTGCAATTAAAACATTGAAACGGTGCTATTCTATCATCGCGTCGGTCGATCGACCAGCTAAGCTAGTCGATCGACCAACAGTCGATCGATCGATCGACTAATCGATCGATCGACCAAAGGCCGACATCAGGTCTACTAATCTACATCGTCTTCGCCGCAGGTCCCCTCACATCTTAGCACGGGGTTTCTAGCTACGCATGATAGAATTGATAACAACAACTAAATTAACAATTAACGAATACATAATTAAACTAACTAAGCAATAGAGATGCAAAGAACGAAATATTGATGGCTTTGGGAACTAATCTAATCAATTCTAAACTAACAAAATAATAAACTTAAAGACTGAAATTATGATTGAGCAATACCTAAATCAAGGCGAGAAAGGAAATCCGGATGCAAAATAGCGAACATTATTGAGAAACTAAAATATTTGAATGTAAACTATGCTAAACTCGAGACCTAATGTCTCTCCTCTAAAAACTGATGATTATTCTGAAAACATAGGTTAGTTTATATAGGAAAAATCCTGCGTAACCTTTATTCCTAACCTAATCACAATGGGCTTTGGAATTCTCGATCTTTTAATTTGCGATCGGATTGTTGTTCAGTCGATCGACCATAAGCATCAGTCGATCGACTAAGTAGCAGCGAACAGTAGCTACTGGAACCCGTGGGGTGGTCGATCGACCACTTGGACCAGTCGATCGACCAACAACACTATCTGCACTGCATTCGACGAATTCTGCATCGCGCACCGATCTTAAAGCTGCTGCCATTTCTTCGTTCCTTGGTCAAATCAGGCGTTCTACGCGGCGTTGGAAAGCTAAGAGGATAAGATTTCACCTCCAATTGGAATCACTCGATTATCAGGTCTAGAACTCAAGATATAGCCATCTAAACCAGGCTGCAATGTCGAGAAGCACTTCTTTGCTTGTTAAACTCGTACGCACCCATGCTTTTGCTATCTTTAGGCCTTGAAATGCGCACCAAGCTCATTCCTCGAGTCAATACTTCATGTCAAATGCAATGTCA
This sequence comes from Silene latifolia, assembly GCF_048544455.1. Lineage (NCBI taxonomy): Eukaryota > Viridiplantae > Streptophyta > Magnoliopsida > Caryophyllales > Caryophyllaceae > Silene > Silene latifolia. The sequence continues at coordinate 440,049,577 of NC_133538.1, read as the reverse complement.
ATTACTTAGGGATGGATTCGGCTTAATTTTCGCTCAATTCTTCATATTTCTGCAATAATAGACAAAAACACAAAAGTAGAGGAAAATAGGGAAATAATGGCATATATTGCACATTTGAGCTCTGAAATGCGTGTAGAATAAAGTGTGAAACATCATATTTTAGACACGCATCAATTTTCATTTTCTGGAAGACAGAGTGGGAGAAATTTTGAACTTACGGAAGTCCAAGACCCACAAACTGAGTACAATGCAAGAAGATGTTCTTTATTGAGGCTCAGTGGTGAGTATAATGCAAGAAGACGTTCTTTATTGTGGCTCAGTGGTTATAAGGAGATAATTTTACGATAATATTGCGTTACTTTTCAAAAGTGACGAATCTTAAACCCTCATCAGAGGCTTTTTTATAGTATGAACTCTATGTGATTGCGTGTCGATATGCAATTCGAATTGATCTCCTTGTACACGACGTGATAAGGAAGGAAACACGAGATGTTTTCGAGACTTGATTTAAGGTGAATACTTTGTTTGGTTACCTTGATCTTGTCGTAAAGGTTACATAAGATGTTTAAAATCTGGGCTTGTTATAGAGAGTTTTGTGACAACCCAAATGCCTTTATTCATTCGCATGTTCTTAGCAATATAGCTTCTCATGAGGATGAGATTCGGCAAATAAATAATGAAACTTTCTCCTTGGGAGAAGTTTTGTTGAAGTTGTCAATGCTAAGAAGCCTAGCATGCTTGAAAGATCCCTTTTGTGATCTATATACGTCAAAAAGTTGGAACTTTGGGTTCAATCATGTAGTCTATCAAAACGGTATTACTCGAGTGTCGAGGTACCATGATGATACATGGATTTTAGTGGGAGCTAAAATGAGTTTCTTAGTCTAAATATGTGTTTGACATATTAGTGACTAGAAATGTAGCTAAGGTGATGTTTCTTAGTCTAAATATGTGTTTGACATATTAGTGACTTGAAATATTTTCTGGTGCATATTTGAGAGTAGCATGACGCATCATAAATATCCGGATCTAATGAGATAGATCTCCATGGATATTAGCATTATAGTCAAGAGACTTATGTGATAAGATTCTTGACTCGTTCAAGTTGTTGAACAATAAAAATGATCTCTTGTGCTTCCGCTGCAAGATCTATTAAATATGCTAAAAGGTTCTCTCGTCGGGACTTCTCATGTTGAGAATATGAGAAGTCGTTTGATACGTGCATTTTATATAGTCTTTTTAGCCTAATTTATGCGCGTATCTTTATGCTTTTATCGTGGTTTTATGCTACGAAATGGCCCGAATATGCTACTTTGGTTTGTTTTGTCATATTTGCAGGAATTAACTGAAGAGGAGCTAAATCAAGCCTTTTACCATCCTTTTAGCATGCATTTGGAGGAAGAGTAGATTTGGAGCGGGAAATATTGCTGTCTTGGGATGCGTGAAGGCGTTTCGGGAGCTAAAAGGACAAGTCAAGTCAAATTGACGAGAGTGATGAGTCTTGAAGTCAAGTTTCACTTGATCGAGTGATTTATTACTCGATCGAGTGGTTTAGGAGTCAATAATCAGTCGATCGAGCACTATTCTAAGTCGATCGACCAGTTCCTTATATGCCCTTACTCGATCGAGCACTTTCCTTGGTCGATCGAAATGCTTTTCTAGTGAGTTTGCTCGATCGAGTAATTTCTTTACTCGATCGAGTGGCCTCACTGACGGGTTGGGCTTTTAAGCTTTAATTCGTTAATTAGGTTTAATCCTACTCCTATTTTCTTATAAATAGGAGTTAGGGATGTCATTTGGAAGGGTCGAAGAATCCAAGGATCACGTTGCTCTTCCCCTTTTCTCTATACACTGTTACTTTAATTCCTGTTCATTTCCGAATCTCTTTAATTCAGTAATTCTTTCTTCCTTTCTCTCTTTTTATTTAATGGTTATTATTCCCTCTCCCTCTTTATTTGTTGCTCTTATTAATTCTATGCATAGCTAATCCCCCTAGTATGTTAGGATTAGGGAAGCCGTGGTAGCGATGCTTTAATTGTATTAAATAGATTAGTCTGCGATAAGAATTGTATTAGGCAATTTAACTGTTATCCGGTCGAATGAATGCATGCAGGAGACCATAAATTTAGTTAACCCCGACCTAGATCGAAAGATTGGAAGGGAAGGCTTGCTTAATTACGATAGGGTATTGCAGTGAGGGCGAAAGTTAAGCTGTTTACACTCTAGGGCGGTTTAAGGACCGAAAGGTGACGACCATAGCTCTTCTTATCAATAGTCTAATCGCCTTAGTATTCTCGATAATATAAGATCTGATAGCTGCCACGGTGGACCGACTCCTAGCATACTCCCTTTCTCTTATTGTTAATTCTCTTATTCATTTCCCTTGCCTTAATCTCTTAGTCAGTCAAAACAATCAATTCAACCCCCATCGTGACATTAGACGGATAGAATAGACAAATAGATAGTACACCGCCTCCCTGTGGAGATCGACCCTACTTACCGCTGACTTCTGTTAGTTGTACTTAGGTATTTATTTTTGGTGTAGAAACGACCACATCAAATTTTGGCGCCGTTGCCGGGGAGGCAATCTATTTATTTATTTGTTTAATTTTATCTGTTTTTAGCCTCAAGGGATTTTTCCCTTTGAGGCCGTTTTAATCTTTTGTTTAGTGCTGTTTTGATAGGCCTTACGGTGTACTACCTAGACAGTTCTAGGTGAAAGACGATCAAAGGGAAGGCTTGAGTACCTTTGACCCATCACCGATGTCCCATTATATGGAAGCAGTAGGTGATCGCTTTCACGGGAGATGTGGTTCTGCTGAGCACAATGCAGCTGTAGTTGTGCCGCCACATCCACCCTATCAATGGCCACCGCAACAAGATCCTCCTGATATACAAGAAGAGGAGATTGCGGAGCTGAAATCCTTACTGCAGACACTTGCATCTCAATTGCAAGATCGTGACCGAGAGAGGCAAGATCATGATAGACGCACTTCTTCGCGACTTGAAAAGCTCGAAACTTACATTGCTCAGTTAGCAGCTGAGATACAAGAAGAAGAGGTTGCAGAGCTGAGGTATTTAATGGAGATACTTGCATCTCAAATACAGAATTATGATCGAGTGAGGCAAGAGAGTGATAGACGTGCGGATGCTCAAATCATTGAGCTGGAGTCTAAAATTGCTCAGTTAACAGCTGAGTCGGATAATTGGCAACCAGAAGAGGTATACCTTGTTGAGAACGGTTTTTCCCATGAAAAAACCGTGTTGCCCAATGCTGAGGATGACTTTTATGACTCGGACGACGAGTTTCTATCATATTTCACTGCCCCACGTGAGGATTTCAGCGCTGTACAGGAGGAATCACTCGATCGAGTGACTTATATTAGTCGATCGAGTGATTTTCCAGGAGAGACTGCTCGATCGAGTGAACATTCCACTCGATCGAGTGGAAATCAGGAGGAAACTACTCGATCGAATGACAATTCTTCTCGATCGAGTAGTCTGGCCATTGGGAGCTTTGGTTCGTCATTTTGGTTTGATTTGGATGACGAGTCGCGATGATGAAGGTTACGGTAAACCTCCCTATTCAGCCGAGTCGGATACACTTGAAGCTGCGATTTACGGGATGGATTCTATTGAGGAGGTTGATGAAGAAGCAGTTGAGACGGTAATTGCTCCTAGCACGGAAGAGGTAATAAGCTCTTTTACCCATGATTCCGTCATTGAGAGCGACCGATCTGAGGTAGTAAACGATAATTTTATTATTGTTTGTTCTAATAGTATTTTGCCTCGTTTGACTCGCGCTGTTTCTTTTAAAGTTATACCTCCTCTCATATGGCCGATTAATTTAAAGAATTTTCACCGTCCTTATCATCTCAAAATTGTTAATCTGAATCGGGACCCCCATATATTGACAATTGCTCCCGCGCTCCTTTATTTTGTGGATAAATTTAGGAGCTCACATAGGAAATTTGTTAGACTTAAATGCTTACATAATTTCATTTCCTATTTCTGTATTCCACTTTGGTGCTACTTATCTTTGTTGTGTAGCACATGCGCTTATTTTTTGATTCTTTCGCGCTTTGAGCTGTTTTGATTGTGATCATTAGAGAGGCTCGAAGAAAAAGAAGGTCGAGCTGGGACCTGACTGAAGCTAGCGCTACCCGGGAGGCAATCCGGCGATTTTATTTTTCTTTTTTAGTTTAATTTCAGTTGTAATAAATGGTCTTCGTACCATAAAACTTTCTCAGTATGCTTGTCTTGTTAGTTTGCGGGCTGTTTTTCATTGCATTTTGCAGGAATACGCTGAGAATCACTCGATCGAGTACTTGTTATACTCGATCGAGCACTTTTGCTGCCAAATCCATTCGATCGAGCAGACCTTCCACTCGATCGACCACCTGCAGAAAGAAATCCACTCGATCGACCCAGATTCCTGTCGATCGAGCAGTTTTAGATGGCCATGCTACTCGATCAGCTACTATTCTTCTTGATCGAGTATTATTGACTTGGATTAGCTTCCTGAGACGGTTTTCCGGGCCTTTAGCAACCTCCCATTTCATGGTCGGTTTGGGGAGGTCCCCTTATTTCGCGTATCTTGTGAGTTTTTCCGCATTTACTCTCTTTCTCCTTTCAGTTTGCATTTCCTTTCCATGTTTTGGTACAATGGGGGCATTGTACGGTTTGGTTTGGGGAGGTTATGCATCCATATCTGTGTCTGCATATTGTTTTTATTTGCATTTCTGTTATCACGTTTAATTTTCTGTTTGCATTGTTATTTATTTCATAAAAATTTAAAATTCCATAAAAATTCAAAAAAATTGTTAAAAATTCAAAAATTCACGTTTATTTTTGCATATAGGTTGAGTCGGAACGGTCGATTTCCATGATGAAATTGCACTATGTTTGTCTTTCTGCTTAAGCCTTGCTTTGAACTTTTATCTTTTAGCTTTGTCTTATTGCATATCTACGAGTTAATGTTAAATTTAGCTGAACGAATAGACTTGACCTGAAATTTTGGCAACCTACTTATAAATTCTAAAGAATTAGAGCCATATAAACTGGTGTCATTTATGACCAGTTTCATGTAGGATTGTGAGTAGTATACTCCTTGCATAACATGTATCATCAATTTGCACATATATGAAATTCAATTGCTTTTTGCCGTCATACATTCGGGTTAGTGGTTGGTGTCACATGCAGGGAGGTGCTTACATTCCCTTTCTTTCATTTTTACCCATTTAACCCCACATTAGCCAAATTTGCCAGTTGACCCTTTAGCTACATCCAAATTTAGCCTGCCTTGTCAAGCTAGTCTAGATTGTTGTTTTGCGGTATATATTTCATTGCATCAAGTTTGGCTTGTATCTATTGTTTTGGAGTTGGTATTTATGAAGAAAAGGAGTTGAAAAAAAAAAACGTGAAAAAGAAAGAAAAAAAGAATCGAAAAAAAAAAAGAAAAAGAAAAATGAAAAAAAAAGGAATGAAAAAGAAGAAACCGAAAGAAATAGAAAGAAAAGAAAAGAAAAAAAAATGTTGTTTGGTTGACGGTTTCTACTCCTATGTTCTATCTTATTTCATATGAGGAGTATGTTTGGTTCGGTTTGGTGAGTTTTATGCCAAGTGAAAGGCATGTGCTTATTCCATAATTGAGTTGAGAATTGGATGTTGTCATATGGTTCTGTTTAGGTACTAGCTTGATCACCTATACCTCCACATTCCCATAAATATTTTGCCTTTCCTTACCCATTACCTCACTTTACCATATCTTTGTAAGCCCTCGGCTGTGACAGACCTTGTTTGGTTGGAATGTATGAACGGTAGTTAGAATTGTTTATCATATTAGTTGCATGCATGTTTATGTGGGTCGTAGTCTAGGTGAGCGACTATTTTTCTTTCTCTCTTACATATATATGTTCACCCTTTGCTTCATGAGAAAAGAGTGACCCGTGAGAGTCCGATTTTAAAGGTCCTGCAAGGTCGACGGTTCAGCTTTATTATAAACATCCTATAACTCGTTTGCATTTGACTGTTTAGCTATAAGTGTTAGTTTGCTTGCATTAAATTGGCTTAAGTGGGCATTTGTAGCTAGCTCTGAGTTATCTTTTTCCGTTCCACTAGTTGCATTTTAGTTTACTCGAGGACGAGTAAAGGTTTGGTTTGGGGAGATTTGATACGTGCATTTTATATAGTCTTTTTAGCCTAATTTATGCGCGTATCTTTATGCTTTTATCGTGGTTTTATGCTACGAAATGCCCCGAATATGCTACTTTGGTTTGTTTTGTCATATTTGCAGGAATTAACCGAAGAGGAGCTAAATCAAGCCTTTTACCATCCTTTTAGCATGCATTTGGAGGAAGAGTAGATTTGGAGCGGGAAATATTGCTGTCTTGGGATGCGTGAAGGCGTTTCGGGAGCTAAAAGGACAAGTCAAGTCAAATTGACGAGAGTGATGAGCTGCTGAAGTCAAGTTTCACTTGATCGAGTGATTTATTACTCGATCGAGTGGTTTAGGAGTCAATAATCAGTCGATCGAGCACTATTCTAAGTCGATCGACCAGTTCCTTATATGCCCTTACTCGATCGAGCACTTTCCTTGGTCGATCGAGCTGTTTTCTGGCTGAGTTTGCTCGATCGAGTAATTTCTTTACTCGATCGAGTGGCCACACTGACGGGTTGGGCTTTTAAGCTTTAATTCGTTAATTAGGTTTAATCCTACTCCTATTTTCTTATAAATAGGAGTTAGGGATGTCATTTGGAAGGGTCGAAGAATCCAAGGATCACGTTGCTCTTCCCCTTTTCTCTATACACTGTTACTTTAATTCCTGTTCATTTCCGAATCTCTTTAATTCAGTAATTCTTTCTTCCTTTCTCTCTTTTTATTTAATGGTTATTATTCCCTCTCCCTCTTTATTTGTTGCTCTTATTAATTCTATGCATAGCTAATCCCCCTAGTATGTTAGGATTAGGGAAGCCGTGGTAGCGATGCTTTAATTGTATTAAATAGATTAGTCCTGCGATAAGAATTGTATTAGGCAATTTAACTGTTATCCGGTCGAATGAATGCATGCAGGAGACCATAAATTTAGTTAACCCCGACCTAGATCAAAAGATTGGAAGGGAAGGCTTGCTTAATTACGATAGGGTATTGCAGTGAGGGCGAAAGTTAAGCTGTTTACACTCTAGGGCGGTTTAAGGACCGAAAGGTGACGACCATAGCTCTTCTTATCAATAGTCTAATCGCCTTAGTATTCTCGATAATATAAGATCTGATAGCTGCCACGGTGGACCGACTCCTAGCATACTCCCTTTCTCTTATTGTTAATTCTCTTATTCATTTCCCTTGCCTTAATCTCTTAGTCAGTCAAAACAATCAATTCAACCCCCATCGTGACATTAGACGGATAGAATAGACAAATAGATAGTACACCGCCTCCCTGTGGAGATCGACCCTACTTACCGCTGACTTCTGTTAGTTGTACTTAGGTATTTATTTTTGGTGTAGAAACGACCACATCATCGTTACCAATCATTTTCTAGTGAGTGTCACTAGATGATTATCAAGAGCATCCTTGAGTACTTGAGAAGCACTGAGGATTTACTCTTGTTGAATGGAGGAATTAATGAATTTCGTGTAAAAGGTTACACGATTACATTCCTATGCTTATAAGATGTTATGAGTCTCGTTAAGGAATGGTTAGCATGTAAGAGTGTTATGTGCATAAAGAATAATATGTATAAGAAGTTATACATATATGTATAAGAAGTTATACATGTATAAAGCAAATATGTATGAGGAGTCATACATAAAAGATGTCATATGAAGGATGCGTATGTATAAGTGTTATACGTACAAATCATGAACGAAAAGCTAAGTACATTACAGCATCCGATGTTGTAAAAGAGATAATTGATATCCGGATTTTAATGGAACTAGAGAAGTTCTGTTAGCCGAATATCGTTTCCCAATAGACTGTGAAAGCAGTGGGAGTGTTTGACTGGCTTTAGAACCAGAGTCTAAAAACTTGTTTAGACATGTACTTAGATATGCTCTATGTGTTGAAAAGATTGCATAGAACAAAGGAAAATAAGCAATGGAAATTAGAGTGATGCAACTGTTGCTTAT